>NC_142206.1:22386315-22697773 GCF_049639895.1 Pseudopodoces humilis
TCTCTTTGAAAATAAATAGTATCTTCCATGGAAATATTGTGCTCTATTATTTTTAATAATCCCCTTTCATGTATGATATAACAGTTCATTCAGTACTGAGAAAAAGGGCTGGATTTCAGACTAAGAAATCATTTTTATATATAAACAGCATGCAAGCTTATGTTAGTTACATTTTCATTACAGACATCTGATCACAAGCCTAGGGAGGTGTGGAAAATGAGAGAAGTTTTTTGTGTGAAAGGGTATATTCCTTTAGATTATAAGGAAGTTGCCTCTTTCTCATGACTGTCCTCCCTTCTCTTATTTACATGTCTCATGTGATTTCACTGGCAGTTGTAGCTGAGAAGCACATAATTATAGGATGGGATTTTTTGCTGCTCTTTTATATGTATTCTAATTGGGAATGTAACTATGGTACCTTATTATCCTACTGTTTAAATCATCTTGAAATCATGCTTGAAAATTTTGCTGTGAGATATAGACTTGCAGGACTTAATGGAGGAATTATGGGCTAGCCAGAAACACAGCCATGCATGTGGTTGTGAGGGTCTGTATGCCCATTAGAAGAGGGAGATTCATTGGGCAAAGCTGGGAGACTACTGATTTTGTGTTTAGAGGACCACACACTGTTTTCTGTGAGCTTCTCCAGCAATCAGTGCATTACTAGTCCTAAACAGCACATAATGCAAATTGTGACCTGAGTCATTACCAGAGAGCAAGTATAAGTGTTACTGACTTTTCTCTCATGATTATTTCAGTATGACACACAATAGGAGGTGCCTGTCATTCTGTTCAGAATCATTATATAGATGGGCTTGCATTCACTCCAGAGAGCTTTATTTCCATAATTTGCTTCTATTTTCTGCTGCATCACAGAGTCCTCACTGATCTTTTAAAAAGTAAGAGTAGTCCCCAGTCCAAACATGCATTTATAATTTTGTATGCCTAAAGGATCTCTTGCTATGATGTAAGATTCTTAAGCTTCTTTTGTGTTTGTCATACTCCGTTAAAGGTCTATCTAACTGTAAGAATAAAGCCTGTGCTTTTACCTTGGTTATATCAAAGTCTAGAAAAGGTGCTTCACCCAGAGTCTGGGTGGGCACTGGGACAGGGTCCTCAGAGAACTGGTCACAGCACCAACTCTGACAGAGTTCAGTAAGTGTCTGAACAATGCTCTCAGGCACATGGTGTGATTTTTGGGGTTGTCCTGTGCAGTGCCAGGAGTTGGACTTTGATGATCCTTTAGGTCCCTTCCAACTCAGGATATTATGATTCCTAGCTCTGTGATAAACTGCGAATTTTCTCCATATATGTTTGGCTAGTGCTGAGGTTTCTCAGAACTTTCTAAGCAGTATCTGAACATTCAAAGTGTGATATTACACCAGTAGCACACCCTGTTTCTGATTGTTCTTTAGATACAAATACTTTTCTTTTGTGGTCCTTTAAAATAAAAATAGGCAATTTTAACCTTCCTGATGGAGTCTAAAACTTTGACTTCTGAAGTGACTGCTGTCTTTTTTATATATGTATTTCTTTTGGAGTTCCTGTGGTAAAGCTAATTTGTAATACTTGGATCTCTCACTGGAGCCTGCTGTCCTTTATGATAGTCAATTTTGCACAGGTTGCCAGTTGCTACCCAGGTGTCATTGTGTCATAAAATCTCACATGAGCTTCAATCTCTGTAGGGGCAGCAATCTCCAGTATCAAGTCAGCCTCTAGGCAGCAAGTAGCCATGTGCATTTTGCATGCTGCAGAGTAACTGGCACCCTAATGCCTTATTCAAAGGTTCTCCAAAATGCTTATATTTTCTTTTCATTAATCTAAGGTTAAATTCAGAAACTTTATATTATGTTTCTCAAAGCACAAATATTTGACAGTAACATACCCGTTGTTGAAGACTGGTCATTTTGAGAGACTTTCCAAGACCTTAGTAAATCATGTGGATTTAAGAGGATTTGCTGACATCTGAGAAGCATGCTGATTGTAATTAGATTACATCTTCTTTTTTCATACACTTTTCATTACTTTTTATTCTATAACCATTTTTATGCAAGTGGCATGTCTTTTAGTAAGCTATCAAATAGTTGATTTTTCAGAAGAGCTGTAAGTTTAATGCTTATATGCATGCTTATTTTTCTGAATTACTATTTTTTGATCCTAGTGATTTTTCAGTTTCAATTTCTGTTTCAATATATTCCTGCACTTTGTTGCAATTTGGTTGCATTTTTTGGTTCCATTTTTTTCAACATGTAGTAGACATGAAAAGAAGAAAAGACTGAATAAAAGAATTCTTAGCATGTATCAAATGTAAACTTTGATGCTACATACAAATACAAATTTACAAATGCATGCATACCTATGGCAATTCTGATTGCAACTGAAACACTTGTAGCAGTATTTCTGGGATCTATTAGGCTGTTTAAAATTTTTTTTATACCAGTCCTGGTGTTACATTTGGATAATTATAGGCAATTATCCAAAGGTCTTTAAGAAACTTGCAAACATTACAGAGTCTGTAGCCTTTATAAGGCCATGACATCTGCCTTTGTGAGGTACCTGTTACTCTCTGTTACCATTTATAAAATGGTACTTGCACATTGTACAGTAAAACTAGTAAGAAATCAGTGAGTGAAATCAAGAGTACTAAACACTTCCAGTCATTCAGTGTTACTGCCTTCTGAGGTTACGATGACTAGTAAGCTGAAAATTTTGGAATTTCAGTGGTCTACTGGAATCATTGTTTCCAACTATGATTCATGCAGGGCTTTTAAAGACCTTACAATGCTAAGAATAAAATGAGCTCATAACACTATAATTGGATTCAATGCTTCATTTTTGTAGTGGTCCCAAGGAACTTGCTGTATCTCCCCAGCTGGTGGCTGACCATGACTTCCATCAGTCTGTCAGCAATGGGATTGAATCCTGCCAGCTGACTATTGGTCAAGATCACAAGCCACTCACATGTGCTAGGGCTGATGCCTCATGCCTTCTAGTAGAAGGACAAGAGGTGAGTAGAACAGGACAAGAATGTGCATATGTGTCAAATAAAGACCATGATCTTCAAGGCCACACAGATAAAAGTAGATTTTACTGACACGTTTTCAACCTTACGGGAAAAACCTTGGGGTAGGAAGCTGAATACTGAATACAAATTTTGCCAGTAAATATCAATCTGTGTTTCTTCATTGTTTTTTGTTTGGGGTTTTTTTTTGTTTTTTTTTCTTTTGGCCACTCATGCATGCCAGTTCTTTCTAAAATACAGCTCCAAGAAAAACTGACTTTTGAAGACTCACTGTGGTTTGGAAATATTGCTTTGTTTTCTCGAGTGAAGTAATGTTTGGACTCTGGTGTCTTTTAGCAGTGTGCAGATTTGTGGGTTTTTTGAGTGTTGTGTGAGCTGTTAAATCTGAGATACCCAGTGGCAATAAGGATGTGGACACTTCTTCCTAATAGCAAATTTTACTTGTACATGTGGGAATGAAGTAGTTTCTCTTCTTCTCTGGTACTGTCTTCCTAGTGCAGCAGACTGACAGTGGAAGGAGTGCTAAACTGTCTTGGAGGCAGACCTGATTCAAGGTTATGATGGAATTGGAAGTGTGTGCAGATAATTGTATCCCATTATTTTTGGTGTTGTCTGTCAGCCAGCATTCTTCAGATCCTTCTGTTGAGAACAATTCCAGTATATGATCATATGTTGTTTAAAAACTTAAAACATTTTCTCAGGTTAGGACTTCTCTTATTTTTGTCCTTACAGTGGATTTTTTCATTGACACCTATTTTAATTTCCACTTTTCATTCTCAAAACACAGCAACAAGGATCTTATTTCCTTATGCTTTTTTCTGAATTTCTGTATTTGCTCCATATGTCCTAGTAGTTTTATTAAAACTTCCTATTCTTATCCTGGTGACAGTCAACAACCTTACTTTTCATGGAGTTTGAGGCAGAAGGTTCAGTAAGACCATCTGGGTTGACCTGTGGGTCCACATTGTCGTTCTTTTCAGTCCAGTGACTTTTAACTTGGCTGCATCTTCTGTAATAATGCCCAGTCTTGTTGAATGACAAGATGTACAGAACCAACTGCTGTCCTTTTTAACTTTTGCCAGAAGTTAACCACTGTTACTATTAAAAATGTCTGCCTTACTTTGAATTTGCCTGGCTTTAGATTCCAGTCATTGTTTTTTGTTATGTCTTTCTCCAGTTTGTTGAAGATATTTTTCTTCTTGTGTAGGTGCTTGTACATGTTAATCAAATTTTTGCTCCTTCTTTTAGTAAACTAAACAGATTGATCTCCATAATCTTCCTACCAAAAGGCATTTTCTTCTGACCTCAAATAACTCGTGTGACTATTTTTGTACCATTTTCAATGTTTTAACATGATTTGAAATATAAAAACACCAGAATAAAACAGCATTTTAGCATGTCTGTCTGTGTCTGCAAACAGGTAAAATTGTGTTTCAATTTGTGCCGTTGTCTATGGTCTTTTCACTGGCCAGTGAAAGTAGCCTAGTTCTATCTTCCTTGCAGCTTCCCTTCAGGTATTTGTATATATTGGTGAGACCTTCCTTGAGCCTTCTCTTCTCTAGGCTAAATAGCCACAGCACTCTCAGTCTTTCCTTGTAGGGAAGATGCTGCAGTGCCATCATTACCTTCATGGTTCTTTGCTGAAGTCTCTCCAGTTTGGCCATGTCTCTCTTGCTTTTAATCAAAATACTTTTTCATGAGTAGTTGCTTTTGGGATGCTCCATACTTAAATAATGACTACTGTTAACCTCTGTGGTAGAAACTGTACATGGTTATATGCATTTAGAATGAATGTTTAATATTCAGCCCTTACTTCCATTTCCTTTGGCTTGGTGCTCTATACTTACAGCTACAGTTACTCCTTTGTAGGAAGAGAATAGGGTTTTGAAAATTTTTGAATATATGCAGAAGCTGTTAACGTGATACTTAAGGTGCTACATGTTAAACATCTAGGAAAAAATGGAAATTAATCCCATTGTACAGTGACTTGGATCCAGTTTTGTATCTACATGGGTTTTGTTGCTATTTAAATCCTCATTTGACTTGTGAATTTTAATGTGTGTGTACTCCAGTACTCTGTTGTATTTGGAAGAATGCTGTAGGGCACAAGTTAGAATCTATTTGTATTTACCTAGTTTTAAATTATCACTGTGACTTTGAAGATGAAAGAAATTGCTGAGATACCAAATCTACTCCTTAGCAATAGTCAATAGTGCTAAACATTTAATTGATACAATAAAATTTATTTTTCTCAGCACCTGATAGAACTAACACTCTTAGTCTAATTCTTTATGACCCTAGGCTTGCAGTCAGTGATTGCATACTGCTGCTTCAAATTATTTTAATTGCAGTTGAGTGAAGGATCTTCTCATGCTGTGTGTCCTAATACATATTATCCCTACACTTGCTCTGTGAGTGTTGCAAACTATTTTCTGTGTAGCTGCCCATGAAGCTCTTTGTAGAGACATACAGAAAGAAATGTAGCTGAACTTCTGCCTCTTGCCTTCATATGCTTGTGTTTGCCAAACTGAAACTGCTGTAAATTTGCCATTAAGAAGTTTTTGTTTACATGTGAAGAAGAAAAGAGTAAAGAGTAGCTAAGATGGATGTGCAGACTCAGAAGTAAAGTATAACATTGAATTCTATTTATTTTAATTTTTCTCTAATTCTCTAGATTCCCTCTGGCCAAAGATTCGTGTTCCCCTGAAAGTTGTTAGGACTGCAGAAAACAAACTTAGCAACCGCTTCTTCCCTTATGATGAGATTGAAACAGAAGCAGTGTTGGCTATTGATGATGATATCATTATGCTAACCTCCGATGAACTCCAGTTTGGCTATGAGGTAAGAGAATTGGTTTTTCCTTGTTTCTTAGGCTGTTCACTTCACCATTAGTATATATGAAGTGTATATAAAGTGGAGGAAGCACTGCACAGTCTGTTGATTCAGGTTGTTTCATCTCTCTTTACCTTAAGAGTTCAGTGCTGACTGAAATAATTCTACAGATAGTCATTACTTTATTGGAAAAACTACCAGCTAAGAGGTTTTCAGTAGCTGGCACAGGAGTGCCAAGAGACTCCAGAAAATGTTGTAGTGGAATTAGTGCAGTAGAAACAGACTGAAAACTGAACTGCATTTTTCTTAGCAGCTTCAGATAAATAGGAAATGCTAGCCAAGTGAACGTGGCTTGATGGACAAGACAAGTTTCAGAGATTAAGTGTTGGGAACAGAGGAGGCCTCTTGAGGACATGCCGAAGTAAGGTGGTATGCAGTGAAAAGAAGAACTGAAGAATTTCAAGGAGGGGACACATGGATCATGTGCTTGAAATGGCAAAGCTTCAACAGCTGCTGTTGTGATGAGGGTATGGACAAAAAGAAAGCTTGTCCAAATCAGTTACCCATGGCGGTACAAAGAGGTGACAGTCTTAATAAGTTCTTGAATTGTTTGTTAAAAGTACAGTTGAAGCAACACTGTTGTCTTTCTTCCAAAACTATGTTTTGATTTAGGTAATTTTTGTCGTCTATCGGCAATTGAGAGGCGGAGACATCCGAGTTGAGATCAGAAGCCAATTTTATTGAGTATACAAGGCATTTATATAAGGGTTTTACTTGTATGGCACCTATATAGGGTTCTATTTTTGGTAACAATTTCCCATTGGGTACATATTCTTCATGACATCATTTCACCTGATAATCATTACAAAGTTTCACAACATATCTCTTGGTCACTTCTACCCTAGGGAGTAGACATCTGTGTCTGTCTCTCCCTAATCTGTCTGATTACACCTGAGATACTAGGCTTCTTTATCAGTTCCATTGTATTCTCTGTTTTATTCCCCATAGTCTTCCATTTGTCTATGGGTCTATGACACAGTCCATAATCTAACATTACTGTTTTATCTGTGTATTTAAGACAAAGATGCTCTATTTGTAAACAAATCAGAAACATTAGAAAATGTAATACCATTACCATATTTTATGAAAGCTTTGAATTATTTAGTCGTACCTGTACATGCATTATCAACAGCAAAACAACACTGCGCTTCCTATGTGAGAGCTAGAACATGAAACTGTTACCTGAATTAAATGAAATTATGAAAACTGCTTCTCTAAAGTGGAGAAAGCTAGTGCAGTTTGGTAGGTGTCCAATTTTTAGCAATCTTAAGTGCAGTTAATACAAGATGATATTTTTTTAAAATATGTTGGAAGTATTTCTTTAACGTATGTACATGTGTGGTAAAATATTGCTCTTCTTCTCTCTTGAGAGAAAGAGATTGTTAGCAAGTAACAAGCTTTTGGACTCCAGAAATGGCAGAATGTAGGTATGCTGAAGTAATAACAAAGATGTTAAGTAGTGGAGACAGAGGTTTCATCTATCATGCGTGTCTCCAGAAAGGAAATACTTCCCTTGCCAGGTTAAGAGTAGCGAGTTAATACATGAAGTGTGAAAGATGGAAGGAAGAGAAGACAACTGAAGGAAGGGGATTTTGGCTGCACAGACCTTCTCTATACTTTGTTGTCTACATTGAATGCTTTAAGCATTGTACTGCAACAGCAGAGCAATCAAGTTCTGGCAATTCTGCAAGCTGACTTTTGCCTGTGTTGGTTCTTATAACTACTAGTTTTAAAAGTGATCTGATGAGATGAAAGATAGCAGATCCATAATGTGCATGCTGCATAAATCCTTGCTCCATTTGCAGTTTGATTTCCATTTTCATAAAGCTGTCTCAGATAAAGTGATTAAGGAGTGACTTACTGAAGTCACCTAAGTGACTACGTGTAAATAGTTCTGCTATTGGCAGAGCAGACTTGAAGGGCTTTGAAGCAAAGATTCAACTGCAGCTGGGTTCCAGCTGTGTCAGCCACAAGTCATGTGAAGCAGAACCTTGGTTTTCATGTGTCTGAATTGTTAATTTTAACATCCTCAATGGACAGTATCTGTAATATCACTTATATTGAGTCTGGTCACTCATACAGAAAGGTGCTATCCTCATGAAAAGCAAAAATAAGGCAAAGAAAATTTGATGTGAATTCTCCTGCAGTCAGTGCAATTCAGGGATAATTGGGCCCTGCAAGTGTTCATCTCCTAGGACTAAAGTCCAACAGGTCTACAGGTTGACTTTGCTGGCTCATTTATTGGCCTTATGGCCATGTGTCTTGGTTGCAGGGACTATCTGAGTAACAGTCCTTATATTCTGTGTGAATGTAACCGTTTGGACATGAGGTTGTTTAGTTTGGCACACTGAAAACTGTTTCTTTTGCAGTTTTTTGCATTTTATTATAAATCCTATTCCTTTCTGATTCTGGTAAGTCAGATTATTGCACAGTAACATTGATGGAAAGTTAAAGTGCTGTATTGAGAAGATAGTTGAGGAAAACCTATGAGTAATTTGAATCCTTATACTTTGAGTTTGGCTTCACCACCCCCACCCCCTCAGTAAGTTAATTGAATATAAATGTCTTTGAATACAGAAGCAGAGAAAATTATTCTAGAAATACACAATTTTCTTCGAATAGGAGGTGGGTGATATAACTCCTACTCTCTGGCACAGAAATCAGGGGCTGAAGATTGATCTTTCCTGTCCTTGAGTGTCTGTGACTTGCTTGACAGGCCTGAGCTGGCTCCCAGATGTTTAAATTGTCCTCAGCCTGTGATAATTTATTTATCTGTTTATGTGTGTTACCAGAAAAGTATCTCTCAAACTATTGACTCATTTGCAGAGGAATCCATAGGGAACAGTAGCAGCATATAAGGTTACTAAAAAGTTTTCTTTTAAAAGTAGGTCTGCTTCTGCTTTGGTCATATGAAGGGCTGGAAACGTGACATTCAGTAATTCTCTTTTCTCTCCTGACATCCTTGAGACTTTGCATTTAAACGTGTGGCAAAACCCCCTCTGTCACACACTTGTCTGAATGTATAGAGCAAGCCTGAAAAAAAAAAAACCCAGAAAACTTTGATCTCTGTACACTTTCAGCCATAAAAAATTATAGTAACACTCAAAGTGTCAGACTTTTTTTACTTGTTAAAAGTGAACTATTATGGTACAGTGATTTATGACCTTGCATAAATCTATTGGAGCAGGCAGAAAAATAGTTCCTGTGTGCTGCTGTATTAAGGTAGCAGGAGAATAGTCATGACATTCTGACTTTGGAAAAAGTAGTTCTGTTAAGTTACATGACTTGGGACACTGGAAAAGAACTCCTGTGTCTATGTAATTTTTTCCCACTTACTGAACTTTGTTGTTCACAGAGTATTAGAGAGACACAAGAAATGGAACAAGTATTTAGATTATCACAGTCTTAAAAAATTAAAGCAGAACCATTGGCCACCTCTGAAGTGTTTGGTGTTTGAATACAAGACTGAAATCAAGCATTCTCACCTCTGTGTATCAGCTGGCCTCGAGGCAGATGTTTTAGCATTAAGTAATTTCTTACCACATACTTTTGCAGCTCTTTGTCCTTACAGAGACAAAGTATTTTTATTAGAGCAATAATATAAATAGTCCAAATGAGGATTATTGTTCTGAGCCTATGTTTTTCGTTCATAAAATGTACAGTTTGGTGCATTGCTAAGTTTGCATTTTTTTCTGTTGAAAAATTTTGGCCTTCTGTTGGTAAATGATCTTATTCTGTCTCAAAATTGTTTTTCAGTGCTTCATGCCTCTGGCATTTTTAAAAAATAATCTATTCTGTTGAATTGCATATTTTGCTAGGCTGAAATTTTCATGAAGTTTGAATGCCTTCTTCAGAGGAATTCTTCCTTGCTCATTTTGACTTTAAAAGTTTAGTTTTCAGCAGTCCTTTGTAGGATGAGTACTATCTCTGCTTAACAAAAGAATTATTCACTGCTGGCCACATTCAAAGCTCTTCTTCAAATTGATGATATTTTACACAATGTGTGTGTGCAAAGCATCATGCATCTTTTAATGGCCTCTGCGTTTACATTTTACTTTATTTTTTAGTGATAGCACAAGCCATTTCTTTGAGGACTGGGAAAGAATTAAGAGTGGATGAGCCTTTGGAAGGCAGGAGTACTGATGGGTTGAGTTTGTTTTCATTTGTAGAGAATAGTCAGTGTTTTGTTCGTACAATGTCGTCATGGTAGCCTTAGAAATGCTGACTATTTTTCTGTTTATTAAATTGCTGAAATTGCATGTGACTTAATGTAGTTTACTGAATTTAATGCAGAAATGTTTGAGAATGTTTTGTAGAAGGAAATTCTTCTCTATCCTTCCAGCTATATGGAGAGTTTGCTGTTCTGGTGGCACAGCAAATTGCACAGAATAGTTGAGGCTGTGAGGCAGAAAGAGCTCTGGAGAGGTGAGGCTGGAGGGTGTTCTAGCTATGCTGTTTATGTCACTTGGGAACTCAACTTGGAAACAAAATTACTATCATTTCCTTTTGGTTTTCCTTACAAGACTTTTAGTAAAACTACTAAGTCAGAACTTCTATTTGACATTTCATCTGGGAGATGCTTCATCCAAAAATATTTAACTTCAGGGTTGACTAGCAGAGTCTTTGGAATGACTTGTCTGCAAAGAAGCATACCTCCTCTTCACTTGGTAATGTTTTTCCTTGGATGTGTCCCTTACCAATATTAAATCAGGCCATCCCTCTCAGTCTGAGAAAGCTAATAAGATCACTGGCTAAAATGAAATGTATTCCTAACAGACTAATAAATTATAGGCAACCATCAAACAGGAAAATGGACAGTAGTACAAAATAGAGAATAGTATTAGAATCATTACCATTATTTTTATTCTGAAAGCTTCCTTATAAGCAGTAGCTGTATATATTAATTTTGGCACAAAGCATATGTATGGATTTGGGCAATGAGCTGGATGGAGCCACTGGGAGCCTTTCCAGAATTACCATTGAGTGAGCTAGTGGTGAACATTTTAAAAGAGCCAAGCTTTTCCACTGACTTCAAAAGCATTACTTTTAAAGGGAATCTTTGTTCAAAACACCAAAATTATTTTTTAGGTGCATTGAACTGACAATTTTCAGAGGCCAGGAAATTTTTTTACAGGGCAGAGTTGATATTTAGAGTGACTCAAGGACATATGTATGAGTAATGTGCATTATAGTTGGCTTTTATTTTATGTCATTTGGAGTCTTGAAGATGACACCAAGGGCAAAAACTGGAAGGAATATGAATCCAGGGTTCTGTGTTGAGAAGGCACTGCAATCCCGTGGGAAGCAGTAGCTGACTTTAATCTTTCTTTCAGCTGCTGTTAATATGCATGCCATTTCCTCTACAAGAATTCTTAGCCCAGTACGGTGCAGATCTGTAGTGTTCTGTCAAATCCTTTGCTGAGCTTCAGTAGCTTATGTGGTGGTGCCTTCCAACAGCTGGGAGATAGACATTTTAATATTCAGGCTTAAAACGAAGTCATTATTTTTTTGAGTTCTGGAGAATGAGGAATAAACTTCTGAGCATTGTACATTTAGTTTTGTGTTCTTTTTTAAGGTTTTCTACAT
Source organism: Pseudopodoces humilis (assembly GCF_049639895.1). Lineage (NCBI taxonomy): Eukaryota > Metazoa > Chordata > Aves > Passeriformes > Paridae > Pseudopodoces > Pseudopodoces humilis. The sequence goes on from NC_142206.1 coordinate 22,397,816, forward strand.
CACATCAAAATAGTTATTTCAAACCCTCACTGGCTTGCCTGCTAGAAGTCTGTATTTAATTAGCTTATGGCACCAACTTTTAAGTGTCCTATGAATTCTCTTCCTTCAGTTCCAAGTTATTTCTGATTTCAAGAACCCTTTGTGTTGGAGTGTTGTCATATCTAAATACTATCCCAGTACTTATGCCCTAGAACTGTCTAGAAAGATTGATTTCTGGATAAAATAGAAGTCGAGGAGTCAGAAGATCTGGTTCCCATTCTTGTTTCCTGTATGATTTTTGGCAGGTTTCCTCATCTGGACGTTTGAAATAATAACTGCTCTCATCATGGGATTCTGAAGCTGTATTAACTGACAGCAATAAAATGTGTTGAGATGTATAGATGAGAAGGTATAGAGTAATGCAAAATCATAGAAATGTAGATGCAGAAGCAGTAACTTAAGTCTGATTGTTTTGTCATATTTACTTTGACAAAATACTTGCATAGAGTCCTTATAGTCCAGGCCTCCCAACTGAAATGTCCTGACACATAAAAAGCACCCAAAGTGAGCTGCTGATGGGATGACATTTACAGGATTCCAGATAACACTTTCTTTACTGCACATTCAACTGTAGGGTTCCCTTATCTTTTGTACAGACAAAAGAGATTGTGTAGGTGTCCTTGGGGATTTTTGAGGTACTTGTTGAGTTTCTTGTTGTTGATCTTGCTTACAAAAATTTCATTATGTATGGATGTTTGTTTATCCATTACCAACCTAAACCAGAAACTCTTGTAAGCTGTGTGTTAGAGAGTAAAACTCATTCTTCCAGCAGACCTAGCAGTTATTTGGATTAAGGGACAAATCTTGAATAATTTGTCTGCATACAATGCAGACAACCTGTATCTAGAAAACAAATAGCGTTCAGAGCCCTCTAAATAATTATAATCCTTCCTCCCTTTTTCTCTAATGCAAAAATTGTCCATTATTTAATGTGGGCAGCAGTGTGGAGAACTGGGGTTGCATTAATGATGCCCTTCTCCTTGTTCTTGTCTACTGTATTTGATCCTGTAGTCAGCTATAAAATAATGCATGGAGTGACAAGGATGGTATCTTGATTGTATCCAGCTGTCTGGAACAAGTCAAGGGCAGAGCAGCCTTCCATGTGGCCAAGCACCCACTAAAGAATACCAGAAATATTAAAATTTAAACCAGTTCCTGACAAAGGAAGCAGGTCGGTTAGATCCAAATCCAGCTGTGAAAGTAGTTAGGTTGTGTTCATATCTACTGAAGTTAACATCAAAAGTTTCATTTTAATCGTGCTTGTGTTTAGTTAGAGTTAAAATCTTTTTGAATAGTCATTTGTGTTTCTCTATAGCAATTATTTAATATTCCGTTAGTGGCCTTTTGCTCTGGGACATGGCTTCTCTGAGCAGCAGGGTCCTTCCACAGCAAGCTTGCTCTTTTTTGTACTTCTTCCTGGCAACATTTTGTTCCAAGAACTTGGACTTAGAAGAATTTAAGTGATCCTTGCCCCACTGAAACTCTATCCTTCCAAAGCAGATGTGTTGCATTTGCTTTCTGTGCAGGCCTGGTTAACAGCATGTCATGTTTCTTCTCTTCAGGTCTGGCGTGAGTTCCCTGACAGGTTGGTTGGATATCCAGGCCGCCTGCATCTTTGGGACCATGAGATGAACAAATGGAAATATGAATCAGAATGGACCAATGAAGTCTCAATGGTGCTCACTGGGGCAGCCTTTTATCACAAGGTAATATACAACTTGCATTGTATTAATGTAAAATATGTACATTAAAAAAAAGGTCTATATGTGTTTCTGTCATTGTTCCATCAGTTTTTGTGGTGCTGTGATTATTTTCTTTAAAACAGTTGGAGAACTGATTGTGAGCTTTCCCTAATCCTCCTTCAGTTGCTGTGAAAACCACTGATTTGTCTCTGCCAGTAAAATAAAATCATTACTTACCTTTATGAACTTACAAAACTCCTGCCAGTTTGCATGACCTGAAAGTACATAGCAGATTTTTCAGGGAATGTAGCCTTGTAGCTGCCAGGCTCAGAAAAGAAAACGAATTTTAACAAAATTTTTGTGGTGGTCACTAAAGGAATAGTTATGCAGTTTAGCACCCAAAAATTATTTTCTATCTGCTGAAGTAGTTTTTGTCTGAAGGCAGCTATTCCACAACTGAAATACTTAGTCTTGCAGTTACTGTATCTATATTTAAAATTATCTTCTTTCTCTTTCTCTCTCCTCTGCAGTATTTCAACTATCTTTACACCTATAAAATGCCTGGAGACATCAAGAATTGGGTGGATGCTCATATGAATTGTGAAGATATTGCCATGAATTTTCTAGTAGCAAATGTCACTGGCAAATCAGTCATTAAGGTGTGGCTTTTCTGCTGTTTATATATTTTGAAAATTAAAAAACATGAGATACATACTTAAATTTATTCAGTAGGCTTCAATATGTTACTTAATTCTCCTTTTTCCCTCATTTTTCCCCAGTATGGTATCTTAGTCTCCTTCCATGATAGAAAAAGTGAAATTTTTATGTTAACTGAGAACAGAGAATTGTGCCTTACCAGTTGTTTCTGGTTGTTATTTTAACCATCTAGATGAACTATAAAAAAGATAATTTAAATGACAGCTGTACATATGTGTGTGTATATGTACATGCCCACATTCATATATTTTAACTATTTGAGACTGCTAGAGGAAAGAAATTGCCAACTGTCCACAGCTCGCTTCATCGTGGCCTGACAACAGCTGATTTATAGGAATGTTAATTGCAAGAACATTAATTGCAAGATCAGCTTTAAATGAACTTTTTATCCCTGAATTAATTTCCTGACATGTTTCGACACGTTTTCAGGTCTAGACATTCACTCTGTACATTCATTTCAAAGTGTGTCAACTTGGAATGAGATTTAGAGGCCACCAGGCATTACTTCAATTAGCTGGGTCCGTTCTCCCATCTGTCCATCATCATTTACTGGGACTGGTGGCTGCATTTCCTAGAAAAGTCTTTAGAAGATAAAGTGTGTGCTTTTGCTGAAAAAGTTTTTGAGCTGCATGAGGGCACAGCAGAGTAATTTGGCACCTCTGTGCGATTCGGAGAGTCTTGCAGAGTTTGCCAGTCAGCTCTTAACTGGAGAGAGCAAAAGAGCGCCTGTTGGATTAACGTTACGGTGAAGTATGGGAAGCTATATTTCATCGCTGTTATGGCTGCAAGAACAAATGGTGTTTATACAGGGACCTTGGCAGTGAGAAAACAGTCATTAAACAGGAATTAAGGAGCTTGTCATCGCCACTTCTTTTCAGTTACAGAAGGAAAAAGCCCTCCAAGCTGTTTTTATTGGGCCCCTGTGAATTTTGCAGTCAGCCAGGCCAGATGGAGCTGAATGGAGGAACAGAGTGGCTTTTTTTTTTTTTTGTACACCCCCTCTTTTTGAGGCAGCTCAGCTTACACTGCAGGCATGTTCAGAGGTATTGCACTGCTCTCTGTGCAAGGAGATTAATGTCCCTTCTGTTGATATTTGATAATATCTGCCGTGCCTTTCTACAGGTGACCCCACGAAAGAAGTTCAAATGTCCAGAATGCACAGCAATTGATGGGTTATCACTGGACCAGACACACATGGTGGAAAGGTGAGTGACCACTTTTTATTTCTCTGATTGCCTTGTTTTGATCCCTAGAATCTTATCCTGTGTCTCATTAAATTAGGATCAAAAATGATAGTGTTTTTATAAATTACTAATTTTGAAAGAATGTTACATGGATTCGATCAGCATAAGTCATTCCTACGATGAGTGATGTGTCACTGAAAAGTAGACTACTACAGAAAAGAACTTTGGACGGGTAAAATTTTTAGCAGCTTTGCTGTAAAACTTATAGGACACATATATGAAGTTCAGGTTCTTGGTTGGCAGTACTGTCAGTAATACCACATTTCTGTTTGCTGTGGTGTATCAACTGTAATAAGTATGATTTTTTTTTTTTAAAGCAGACATTTGGTAGCTTACCAAAGAGCAGAAATTATATAAATTATTAATAAAATTATCTGAAGTGATATTTGTACATTGTCTTCTCTCCAAGGATTGTGAAGCACATTGCTTCCACTAGTGAAGGGCAGTTGCTGCATAATTCCATGTTGCATTTTTTAACTATGGCAGCATTATTATATTTTTTGAAAATTTAGTTTTGAAATAAAGTATGCATTGGAAAGGCAGTGAATGCTTAGAGTGAAATACTGAAAGTCTGTAATTTGTAAAAAAGATTTGCATTCCCTGCTTTACAATAAAGGGCTTTCCAGCTTTGACCAAGACACTAGGCTTCTCTCTGCCTTGGCTTCTGGATGTGTGAAATAAGGGAAAGTTTCTCCATTTTGCAAAGCTGTTCAATACCCAAGTTTGAAATGGACTATCTGACAATAAATGTACATACTAGGTGCAATTAACCTGAGATTTAGGACTGATAAGGTATCTCATTTTAGGCTTCTTGAGCTTCTTGTTGCATCTCTCCTGCAAACTTTGCGAAAAATTATTTGCAACCATAGAACTGATGGGGTAGGTAAGCAGGGGGAAGAAGTCACCAGAAGAAACAGACAGTTGGACTTGATGATCTTAAAGATCACTTCCACCACTGATGATTCTATGATTCCAGGAGGTGACAAAAAAAAAAAATCTGACCTGCATTTAAAATAAGCCATTTCAGATTTGCATGGTTATCTTGCTAGTTATCATTCTAACAGTGAGCTTTTTTCTGTCCTCCTCTGCAGAAGTCAGAAAATTTAATATGTTGTATGGGCTTTAATAAGGCAGGGTTAAAAAAAGGAGTATGCAACTCAGAAGTAAAACATACCCCATTAAGATAGGAAAAATTACTCTCAGGAAAATACTTAAGAAAGGGGTGGGAAGTTTTGTAGATCTTAAATGTTAGCTTAAAAGGAAGCACAAGAGGTTCCCCCATATCTAACAGTTCTGACCTGGCCTACACGATGGACTACCTGAAGCCAGTTAAGCTTTCCTATGGTCATAGTAGTAGTGCTACAGCAACATGTAGGAATTTTAGTTATGAACTAGGTTCTCATTAAGGGAAATGCTATAGAAACAGATGAAAAAGTGCTCCTTGCACTTAAAGTGCATTATGATGCTGGGTAAAGGTCATGTTTCCATGTCTATAGCAGCTCTTGTATCCTCAGAGTAAAGTGTCATTGAGAGTTTATTGAGAACATGTTTAAACTGTTGTTTTGCTTGTCTGTAATTTTGAAAAGTGGAGAATACTGGGTTGTGGGAAGTGTTAGATTGACTGCAAATCCACATGCTTTTATTTGCCCAGCCAAAGAAGTACATGCTGAGATAGAGTATGACTGCGGTACAATCTGGAGAGATAGACAGTTTAGCTGTATTCAGACTTGATTTTGAAAATCCTTAATATCATACTGAAACTGCTTGCTACACTTAATGCCTTCTTGCCCTCTGTTATCATCTACCTAAATATAAAGGAATTACCTGAGAATCTGAAAAGGTTTCTTTTTTTGAATCTTAAGTTAGATAGTTATTTAAAATGGATAATAAATGGTAACAACTCCTAGAGGAAATTTCCATAACTTAGCTGTGAGTAAGGATCGATCGATCGATCTGTCTGTCTATCTATCTATCAATCTATTTATCTATCTATCAGTCTATCAGTCTATCATCTACCTACCTACCTATCTAATCTATCCACTAACTATTTCAGGGTCAAGAGAGAAGCTGAATGGAAAAAAATGCATGCATCAGGGAATCCATGTCATTATAAAGAATAACTTTGTACTGATAACTTAACAGTGTTTGGTATCAAGAACAATACCTGAGGTGTCAGGCAAAGAGCCATTATCAGCTTTATTTGCAGCTTCCCCAAGTGCCTGACTTATTGCTTTTTAGCATTCAGAAACAACAAACAGATAGTATGAGCTAATTATTTGCATGGATATCCAAGGATCAACCTACTGTTTGTGAAACAGTTTATCAGGGTTGTCACGTACATGTGCAACATTCAGTGTTGGGTTTCTGGTTCAGAAATAGCAGAGAGATGCCCAGCAACTGCCTGTTGGTTTTGTAAATGGAAAAGGTTTGAGAAGTCAGTTGTGAAGATCTGTCCAGGAGAGATATTTAACTAACTGGTTTTAGTGGGCATTTTGACTCGTTCAGCAGAGATGAAGATGGTCCTGTTTAACTCTGTCTCTTAATAAGAAATTTTATTCTTTTAGCAATACACTGAATCATGGGAGAGCCAACTCTGCTGTTCTTCCTGCTGTGTAATTTATTTGAGATAAATAGAAGACTTTAGTCCCCAGGGTTATCGAACTCCATCATTAAAATACATTAACTGAAGAAAGCTTTGAACCAAGAATTCCCTTCTTGCCCTAGGTTAGCCTTTATACCAGGTCACAGAAGAAACTGCAGGAAGGTCTCATAATCCCTGTATTTACAGGTGTTTCAGTAGCAACAAATCTACTGCCTTTAGCATCTTTACGTCTGGCTCTCAAAAATGGAAAATGCTGTAAAAATGCAATCTAGAAGGCATCTGCCAGTACAGTAAATATAGCAAAGGGCTGAGCTGCTTCTGCAGCCACAATAACAGCAGTTTTTATTTAGGACCTGTAAGTATTTGTCAGAATCAAAGTAGGAAGCCATTTCATTAAGAGGGAAACTGCCCAGGTCACAGTTGGCCAAAGTTGCAGGTACAGGGTTACCCTGCCAAAAAGTTAGTTGGGTTATAGAAGTGAGGAACCTGATTAAGAGAGACCTTAACAAACACCAAGTTCAGCCAGGGACAATTGGGCTCTCAGTTTCTGAGTTCATACAATCTTAATGTCTTATTGAGCTGAGCATGACTGCATGTTGTCAGTAAAGAAAGGAAAACAAAAAAATTCTTGGAAGCAAACATGCCTCTGTTACTTTGAATTTGCAAAACTATTGACACAATTAAGAGAAACACCTTCCCCTCTGTATTGAGATTACATTACATTCTTTTGGCTACCTAGCTTTCACTGTTTAATGTTCTAGATATCCTTTCTGGTTTATATTGTCCAAAAGTGGCAAGGACTTCAGAAAACAAGTGATTTAGTTCAGTGCCAGAGATGAAATTTTTGGAAAACAGTGTCTTTCTTTCAAACACTTTTTGCGTTTGAAAACACATTTTGTGGCTTGCGCATGGCATTTTTTCCTTTAAAAAAGCCTGTTTCTGACCTTTGAATTTGGTATTTACTTGTGGAGGGCTAACTTCTGCTTCAGCCAGAGTGTTTAGAACATACTAATTTTTCCATTTTTAATTTTTTCCATTTCTTTAACAATGAAGTGGTTTCTTGGTGGTTAAAGATATTGTACTGGCAGGCTTAAATGGATTTGCCACCAAAATAAGTTTGGCTGTAGAAGGATCCCATCTTGATATTTTGTCGTAAGACCTCACTTTTGATTTGGAAGTATAACCTCTGGAGGGAAGAGGTCAACTTTGTCTGCCCTATCCATTTAGTTTTGTCTTTTGCTCTGAGGGTGCCACTTAGTTCCGGTTGTGACAATGGCTGGTCTGATGTGGACACCTGCCTATCAGCCAGTAGGCTGAGGTAACTAATTCATTTCACACCAGCCACCAAGCAGCTGTTACATTACAATGTCTTTCAGTCATTACTGGCAAAGGCAGGATTTGAACCAGTAGACTAAAAGTATTCTTGTATTCCAGAAACCAGTGAAGGCCAGCAGCTGTGCAAACTTCTCACATGCACATCTCCCAGTGCATCTACCTCCTTGCCTGTGAAGTTTGTGGGTTTCCTGCCAGGAGGCTTCTCCAATATACATCATGGATTAGTTAACCAGATTTCTTACAAGTAACAGATTATTTGAAAGTCTGACTTTATCTAAAAATCAGATGCTTTTAAGATATCTCACCATGGGCATCCTGTGGAAGTAACAGAAATTGCTTAATGTTCCTGGAGAAAACACTCAGTTCCTGCTGTTTGCACAAACTACTGCAACCTTTCAGTGCCTGAGGTCCAAATCTCATTCTCTTGATGGTTCACCTTGTTATTGCAGATATTCAACAGCTACCTGGGTCTTCAGTCCTTACTGTTGGCTCCTTTGCTATTTCAGATCTGTGCTACACTGGAGCAGATAGTGCTTGTCACAGGAGTAGAGGTTGTGTCCCACTGCAGATGATTTTCTCTTACACTCTGAATTTCTTTCCTTTTGTTTGTGGCCCCAATCGTTTGAATCTGAAGACAGGAAGGTATGAGGTAGAACAAAGTACAAAAGGATGGGAAGGTAGCAGAAAGTGAAGCATCTGCATTTACCTGTATAAATATTTTATTCAGGTATCACTTAATATGAACTAGTTTTCTGATACTTTTCTCAGGGCAGAAAAGGGTCTGAATTATGACCATTATAGCTTGAAACAGCTATGTGGTTGAGGGAATAATTTTGAAAACTGCTCTTGCTGTCCCGTCTACTTCAAAAGAGTGTTTGGGGCAGTGTTGAGCAGTCCCCATCACAGAACTGTCACACTCAGTTGGTGTGATTGACCAGGTCCTGATGAGGAAAATTATCCTGGAGCCATAGTGACCCCCTAACCCTTTGAAGGGGTCGGGAGAGGGTGCAGTGGTTGGAGAGCGAGAGACCTGCTCTGCGACCGCCTGCAGCACATCAGTCTCTGTAGCTGAGCCAAAGTGCTCACTTCCTATTTTGTTTTCCCGTTTGAATGGCAAAAGAAATGTCACCTGTTTTCTTGTAGCCCTCTGTTATGTGTAGGGAACTGTTGTCGTGGTTCTTAGTATCTAAATTTCTTAAAAGCTGTTTTATGTAGCAGGCAGCTAATGTTAGCTGAGCACTGGCTGAGGTGAGATGAGCCAGGTTTTCTCTGCCTTGCTTCCACAGGTACAGCACCCTTCAGTTAGAGAGTTAAAGGAGCAGTGTAACAGTTAAGCATCTGCTTGCTTGTTTCTTGAAAAGCATGGTTGTTCCTTTCCACGTTACTGATATCTGAGATTATTAAAAGTGAGAGTCATCATTAGTCCAGTTTTTTTTGTTAATGTGATGTCTTATTGCTCAATATATCTTTATTTAGATGAGGAAAGTAAACTAGTTAGTTTGTTTAATTTTATAGTTTTAGTTCATCTTCACCTTTAAGTTACAGTACAATCAGCTCTGCCTGTTCTCTGAGGCATGTTTATTTTTTTGTGGGAAAAGATAGAGCTTCTGAAGAAGCCTGAAAAAAGACAGTTTTGTTTTTTTTTTTTTTTAGAACTCTGTTTTCACAAAGCCTTGGTTTTTGCAAAACCTTCGTTATACACTAAATTGACCCAACAGTGGCCCTTTAAGAGACATGTTGGCAGTTAATCTGTTCTGGTTTACAGCATGTACATTGCTTTAAGAATGACTGGAATTCTAGGGGGAGGGAGAAGGGAAGCTTTGACCTCCATGTGCACATGTGCTGCTGCCAGCATCCCCTTGCTCGTCTCTGTGATTAAATGGATAAATCAAAGAACACCAGCTTCTTTTTCTGTTCTTTCTGCAGTGAGGCTCTCTTTTTATTTATTAGTAGCCAGCATGGCTGAAATACTTCCAAGTGCAAGAGGGAAGGTTTATACCAGTTATTTTGGTGTGGGAGTTGGTAGCCAGCCCAGTTGTTGGAGTTCTAAATTATACTGCTTTCTTTTTCACCAGATCTGAATGCATCAATAAGTTTGCCTCTGTCTTTGGGACCATGCCTCTCAAAGTGGTGGAGCATCGTGCTGACCCTGTCCTGTACAAAGATGACTTTCCTGAGAAACTGAAGAGCTTTCCCAATATAGGCAGCTTATAAAGAGAGAGACAAACCTCAGTGAGGAAAACGACAGCTGAAAAGGTGCTATGAGGAATATAAGGCCCTGAGACAAAGCTTGCTGGAGAGTGGGTTGCATCTGAGGGAGATGGGAATTAATGTTGTTGTCTTCCTTTTGCATTGCACAAAGTTGTAACTGAAATCTGAACAACTGCTTCTCTGTTGCTCACAGAGAATTGAATCTATTTGCGGGTTCTCCAAAAAATGTCAAACGCTTTGACATTTTTGTCCAAAGGAGGCTATGCACCTGAAGAATAAAAAAGAATCTTGCTCTCTGTGGTCTGACTGGCATGACTGACCTCTTCTATCAAATGTGCTGCAAGCTCTCTGCTTAGTGAGCATCCATCCATTGAAAGCAACTGTCTGCAATGTAGAGCTGTTCTCTTTTGGGAGGAGTTGATTTCCTGTGTGGCTGGTGGGCCTCTGTCTTTTGAGCTTTAACTGTTGTCTTAAGTAACTGTGAAACAAATATTTTCTTCTGTAATATGAGACAAATGTTTATTTTTTTACAACATCACAAATGAAAATCTGTTCTCACCTAGTTTAAAGAGCAAAGCATTTTGTGTTACTTGAATTATTTTGATGGAGATGGAGACACAGCAGCTGGGAGGATACTCTCCTTCAAAGCAGAGACCTGCAGGACAGAACTGCAATTGCTGCACTTTCTGTGTAAATCTCAGGTTTTCTGCTGCACTCATGCAAAAGACTCAGACTCTATATCAGAACTAGTTGTATTATGCAGAAAATTATTTGTCTTTAGCCTTCTTATATTTTTTTATTTTCATTATCAAACCAGCAATCAAGTTACAGTTTTATATTGTAGCCATCCATAGGGATGAAGTATGAAATAAATTTTTAATGTCTGAATCCTCTTCAGGAAGCAGCGTACTAATCTGTAAAACACCTATATTTTCAGAAATTCCTAGTCCAAGCTTCAATGTACAGGCAAGTGTGTATGTGTAAGACACTGTTAACGCACACTTACAAACTCCTGTAAGTTACCATTGTTGGAAAAACTATTGTGTCTTTGCTTGTAATTTAAGGAACCCATTGCCACAGGCTGAAACATACAGCTTTAGGAAGTCCTTTGGAGAAGATTTATGTTTCTTAGAGGCATTTGAATTTTTTCACCATAGTGAAATGAACCTCAATGAGAAAACTAAATGCAACAAAATTAGAAATAAAGTTGCCTGGACTGTTACACTTGCCCTTCAGTATTAATAGGGGTCCTAAATTGTGCTGGGAAAGTAATCTCTTTTCTAGCTCCACTGATAAAATATTTGTTACTAGATAAGTGTAATTTCACTGTTTTTGGAACCTCTGTTGCTGCTGGTTACAGACACATCCTACTTGATGGGCTGTTTTTCTGTTACAGTGCAAGCAACCTTATTCCTCAGATTTGCCAAACCCCAAACAATAGGACAAGTGTTAGACATCATGGCTCACCCCCTCTCCTAAGCTGGATACGCAGAAATGACAGAAACCAAATGAAAGTCAGGCTAGAAACAGGAAACATCTGCTCCTATTTGTCTCACCCCCTCTAAGACTTATCTTATTGCCCAATGCAGTGGATGTGCTGTGAATGAAAATCATATTGGAACAATAGCTTTGAGGGGATGCTTCACTTCATAACCTCCCTGGGATGTGCCTGTAAACTGTATCATCTGACTCTCTGGGAGTGTTTAATTACTAGTAAATGGTTTTTGCTGCGCTCTTTGTTTCATTCCTGAGTTGCTATGGGAGCTAAAAGTATAGCTGTTGCAGTGACAACTGATGTCTGCACAGTGGCTATCACAATAGAGGAAGGTTTGTTACTCATTATTTCTCCTTCGCAGCCTTTCAGGTTTATTAACATGAACCTTCTTACTGAATCTTCCTGTTGATTTATGAGCTGATGCTTGAGCATCAGGAGATACCAGCACATTTCCCTTGAGAAGTTTGCTTTAAAGGGTAGCTGTGACAGTGCAGTAGTTGCTTCAGTTTTAGCTGTCCTTTTGGAGCTGATCTCAACTTGGCAGGCCCTAGCAGTTTAACTGAGTTATAACACCTTCTTTACAAAGTTGTGAAGCCACTGTGATTTCTTGATTCTTCCTCAGCAAGCCAGTAAAAAACTTTGTTTTGCACAGAGTCTTAAAAGACACTGAGGATTTTAAATAGTTGGTTGAATATTTTTAGATGTAAGACAGCCAAACCAGTTCTGCTAAGATGACCTATAATCTCCAGTCCATAAAAAAGTAACAAGTCCTTGTGTCCACATCCAGGAGCATCTGAGTATTCTCCCTTTGCACAAAATGTCCAGTGACCCCTAACAATCATGTTTTATCCTTTGGCCTTTTACAGTTGCTTTTATAGGGCCAGCTCATTTACAACCCCATTTGTCTCTGTTTAGTGCCATGGAGAAAATTAGGCAATTGACCATAAAGAAAAATTGTAAAATTGCCTACTTACTTGCTCTCTGCATTTATGATTGTGATGTTCTTGGTGCAAATTCTGTAAAGGTAAGATGTAATTGTATGTCTGATTTGGAAATGGGGTTTTGTCAATCTTTAAATTAAGATAATTTTTAACTTTTCATTGTATATATGATATCCAGAAAAGCTCAATAGTTGTATATTAAAAATTAAATCACATGAGTGTTTATTGTATTTCACTTCTGGATTGGCATAAGGAAACATGAATTAATTCAGAAGGGAGAATTTCAGTGACAAACTCTTTTACTACATAAATCTGTGTTAAACTTGAATATCCACAGTGTACTTTGGAAAGATGTGTCAATACTTTGTCTTTGCCACAACTGGAGTTTGATGGTTGTCTTGAAAACACAGCTTTTTGTTTCCAGAAGTGCTGCAGCGCAGTCCCTGTGGATCATGCCACTAAAGGGCAGTGTGTGCATGGCAAGGGGGGGATGTGCTGCAGGGGCTGCCCTGCCTGTTGTGGGGAATCCTAAGGATGCATTTTTAGCATCACCAACTCTTCTACAATGCATGAGTTTTCCCTTCCTCACAGGTCCACCATTGTATTATAGGATGTGAAAATTTGGGCCCTAATGTTCTGAATGATTCTGTCCTTCCATTTCCAGCTCATGCTCTGGAACCTTTTGACATCCATCATGCTTCTGCTGGTGTGGTTCAATTATGCTTTACTCTAGCAACAAGTTTATCCCTCTTAATTATCCATTCAAGGACCTTTTAAACTCAAGGACCTTGGAGACAGATGTCAAAATAATTGTGAGGTGGGATTTAAGTGGTGTTCAGTACTTCTGACTGGGTTTGCTTTTAGGCTGTGTTGGTGAGTGTTGAGCATTCTAGAAAGATGCTATACTGAGACTCATGAAAATTGATTTAGGTGGGGAATTTTAAATTTAATTTTTAAATGGTTAAATATACCTCCAAGATTTGATATGAATGCCCTCCATAAAAAATGTCTGATGCTTTGAGTACTTCTCACAGGTAGAGTATCTTTTGATTAGGAAGGATCTCAGAATGATTAATGGGTACTGCATAAGTCTGTCCAGCCCTCTGACATGGAAGTTGCTCTCACAACCAAAGCATGATACATGAAAGAAAAATTAAAATTGATGGTGCTGATGAGAAAATGGGATCAGACAGAGTGAGTATAAATTTTTTCATTTTTCTCTTTGGAGATTTGCATACTTAAATTTTACTATGAATGCTGCAAACCATGTTCTTTTGTAAACTAAAATGCAAACTATGTGCAGTTCTTTAGTCATGGATATTCTCATCCATGTACTTGAATCATGAAAAAAGATTCTGCAAACATATCTTTGATTAAATCTATGCTAGAAAATGAGCAATTTTCCAATTGCAATTGGTCCAATTGCTAACTTCAGTCTGATCCTGAAGAGCTGAGAAGAGCAGAGAAAATCCTGGCAAGTATTTCACCTATACTACCTTTTCATTTCAATTTTTAGGCTGAAAATAGTAATTCCTGTTAAAACCTGCCAGAAAATACCAAACACAATACTCTGTAGGATCTGCAAGTTATCCCATGAGCAGGTGGTCACTTCAAATCTCTTGCTAACATTGGCATGTGACAGAGATAGCATTTGCTTAGCAGAAAATTCAGGTAGAACACTTTGGCTTTACTATTGAGTCATAGGTCCTTAAATTGTATCTCATGCTGCTGGAAGTGCTTGTAGGACAGTGTAAGTTGTTTTTATGATGCCTGCCACTGCTGTATCTAAGTGCAAGAAAAGGAGCTTCATGGTCCTCCTGTGTGGGTAAGACTAACCTCTCACTTTTAGCTGCAGGTAAGGAGACAAAGAGAGAGGCAGTCGGATACCCTTTGGAGATGTGTGGGTAAAAACAGGACTGAACACCAGTATCCCAAGCCTGGTATTTAACAGAACAGCTACACTTTTGTCTGAATTGTTGTTTGTTCAGAGTTTTGGGTTCCTCTCTACCAAGGCAGAGGACTGTTAGCTTTGACTTTAAGAATCAGCAGGCTTCAGCAGGGCCTGGCTTGAAGCCATTTAGAGACATTCCTGGTGCACTCTGTGTAATTTCAGCCTGATGGAAATGGCTGTAATGCAGTCCCACCTCTGCTGATCTTCAGGATTCCCCTGTCTGCAGCTTCTTGTGGTTGCTTTGAAAGTGAGTTATGTTTCCCATTAAAGGATAACAGGGACAATTGAGGCAATTACGTGGACTGGCTTGGAGCTAGCAGCACGAAGGGAGTTTTCCAACTGAAAACAGTGCTGCTCAAAAGTTCTTCCTGCAAGGTTGCCTGTTTGCTGTCTTCATTTGTCTGGAAAAGGATCCAGTAATTGTCCTTCAAATTTCCTTTAGTCATGCTAAATGCCTTTTTACTTGCATAAACAGGAAGTGCTCCTGCTCCAGAAAAGCATAACTCTGTGGTGACCATGGACAGAGATCAGTGCAACTTGGTTATGATTTTATTAGGTCTATAAACTTGTGTCAGTGCTCGGTGCCAGACTATGTGGGGGGGATGTTGTGACTAAGAAAATTAGTAATCATTAGCCTAATTATTAAGTCACATCTATTAGATTTTTAACCTAAATTTCAGCTGTGGGGGGCTGGACAAAGGTCAAAGCTGGACCATTTGACAAATGAAGGTGTGAAGAACATGAGATATGCAGACCCACATGAGGTTTTCCTCATAATGTGTCATTATGAGGTGTGTTTTCTGTTGCATCCTGCGCTTTTAAGGACAAAGCTTATCTCTTCTAGCCCCTCCCCTCCATTCTGTGCAGTGATGGGAATGTGTAGAACTAAAAGCTTGGGACTGACTGAACAAAGTGCCACTTATGGATATCTAGCTGCCCAGTATGAATATATTGTGCTCATCCAGGAGATAAGCCCGTAATGCCTTGGAAAGATACCTGAGCTTTTCAAGCCACAGGCTGTGTTCTCTCCCACATGTCCATGTATATATGTGCCATACACTCAAGAAAACCACTGTTTCTCACCTTCTCAGCTGGCTGTTTGTAAACTTACAGGTGCTTCTTTAGTGAAACTTGTCTTTGGAGGCAAGTGCCAGGTCTCAGCTGGGTGCTGGGCACAGTTAATGCTGGGTGCCTTCAGCTGAGGACTGATGGGAACAATAACTGCTTTGCTGCACTTCACAAAAACAGGGAGGGGAAGAGGTTTGAAGGAGAAAAGACCGTAAAATGAGATCCAGGAATTCAGCAAGGCTACAGCAAAAGGAGCAGATTGCTAACTCAGAGCATCTGTCTTTGCCTTGTGAATAAGTTATGAACTGCAAAGCAAGAGAAAGTGGAAGATCCTTTCACAAATAATAAACACTTGTTTGTCTCAGATTAAATGCAACACCTTTACATGTGGGCTCCATCTGGCCATAAGTAGATGCACCTTGCATGGCTGTTACCTTCCTTGCCAATGAGAAGATTACTGAACATGCATCTGCTTAAAGGTTAATAACCTGCTTTTAAAAAGAGGAAGAAAAAAAGGCAAATCTGTTTAGTTTACAGGAATAGAAAATTGTTTTTCATTTAAACTGCCCGAACTTTGCTCTGCCTCAAAGTCATATTCTCCAGCAGAGAAGGAGCATGTTAACCTAGGAGTTGTAGCCACATCTCCCGGAGAGAAATTTTGCCATGTGTTTTAAATAACTCCTGTAACTCCTCTAAGAAAGTGCAGCTTCAAGAAGAAAATGCACATTTCAAATCTGGGTTCTGCCACTATCTAGTTTAGAGGGAGGCTTTTTGGTTCTTTGGCATCATTTAGGCCAGGAGCAATTTCTGATGTAAACCCATACAAGCAGGATGTTACTGAAACTGGCTTTAGGCTCTCAACACTCTGAACTCTGCCAACATCTGGAGAATCTGGCTTTGAGTGCTTGAGGAGGGAAGGAATTTTTCTCCTACAAGTGAGAGGAATGGATAAGCTTGCAACAGTACCTGCATTATCCATTTCTTTGTGAGATAGAAAACAGCCATGCACCATCTGAAGCAAGTCGATGCTCCCAGACAACTGATGGAAAGGCCAGAGGGGCTCTGTGGTTCTCTGTGGGCTGCTGGCAGCTGCTGGGCACCTCAGCTTTGCCTGAACAAAAAAGGCCCTTTCCAGTCCACCCAGCATCTGGTTATGGGGACTTGACTCTTACTGGTCCCAGTGCTGGTGGGTTTGCAGTTGTGTTTATTGATGGAGTACGAGCAATAGAAAGGGCCCTCACAGAACCCAGATTTCCCTGCCGTGGGACAAGAGCTGTGCCCTGCGAACTGGTGGGGCCCAGAAAAACCTTTCCCTTTGTGTGGGGACAGGTGAAACCCAGAGGGCTCAGTTTGCCCCGCAGCCCACTGAGCAGCTTCTGGCTGCAGGTAGGCACCTCTGGGAAACCCTGCAGAGCCATAGGAGGAGAGGGTGGGTGAGGCTTGGACATCTGTGCTAATGTGAAGCTAGGAGGGGAGGGAGTGTGATGATCTGTGGGAGTATGGGAAACACTGGCAGCCCCAGGTGTCTTCTCCTATAGCTTCAAGAGACCTTGTGCTTGATGCCCCGAGCATGACTGTGCTGTGTGAAAGGGGTGGGGAGCTGAGGGTCCCCAGTTCTGTGGCTTCTTGTTGCCAAGTCAACTTGTCCCTGAGTCAGCTGTGATTACAGGCTGCCTCGTTAAGGACTGCTTGAGGAGGGCTGGGAGACCTGCAGGAGCCCTGTGAGCCTTAAGCTCTGCTGGAAGCAGCAACCCCAGAGCAGTAAGCAAAGGAGAGCTTCTTGCTGTCTGCCCTGTGGCCCCCTGTGCTGGCCAGTGAGGAAGCCAAGAGATGCTGAGCGCTCCTGGAGGCAGTGAAGTCTCGCTAGCCAGGAGCCGGCTGGCAGGACGCTCCTGTGCCCGGCTGCTGCCTCTGCACCATCTCTGTACGGGAGAGGCAGCAGCCCGTGAGCTGCCACCTGTTGTTAATCTACCCCCGCCTAATCCATTCTGGACTGCGTCAGCAGTTCAAAAGGGCACTGTTAGTATTTTTTGCCAGCTTCAATTAACGTGAGATTTTGGAGGCCCCTCTGATCACATTTCATCTGTCATGAGTCAGGAACAAACCAGCCAGATTGCAGTTGAGAGGAGAGAAGAGAAGGAGTTTATTGCAAACCAAAACAACAACAGTGTTTGTGCCCCTTTGGCTAGGGTGGCTGGGAAGCAGGGACCTTCCCAGTGATGCCACTCCTTTCAAAACCTGGAAAAATAAAAATTATTAACTGGAAATGCCAGCCCTTCACCTCAAAAAAAAAAAAAAAAGAAAAAAAAAAGAAAAAAGCTGCAAGTGCAATAACTTATTTCAAAAATTTAAAAAGAATCAAGCTGCAAGACTGTTTGTTCTTTTTTAATATTTCACTGTAATGAACTGGTAATACATGGTTGCATAGGCAATAACATTGCATGGCACAAACCTCATGTGGCAACATTTTAAATGACTTTTTTTTATTCTTTTTTTTTCCTGAACATTTTTAAAACTTTTTTATTTTTTTTATATGTTCTACCCCAGGCCATTAAGCTAAAGAGAGAGAAAAAAAAAAAAAGTAGCATTTATACAAGGTTACAATATTTTACAACAAAAAACAATAATATTGATTGAGGTTTGTTTTCTTTCTTTCTCCCAGTCTCTCTTTCAAGCACTGCACACCTAAACCGATATATTATTATACATTGAAAACTGTCCTTCAAAATCAGTAGTATAAAAGTCCTAGCTCTACCTACCTACCTAGCTATGTGGGGGGAGTGGAGAACCATGTTACCAGCAAAGAGTTAAGGGGCTGTAAGGTCGCTCCCTCACCTCCTCCCAGCTCCCTTCGGGAAACTGCAAAGGGGTGAATGACTTTCCCTCTGATTCTACCCCCTTCCCATTTGGGTTTAATTTCTCCCTCGGTCTATTTGCTTTTTGCTGTGTCAGTCAGAGCAGCAAAATAAACACGGGGCTCTGCCTCTGCTTGATTATTTTTCAATCTTTTTCCAAGAAACTACCTTTTTGCATTAGTTTGTTTGGAGAGTGTTTTACAATGTGCTGCCAGGTTTGAGTGTACTGTGGGAATCAAGGGAATGTGTCTCCCCATCCCAAAACACCTCCAGTGCAGGAGGAAAGCAGCAGGCAGCCCTGCTAGGCAGCACACGGGGTTCTTCTGGCCCGGGTTGGTGATGTGTCTCCTTGGCCGAAGGGACAGGTGAAGCCATGTGTGCTGTAGCTCTGCGCCCTCACATGTGACACATTGTCACTGCCTGTGGCCTTTCCCTAACAGCCTGCTCATGCTGGTGGCTCAGGCCAGGCGTGGTCCAGCAAGGACATGTCACCTGGCAGGGATGTGCATTCCGGCAGGGATGGATGCTCGCTCACACTCTGCCACAGGCTTTAGAGGAGAGGGAGGGTGGTTCTCTTTATTTTGCTGTCTTGGTCTTCCTCCCTGTAGGCTCTACCCAGGTAGGTGCTGGGGCAGTGGGACCTGGGCTGGGTAGCATATTCTGGAGGAGGCAGCCGGAGCCTGATGGAGAGGCTGATGGGAGTGCAGGTGGGTGGCACTGCTGGCAGTAGGTGACGTGCCAGGGGGCTGACCTGGCCCCTCTCCAGGAGCTTGTTGAGGCACAGCAGCCCTTAGAGTCTGGACCCCGCAGGGCCCAGCAAGCCCAAGCCTGGTTCCCCACTGCTTTGCAATTGCTACCAAAGCACTGACTACTGCTTGCAGGCAAGAAGCGCCTCCAAGTACTTGGCAGCGAGTGGTACCCAACCACTTTCAAGGCAGTGCCAGGAACCCATGCTGCTCTTACTATTTGCATCCTCCTGGTCTCAAAGCTCTGGGACATCTCTGGGGTTCCCAGACATGGGCAACATAAGGCAGCCACCTTGTAGGATACCTGCTGCATAGTCAGGGCCAAGAGAAATGTTTTGCTACCTCTATGAGGCTGGAAGGAGTATCTAGGTGAGCCCAGTTGGCTGGGCTGCACCCACAGAGGATGCCACCATGGGCATGGCAGGTGTTGGGACGGCTGATGCTTCTGAGACATTTTGGTGGTGGATGGGGACAAAGCTTGCTGCTTTGAAGGCAAGTCCAAGCCAGGGAATTGTGATTCAATGTATAGACAGGAGTAAAATACTAAATAAGAAATAAATAGAGAAGAAAGTCATAAATAGAATTGAAAGATATTAAAATAACAACAATAATAATAATAATTAAAAAGGTATCATTGTGGTAATGTGAGATTGCAGGAACAGCACTGACCCTGTGACCCTTAAGAAATGCAGTAGATGCAGGCTGGCTAGGTTAAGATATATATATATATATATATATATATATATATATTTAAGTGTATATATATATATATATATATATATATACAGTTTTTCATGTTAATTTAACAGCTAGTTTTAAAAACCCTTTAAAATTAATTTAAAAAATGTATGTAAGTACAGATTCATGTAGCTTAAAAACCACCAGAACAGCTTCTTTTGAAGATTTGGGAGGGGCAGCCCTTCCAGCATTACCCAAAATGTGGGTGCAAGGGACAGTGCTGGAATGGCATCAACACCAAAGGAGATGAGGCAGAGCCCCATGAGCAGTGGGGCTGCCTGCAGCTGGAGGTGGGAAGGGAGCCCTGCAGAAGGGGGTCCAGGGAACAACATTCCCCTTGCCTCATTGTGTTTTCAGGCAGGCTGAGGGCTGGGCACATGCAGTGGTGTTTAAATTAGACTGAGTCCAACATGTGCTTTCCACATGAATTTTAAGGTGAGAGAAAGTGGGGGCCAAGCTTCTCTATATGCCAAGTCTGCTGCCAGGAGACTCTTCTCTCTCTCTCTCTCTAACAAGACAGGGATACAGCACTTAATCCTCTGGGCTCTTAAACAGCTCAGATGAAATACTGGCCCTGTGGAAGACTGTGAAGAAAAGCTACCCTTTAACTTCAGTAGGGAATGCAGCTAAGCTCTTGAACAGATACAGCCCTCCACTGGAGCTGCCTTCAGAACTTGCAGGCTAAGCAAGACCTGTCCCCACATGCCTGCCCACCCCACTGCCCTCTCATTAGCTCTGCTTGTTGCTAATTTGCCTTGTCAGCAATGGTACTGGACTGTTCAGGCAGCAGCCCTCCACTGATTGCCTGCTGCCAGGGGGAAGCATCAAGATCCACAGTGTTCCTGGGAAAGGCTCACAAACGCTGTGCTCAGCTGCCTGCTCAAATCTGATGGACAAATTGCCTCCTACCACTGGTCCCTGGATGGCTGGGAAGCTCAGTGGCTTCTGGTACCCAGTGGGGATGCATACACCTCCAACTGGTCAGCGTGATCCTGTCTGGTTCCGTGATCAGCATCACTTTCAGCATCTAAGCCACCATGCCCGAGGCCTCAGCTGAATGTTTAGGCTGGGATTTAAATCCTGTCTGCTTGTGGTGGGAGAGGCCCTGGTTATGCACGTGGTGTGGTGAAATGCATGCTGGCTCCCTGTGCATAGTAGGGAAGGCATCTCTTAGCATTTCTGAGAAGAGAAAAGAAACAGTACTTCTGGTGTTTTCTTATTCCAGTAAATATATTTCTCTTGACCTAGCAATAGTGTATCATTAAGGTAGTGTATTGACAGTCTAGGCACTGTGGAAATACTTGTATGGCTCATTAACCTGAAGCCTTACGTTTGGTTGTAGCTTATTTGTAATTCTTTCCAAGACCACTAGATATTCCTGGACCTTAAACTACAAGATCCCCAAACACTGAGCATGAGGAAAGAGGGCAAGGTTACAAACCAGTTTTTACGGGAGTAGTATCCTATAATTCCCTTGCAAATCTCAGAGATGGCTACCCCAGCTCAAGCTCAGCTTGCAGAGCCCCACTGTGTGGGTGGTAGTGCTCACTTGACTTTCAGCTTCTCCTTGGTGGTATTTCAGTGGTGTAATGATGTGGGGTAATTATTCATTATTCCATGCACTATGATCATAGAAAAACTTGTAAAGTATTTAGCCTTGCAAAGGAGATCTTACTTAACAGCTCTGCACAGGTAAGAGCACGGGGAGGGAGAAGCAGAGAGGCATGTTAGTTCACACAAACCAGACAAGTTCTGGTTTCTTCTACTTCCTCTGCAAAGTGAAGAGGATCTGAGGTGGTTGGAATGGGGCAGCATCATCTTGTCCTCTCTTGGGCCCCTTCCCAGCCTGTTCCCTTGGCTGTCCCTGGTGCAGAGATGCCCACAGCCATTGTGTGCAACAGGGCACTGGGGTAGAGGGCTGAGGGAGGGCCTGCCATTGCGCATGTCTAACCCCAGGATGAGGTATATGAGGAATTTGATGGCCTTGTGTCACTGTGGCTGTGTGCTAGTGCTTGAGCTCTTTCTTAGAGCAGTCTTTCTGGGGACTTGAAGTTTTACACAGCAATTGTGCTTCCCTGCCAGAGCTGCTGTCTCTAAATTGAAGTTAATAATTCCTGACCCAGCGAAAGACAGAGGCAATCTTTTCCTGTACCACCATGTTTGTGAGCCCCTACATAGACCACAACCAGGGAAAGCAAAGCCCAGGCACTCCCTGGGGCACTGAGCCATGCTGGAAAGCTTTTGTTTGCTGAGGTCTATCTCCATCTGGGTCACCAAAGGGCTGGCAAAGAAGCTCAGCATGATAACATCGAGAGGGGCATCCCCTACACAGACCTCTACAACTCTGCGCTGCATCTCAGAGTACAACATGGAGAGGGAGCAGGGTAGAAGGAGGTGGGCTAATGTTGCCTTTTTTCTGGTTCTGGTTATCTTCCCAGCCCTGTTCCTCGCTCAGCTGTGGGAAGCCATAGCTCCTGCTAAAATGATGTTGGCAGTGTGAGAGAATCTCTTTGCTGGCGCCAGAGTCCCCATCCAGTCCCCTGCCCAGGGCAGAATACGCATGTGTGAGTGTGTGTGGGTGGGTAGTGGGATGGGAGAAGCTGCTGGAAGGCCAGTGGGCTCTTGCTCTCTGGAACAGCAGAGCTGGTGTCAGATAAAATAGAGGGAAGAAAAAATGCCCAGGTTATCGGGGAGGTGGCAGCGGGAAGGGATGCATCCCATCCCAGATCTTGATGGAAGAGGTGCTGCTCCACAGCCTCCCTCTCCCTGCCTGATCCCAGGAAGCCGGGAGCTGCCACGTTCATGCCGGAAACACTCCACTTACATTAACATATGTACTTTATATGCCTAGGGTAGCTAAAAGTGCTGCATTCAGATCCCCGAGGAGGCAACTGCTGTCCGGAGTCTAAGCGGGTGGATTTGCTGGGCTGTCCCCGTGTGCTCTCTCCGTGTCTGGCGGGCGCTGGGCTGCAGCCCTGTCATGTCGCCCAGGAGATCGCGGCGCTGTGCTCCTTTGCTTTCATCCTCAGGGCAGCGATGCTGGAGGTCTTGCGGTCCGGCTCGCTGTTCAGCTCGTAGCCATTGAGGCTGGGGCTCATGCCGGCTGTGCCGAAGAGGCCGCCCATGTGAGTCTGTCCCACGTGGCTGCCGGGCCCGGAGACTCCAAGGAACTCGGAGACGCCGCCGGCCGCGTGGGGGTGGCCATGGGGGGACATGCAGGAGGGCACCGTCTCGCAGGGGACGACGCAGGCAGGCACGGGGGAGGCGGCTCCGTTGTTGCCAATCCAGGAGGGGTTCTGGATCTGGGGGTGGGAAAAGAAGCGTCAGGGCTGCCCCGTGCAGGATACATCGGGCAGCTGGCCTGGGGGGATGGAGTGTGTCCAGCCCCGGCCTGGCGGGACAGCCTAGTGGAGGGGCAGCCAGTGAGACGGGCGTGCAGACTGCTGGCCCCTGACAGCTGCGGCACCCCCAGCCCTGCTGCAGCCAGCAAATCCCCTCCAAAGCCTCTATGCCAGCCTGGACAGAGGCAGGGAGGGCAGCAGGATTACTCACAGGGAGCAGGATCGTGCTCCTCTGCCACAGCATCTGTTTGTTTATTCCTCTTCCAGTCACTTCTCTTACTTTTTTTGTACCATGAGCATTTTCTCAGCACAGGAAACTTTGTGTCATCTATGGTGTTTCTGTGGTGCTACTCATTAGAGAGGGATCAGACAGAAAGCAGTCCTGTGAGGCTGCTCATCCACCTTCCTTCTCCAGCTCAGGGCAGCTTTGCCTAAGCAAGGGCTATTTTGTACCACACAGACATACCTGTCAGAGCTGAGCCCCCAGCACAGGCAGCTTCATTGCCCCTCTCCCCCTGCAGTGCCCATCAAGGCAGCATCACCCACCCTGCTGCAGAGCAAAGCCCTGCGGGGCCACCTGGAGAGACCATCTGGCATCCTGCAGTGTCACTCATAAAATGGCATTGCAGAAGAAGAGAGGAGGGCTCACTATTTGACAGAGGGAATAAGTATGCTGCAGCAGGAGGCACATGGGCATGCAGGATGAAAGCAGGGAGGAGGTGAGCAGCTGGCTGGAGCAAGAGAGCAGAGGGTCTTTCATCCCCATGCTCCTTTCCACTGCTCACCCTTGGGCCCTCTCTGATCTCTTACCTCCTGCAAATAGCTTTTCAAAATTTTGATCTCTTGTGCTGGGAGAGGAGGGCAGTACGGAGGGAGAGAGCAGTGTAAGTTCCAAAGGCAAGAGAAGGACAAGCTGAAAAGGCTGCTGAGAGTGTTCTCTGCTTGAAAAGCTGCTTTGGCATCTCAGCTGTTTCAAAAGGGCTTCTTGTACAGTTTATGGAAGATGCCAAGCAGGAGAGAGGTCAAACACTCCCAGCTTGGCTGTGGGGTAGAATTGGTACAGAGCTGGCTGGGGAGGCAGCTGACAGAAAGGGTGTCAGGGAGGGAGGACTTCTAGCAGATCTGTGAGGACAGTCAGGTTCAGAGCATCCTGCTTGCAGAATTGCGCCCTTGAGCAAATTCTGGGTGGTGGGAAGAGGAGTGGAAGATGGAAGGAGTGCTTTCTGGGGCACAGCCTAGCCCTGGAGCTAGCAAACCCCAGTCTGCCTGGCATCATCTGAAGTGTTGTGAAACTGGGGCTGGCCCCATGTTTAGGAGGCTATTGTGCTGACAGGTTTTTCAAGACAGGAAGCCAAGGCGGGGAGGCAACCCTGTGTCTCACTTCCAGGGTCAGGCCAGAAACAGTTTCAATAGGACTCAGAAGCAGCCCCAGGTACCCCCAACCAGGCTGTTCCCTCCCTTCCTTTGGAGCATAAATCTACAACTCCCTTGGGAAGCATCCTCAGATGTCACCAAGTGTGCTGCATGTACCACAGCCCATCACTGGGAGACGGCTGTGGGAATTTGCCAAGGGAAAAAAGCTTTTATCCAACTACCATGTCCAAGGGGCATGGAAACCAGACATGGTAACAGGAAGCCCCCATGGGATCTGCTATTCTTTAGGCATGAATTAGCCTTTTGGATCTTCTTGAAACCAGTTGAAAGTTAGTGGGCAGCAGCACACGTGATAGGATGTGCTGGGCAGGGTGACCTGTGCCCAAGGGTGCTGCTCTGTGTCACACACAGCTGGGGCTTGGTACCTGCTCTAAAGATGGCTGCTCTGGGCCACGGCATGAGGGAGCCAAGCAGGACACCTGACCAAAAACCTGGCAGCCCTTCAGTGCCTGACAGTATAGCCCCAGTGTCCTTGCGGCCTTGCCAAAGGGCAGGTGGAGGTACCTGAGCAGCGAAGCATGGCTTGAGGAGGACTGGGCCCAGAGGCAGCGTGTCCAGCAAGCCCTGTGCCCAGGCTGGGGAATGCACTCACCTGGGCGTAGTTCTCAGCACGGGTGAGCAGGGGCAGCTCATAGGCGGTGGAGAAGTGGGTCCGGACCTGCTGCATCTGACCGAACCGCTCCCGCTTGCGCCATTTTGCTCGCCGGTTCTGAAACCACACCTGGGGAGAGGCGACAGCAGGGCTGTGAACACGGGGAGCCCGGCAGCGGCTGGTAGCCCGGCAGCCCTGAAGAGCCCACCAGAGGGCAGGGCCTCACCAGGCAGGTGCTTTTGTATGGCACAGATGGGCACTGCTCCACACACATGCTCTGCAGGGGAGAGACAGTCCTTCCCTGCTTCTCTTGAGGGTCTGGGGCCAGCCTGTGCCCCTAGGAAGGGAACACTCCAAGCAAAAAGGGGATGCCCATCTTGTGGTGCACAGCCTTTCAGGGAACATTCCCAGCTCTTGCCTCCCACAGCCTGATTTGCCCTGGGAAAGCCTGTCTTCCTCTCACCCCTAAATCTGCGTTACCCAGGCTCTGTCTGCAGCTCTCCTGCTGTCAGCCAGTCTCAGACAAGAAGTGTGAATACATCCATGTGTGCTGCTGCCAGGCTGAAAACAGCAGTGATGGGGCTTTCCCCAAGACTAAGCCTGGCTATGATGATGCCATTGACTGCAGCTTGCATTTCTCACCCAGTCTCTCGCTTTTCTTAACCGCAACAAGAAATACAAAGCTGAACACCCCTTCCTTCCTTAGCTGCAGGAGAGGACAGGTGCCCTTCTATAGCATCCTTTGGTTTACACTGAGATTTTTTTTGCAGGGTTTGCTGCTCTTTGCTTCATAGTGCTGCTCAGATCCCTTCAAGGCAAAGACCAAAACTCTGTTTCTGCTCTTATTTTTACTGGCTTGACATCAGTGTGTATTATTGCACTGTTGTCAGCACCATTGCTCCTGATTTGCATCAGCCTAAGAGAGATCAGAGCCTGGCCCAGTGTCTTCAAAGCCTCTTGAAGCTCGTGAGTCAGGGAAACACATCAATCAAGAGGTGCTTTGAAGGCACTGAGAGATGAGGGTGATCACCAGGGGCTGGGTTGTGCAGGTCACGCCAGTGCATGAAAGGAGCACTCCTAGAGCCTCACAGCTCTGCTTCGAGTTTTACACGGTGACTCGCTGGGGAGGGCAGGGGGGGTATTGCTGACAAGCAGCTTGGCCCTTCCCATGCCTGGCCGTGGGGCAGCTTCGCTGCTTGCCAGGCACCTGGGGAAAGCAGACGCCAGGTAGGAAGCTCATGTCTTCAGAGGCTAGCAGGACAAGCCAGGTGCTTGGCACAGGGTGGGATGGCAAGACAATTTTTGCAGGGGCAGGAGAGTCGTGGCACCTGCAGCCTGAATCAGTGCAGCCAGAAGCTGCTACGGGGAGCGATAAAGGGCTTGCTTTCTGGTCTGGGCTGACCTTCCTGCTCGTGCTGGAAGAGTTGTTTCAGGCTCTCCTGCTTCAGTTTTTGCCTTCCACCACATAGGCAGCCTTGTGCTGGTCTCTCCCAGCCAGGCCTGTGGTATGAGCTGAGGGTCTGGCCATGCACTGTGGTCTGCTTGGGCGGGGAGCCGATGGTGCAGCTGCCAGGCATGTGCTCCGCATGTGAGCTGTGGATAGCATAGGGTTTAGTGCCCGGCCCCATGGCACTGGCAACGCCATCCACAAGCTGGCCAAAGCAGCAACCTGCCATCAACCCCCTCACCCCAAATCAAAAACCCTGCAAGTGTTTTCAGTAGGTGCAAAAAGCATCGGCAGAAACGTCCTAACGTTATCCCAGCTGAGCACACACTGCACATTCAGAGCGTCCTACTGGAGCAGGTTTGATGCCTCAGGCATCTGTCTGTTTTTCTTCTACCTCTTCTTGGCACAGCCACTCCGGCCCAGCTGCAGGCCAGTCCCGGGGCTGGCCTGGATCACGCCGCTTTGATCTGCAGATTCAAAGTTAGCGGTGGTGACCTGGTTCCTCCTCAGGCGGAGGAGGCCCCGCTGTGCACAGAGGGGTGGAGAACAGGTAGGGAGCGGAGTGCTGGCTGTGCATGAGGCCAGGGTGAACATATGCCAGGCATACGCGGCCATTCCCTGTGTGGTGAAGGCACGGCTGCCTTGCCCGCCGGAGCTCCCACCTGGGAGCAGGGCGGCCGCGCTCAGGCCCCACAGCGGTGCGTGGCTCTGCAGTGTGACCTTCGAGGCTGTCAGCGCAGGGTCTGCGCCCTCTTCCTCCTGGGACAGCGCAACAGCTGCCTTGACAGAGCAGAGTGAGGTCTGGGCCTCTGCTCTGACACATTTATGCATTGGATTGAGCAGAGCAAAGTGGTTTAAACTAGCAGTTCCCAAATTTCCCTGTGGCTGGTGGGCTGGGAGGATGTGGCAAGTCATTGCGTTAGGCTGAAGAAGAAGAGTATCTTCAGTCCAAGTGGTGTCACAGGCACCAGAGACACTCTGAGGGCTGACACTGAGCTCTGAAGCACTTGTGGCAAGGTTTGGACCACTTTTTAAAGTTCTCCTTTTTCCTCTGGTCCAAATCCATATAGGCTTCTTGGTATCTTGCAGCTGGGTTTCTCCAGGCCTCCACAGTGCCCAGGGGAAAATGAGACAGGCATGGCAATGTATAATGTGAAAATGTCAGCAAAAAAACCCAACTAATCCTCAGTATTTCACAGTCTTAGAAGACACCTGCTTTTAAAAAGCAAATCTAAACCCAAACAGAAGTTCATTTTCCTTTCATTGCCTGTCACTCCTTGTCGAGAGTGGCTGTTGTGGGATGGGAATGTGACAGCAGAGGTTGCAGTGGCTGGTGCAGCATGTCCTCTGGGGTCAGGATGGGCTACTTTGTGCAGGGGCCAGCAGTCACTGTAGGCTGAATCTCAGTGTTAGTAATTACAGTAGGAGTGTACAGTAATGTCATGTATCTGACTCCTGCAGACAATGCTTTGATAAGCCCTGATGTACCAAATCAGCCCTGTAAAAATCTACGGAACAGAGAATGTTTCGTGTCTCCATAAACATTCAGCCATATGCCGGTACCTAAATCCATATGCATACACAGCTGATGTGCTGTTGGGGGTGGAGAGGCCAGAAGTGGAGAGGCTCCTGCTCGCTCTCTTGCTGCCTCTCCCCACCCAGTGCGCACTGCCAGCCTGCCCCTGCCACCAAGCCCCATGGTGGCAGGTGTATGGGCTCAGCTGGGACTTAACCCAGGACTCTGACCATGCCTGGATAGTTGGGGGCTGCATCACCTATTTGTCCTTCCTCCAAGTTAAAGGCGTTTTCCCCTCTCCCCTACCCCCACCACGGCAGTGATGGGTGAGGCTGACCTCTGCACATGTGGTGGTGGGCTGATAGCAGCTGTGGGGTTGTGCTCATGCCCTGTGCTCAGCACCCCTCACTGCATCACCGCTCTGACATTCAAGCATCTTGTGCTTTTTACTCTCTTCTGGCAGGCTCACAGCATCCATTCTTCCCATTCCTGTCCTCTCACCCTGCTACCCTCCTCTCTCTGCTCAGCCTCCATCTGTCTGTGTGCAGGACCCCATCCCTCTGTGAAAGGTCAGGCCATCTCTCCTCTTGCCAGAGATGGCCACCAGCCCTTTACTTTTCAGACTGCAAGAACAGAGCCAGAATTCATCCTTGAGTGCTGAAACTGGACACCATTTTATCAGTGGCCTGGAATGGGAAATTGGAGCCTGGGATGAGAGAATTGAATAACTCGAGCTTGTTTTCATTTCATGTTTAATTTCCTGCAGGCTTAGCTCAGTCTTTCCGCTCCTTCCACCAGCCTCCCAGGGTTTTATGGGGGAAAAGGGATCAAGATATATTACTTCTTGCTTTGCTTTGCTTTTTTTCTTTTCTTTTTTTTTTCCAAAGCAGTGATTTTGCTACAGCAGAGTTTGACATTTCCCTCTCACTTTCAAGCCCCCGCCGCATCACAGGGTCACTGCCAAAAACATTTCATTAATGGTCCCAGCAATGATAAAGCTGGCTCTGAGGGGGGCTGGCTGATGGGTTATATTCCCTGGCTGCGAAGCCTCCTTCCAGTCCCATCCCTTTCTCCTCTCCCAGAGAGCAGTCCAGGAGGCAGATACTTGATAATCCAAGAGAGGTAAGCAGCCAGGACCAGGCTGGCATGGGCTTGGGATGTTCCTGTGTGTGTTTCTATGCAAGGGGAAGGAATAATGTGTGAATACACGTGTCTACCTTGTTTTTTTAGTGCCACTGCCTCAGACATCTGCTGCAGACCTGGATGAGCTGGAAGAGACTCAGCAGTTGCTGATACTTCTTTCTGGGGCTCTGCAGCCCCGGACATGGAAGAGAACAAAGGAATGGGACATACATGTTGTGTAGGACCTACATGAACACAGAACCCCCTGTGCATCCTTGAAGGTAGCAACCTCTTCCTGGCTGTGCCTCTGCATAGGCTTATGTATGGCTCCTGCTTTGCAAATCAGGGATATGCAGTATCTTAACAGTACGTGGAATGAAGGGACAAGATTGAAGGGAGTAGACAGGAAAATGTTGGATTGCATCACAGGGGAAATTAGCTTTGACATTGACAGACATCAGTACAGATGGCTGGAAACTGAGGCAGGCAGGGAAATGGAGCAGGAGAGGGTCTAGGCCATGGAATGTCACTGCTTCATAGACAGTGTGGTCCACCTCATGTGCGCTGCTGGCACGGGCTCTTCTCCAGGCACCACAAACTCCGGCAGCTACTTCACTAAAGAAGAGTGAAACTTGGGGAAGGGATGGAAAAATCAGAGCTGTGGAGCCTGTCTGGGCTCTGCATCTGCTCCTGCCTGCAGTGCAGCTGGTCATGCTCCCCAGGAAGCCAAGCCTGGCCAGAGGGGATGACGTCCAGCCAAAAGCTGTAAGAGGGAGCATCACACCTTAAACCAGTGCCTTACCTTTCTGAAGATGACCTCCAAAAAGTCATTCCAGGGCAGGATTATCCCTTAGATGACCATACCTTCCTTGTGAGAGGGACTACTGTGCTGCCCTCAAAGCTCATGGGGTTGCAGTAGGTGTGTGCCCAAACACCCCACAGCAGCCAGAGCCTTTCCCAGCACAATGGATGGTGTCTGAGTACTTCACAGTTCTTTGGCTTGCAGGAGAAAGGTAGTGAGGAGCTCATGTCTAATTTGTGGTTTCCACCCTCTAGCCCTTGGTTTTTGGTCCTTGCAGTGGGCATTTGCTTCGCCATCAGCCTCCTGAGCTGCAGCCAGTACCCACTCTTGGGCTGTGAGCCAATGACCCTTGAGGCCACACTGCTGGTGTTGGAAGACCCCACAGAACAGAGCTGCCAAGGGGGTAAAGGCTAAACAAGCTGTAGCACAACCCAAAGGTGGAGACAGGCACTAGGGTGATTCACTAAGGTTTCGTCTCCAAAAGCCCCACTCATGGGAAGAGCAGCCCCATTCCATCAGCAGAAAAACCCTGTGCCACCTCAGACTGCACCTCCCGGGGGCTGCCACTGCCATGCCAGGGCCAAGCAGCTCACTAGCCAGCAGCCTCACCCCTGGAAACACATTTGAGATATCCAGCCCCTGGGCTGCCTCTGAGCCTGCCCAGCCAGCGCCTGCTGCTCTGGGCACAAGCCTGCTGGTTCTTCCTATGCAGTGATGAGAGCCTGCACTGCTGCTGACAGCACGGCAGTCCTGCAGCACGAGGTGGTGGCCTGGTGCCAGCCCACGGCCCAAGTCACCGGCTCCTTCCTGGCAGAGCTGGGGAATGACTGAAATGCAAGTGCTCACCCCTTTCACCATGGGGCAAGTGCTCGAGCGGCCAGGCCACTTAGACAAGTCCTTCAGCAGCTCT
The DNA here is from genome assembly GCF_049639895.1 of Pseudopodoces humilis. Taxonomy (NCBI): domain Eukaryota; kingdom Metazoa; phylum Chordata; class Aves; order Passeriformes; family Paridae; genus Pseudopodoces; species Pseudopodoces humilis. Next base: position 22,428,604 of record NC_142206.1, read on the forward strand.
GTCACACGAGCCCTGTCATCGCCATCCCAAGTGAGAGGTGTGCACTGGCAGCTGCAAGAGCAGGGAGGCTGTTCTTGGCTGCCTGTGCAACAGGCTACTGGCACGCTTATCTCAGAGCAAGCTGAAACCCCTCTTTGCCAAATATACTCCTGGCTACCCAGGGAGTTGCTTCTACCCTCAGCTGAGGTGTTATCCAGTGGTAAAAGTGGATAAGTGGGGAAAAACTCTAGAATGAAGGATCATATAGTAGATTGCATCTGTCTCACCTGCCCTGGCTCTGATGGCCACCCTTCATGCTGCTGGGATGACACAGTAGCTGCAAACCCTGGCTCAGAAGAGAGCAGGAGGAGCTCACCACCATCCAGCACCTCATTCTCATTCCTGAGCTAGAGGAATTTCATGCACTGTGCAGCCAGTAACCCGATGCTATGTCTGGCCTCCCAGGAGACCCCATTAGCACTTGTGGTGTGTTCTTGGGAAATCAAGAGCTGTATCCAGTGTCACAAGTAAAGAGCTGATGTTTGTAGCACTGCCTTGCTCTGCCCATGCTGCAGTGCCCAAGATACTGCACTCGGGAGCAGTGGGAATCACACTGCTGGCTACTGAAACACATCCATGTCCAGCCTGAAGAGAAACAGCTGTGGGGAAGAAGAGCACACCAGCCCTGCCAACCAATTTACCAAGCAGACAAGAAAAATCCTGCTTCTGGTGAATTGAGAAGTGAATGTACAAGCTAAAATGGACTTAAGCGTGGATGTGGGCCTTATTTGCAACAACTACTTGTAAAGGTTAAAGCAGAGGCTGCCTGGGAGCTGGGAATATTCCTGGTATAAAAGATAGAATCAGGTGTCTCCATGGGCTAATTATTCTTGATGCTAATGCAGGTTCTGGGGGTGGTGAGCTGACAAATGCCTGCAGACGGAAGTTACAGGATTAGCTGTGCTGGAGAAGGAGCTGGCCACCAAGGCGTGAGCTGCGGATGTCCGCCCCATGCAGTGGTGCTCCCTTTTGCACATGCTTCTGAGCCCTGACAGGCCTCCTGTTTAACCTTGACTCAGAGGAAAGAGCAGTAGTCAGAGAATCATTCCCTCCTCTGATGTGGATTTCGGGTCTCCTGGCCCCCCAGGCTAGTTCAAGGGAGCTAGTTCATGAGAGCTGGCACCTGTGTGGGTAGAGATGATTGAGACTGTCAACAGAGCGTGGCTGTTTGACTCTCCTGCTCCTCCTAAGGTTGTGGGTGCACCTTTTACCTCCAGATCTCCAGCTTTCATGCAGTCTCCGTGCTTGCCAAGCAGGCAACAAGAGCGGCCTCTCCTGTATCTCCTCATGCACTGAATTCCCCTCTGCAGCCCCATCTGCCAGAAGGAGCCCATCCTGCCCATCCTGCTCCCACTCATACTGATGAACCTGTGTCCCCTGCAAGCCTCCTGAAGAGAGCAGGTTTTGTGCAAGCTTTGTTCAGGGTGGCGGTGAGGCTTACCCACCTGCTGTCCCATGAGCTCAAGGGCAAGGGATGTTTCTGTGAACTCTGGATTGCAGGACACCAGACCAAGTAAAGGAGTTGACACCAGTGTCAGACATGGAGGTACCTCCTCGTGCTTCCTCTGTGCCATGGGCTCTGATTAGGGCTTGGCTGCCTGCAGCTTATGGTGGGGCTGCAAGGGAACCTCAGAGGTTTTTTGCAGCTCATCCACCTCTCACCCAGCCCCAGGATTTCCCCCCATACCTGTACACGAGCCTCGGTGAGGTCTGTCCTCATGGCTAGCTGCTCCCTGGCATAGACATCAGGATAGTGGGTCTTCTGGAAGACCTTCTCCAGCTCCTCCAGCTGGTAACTTGTGAAGGTGGTGCGGTTCCTCCGCTTTTTGCCCTTGTTGCTCTCCGAGTCGGCCTTGTCCATGGGGCTGGGGAGGTCTGTGCTGGCCCTGTCCTGGGGCACTTTCACCCCGGCTTCCTTCACGCTGAGGTAGCTGCTGTCCATTGCTGAAGGGTCAGAGCTTGGCTGCAAGTCAGGCTCTCCCAAACCGCCTTCCTTACCTATTTCGGTGGGAGGTGGGGCAGGGAAGAGGGGGCAGGTTTGACCAGGGGTAGGGGGCAGGGAGAGAGAGAAAGGGAAACAGATGTAAATCTTTTGATCAATTTTACCCAGCGCAGATGGGCAAGAGGAGGTTGGGGCAAGCTCTCTCAGCTTCTGTTCCCTCTCAGAGATCCAGGTGGGAGGATGAGCCCTGAACACTCTGGTGCACACACCCCAGCAAGACCCTCCTTCAACCTCTCAACACCCACATCAGGGTTGAACATCATGGAGCACTACATTCCCTGGTCCTAGCCACAGGAAGGGTCTCTGAGAGGTCCCATCTGCTGCTTGCACCATACAGGTCCCCTGTCAGCAGTCCATCTGTGCTCCCCTGCTGAATAACGCAGAGTAGGAAACCAGGAGTATACAGCAGCCACACGTGGTGCTCGGTGGGGTCTGTCTCCTGCTCCTGCATGCTCAGGCAGTGGTGGTGTGTCAGCAGAGCGGCTCCTGACTGGCACCCCCAGTCACCCCCACAGCCTGCTGCCAGGACTTGCACTGCTTTTGCCCGTGAACAGGGCTCAGTGCCGTGGAAAAGGACAGTATGAGACCTGTGGAAACAGCACCCCCTGTGTGCAGGGCAGAGGGAAATGAGAGGAGTGTGACAGCAGTCTGGGGGGCTGTTCCCACCTGGTTGCCCTCAATTAATAATTAATGAGACATGACATATGAGAGCAGTATGGCAGAGCAGGAGGAAGGGGTTTAAACCACGGAACCAGTGAACTGGTTCCTTTCTAAGGCTTAGCAGCTACAGTAAAATCACTTTTGAGCTTTGTAATGGGGTATATGCATTCTCAGGTGCAGGCACTATGCGTGTCCTGTCCTGCACACCTCCTGCCTCCTATGACAGTGGTGTCCCCTTCATTTGCAAGAGTGATGCTACGCCAGCAGGACCCTGCTAGGGACCCATGCCTCTCCCTTATCTGATGGCACTGCTCTGCATGGTGGGCTGAACCCAGGACAGAAAAAGAGGGATCTGTGTGAGTGACTGGCCACCTGTCATATAGTGCACAGCCAAATGTCACACCTGGCCACATTTCTGGCTGGGATCTTTGGGCAAAAAACAAGGTGCCCCTACGGCGGGTTTTAACCTTAAGCCACTACATTCAGTTCCCAAGTGTGTGAGAAGTGATACTGTGGTATTCTCTATCCATTCTCTCCTTACCAAGCCAAGAGCACACCAAGTGTCTCATCTTTTTTTGAAATTTCACTTTAGTCTATTTTTAAAAATTAACCAGGAACCAGGCCAGGATCAGTCTTTCTGGGAAACAGCTCCACTATTTAGTGATGTCCCCACTGGGAGCTCTTCCCAGGCAATGTGATAGCCAGGGTCATTAATGCCTGCTTAGGCATCTTAGCCTGTGTCTTTGGCAATACTCATCTCTGGTTGCAAAATCCTTTTGCTAATTCACTGTATATTTACAGTTTAGCCCTTCTGTGAACAGCTCTGTCACATCTTCAGAGCCAAAAGCCCATGAAATTGTGAGAAGGTGTCCAGTACACAAGTCCTTGCCTGTCTCTCACTGTCACAGGTGAAGGGCTGCACTGAGATGATGGGGATGAAACCAGGAAGATGAAATGCAGCTGTCACCCTCAGGCATGAGAGCAAGGGTGGCCCAGGTTTAAGCCTGGGGGAGATGAGCTATGAGAGGTGTTTGAGAAGAAAATTGCCCAGGTGATACAGAGGGCTTGTAGGCAGACCTTGGATGAAGGCAATGGAGTTACCTGCCACTTTCACCCTACTGTGATTTCAGATTTATTGCTTTCTCCGATATTGTTCCTTCAGACTTTTGATGAGCTCCCTACAAAACTTACCAAAGCTTAATGTCTATCTCAGCTCTCTTTGCTTTGATCCTTGGGAACATTTTGACAAAATTTATGCTCCCTGGGTTCCAGGACCAGTGTCTAGTGCAGTGGCTGACACACTGCCTCCTCTTTGAACCTGCTTTCTCCAACTGGCTGACTGCTCCCACTGCTCCTGGGGAATGCAGGTGGACAGACCCATCCAAAATGAGCTGGGACAGTGCCCTGCCCCACAGCCTTGGTAAATCATATGCTACAGACATGGTATTTATAATTTTTACAACTGAAAATGAAACAGTTCCAGAAAGTCTGCAGCAATGACTACCACCTATGAGACTCAGTAGAGACAGAGTAATAAATAAAGTATTCCAAGAGGCTGGGGTGTTTTTTCCCTTTCTCTCTTTCTTTTATTATTGATGATGTCAGGAAGCTCAGTACATTCTCTCCCATGGCTTTGTGCTGCCTGCCTCCCTGACTCCTAAGCCCCCTTTTGCCTCCTAAGCCCCTGTTTGCAGCAGCAAACACAAGACCTGAAGCCTTTCCTTGGGAACTCCTCTGCTGGTTTTTATCTGTTTCAGGAGCTCAGGAAGGTTCTGCACAAACACACACACACACACACAGAGAAAAGCTCTGTGTCAGTTCTAATTTCATTGACAGCATAGCTCAAACTGCAGGACCCAGACTTTCAGCAGTGGTAAGGTAAGTTATCTCCATCACAAACCATCAGCCCCAGGGAGCAAGGACCGTCCCTGCTGCACACACAGTGGGTGTTCCCATGCCTGCTCTGCCAGCCCAGAGCCCTCCTTCGTAGCTCAGCCACACTGCCCTCATGCTCCTGCACTGCAGCAGACATGGACTTCTTCACCTCTAGTCCCTGGGAGCCCTGGTAGGGATGAACTGTTTCCATGGGAAGGGCAGAACCTCTGGGATGGAGGGCAGGATGGCAGCATAGAGAGGACATGGTGTGCATCCACCCTCAGCTGAGCATCCCAAGTAGTAACTCTCATTCCCTAGAAACAGGCTCCCTGACCTCAAAACAGTCACGCTAACTGCTGAAGTGAAACAAATTGCATACATCTGCATATGGATATGCCCAGACTTCCTGTAACTGGAGATGGCCTCAAAGTTTCAGTGCAAAGTTTGGGGTGTCTGTTTCTAATCAAACCTAGAGAGACCTTGAGTTACATATTGTGAAGGTCTCTGTGACAAGGAGTTAATGTGAGCACCACTGTACCCTTACAAGTCCGACAGGATCACTTGGTGCCTCCTTCACTGCTTGCCAATCCATCCTTGCTCTCCTGGCAATAGAAGGAGGATATTTTCTGACTTCCCACAATTATACCCTGCTCTCCCAGTGCCTTGGCTAGACCATCAGCACTCCCAAGACCGTCCCTGAGTCACCCTGTGTCTGCTGCCAAGGGGCAGGGATAGTCCGGGGTAACTGGGCATATGGGCCCCAAGCATCTGGCAGCTCCTTTTGGGCAGGAGGGATGCCTGCATTCCCACTTCTTCTGCAGGGATATGCCTATCAAATCTCACCACATCTGTCCTGGGAACCCTACAGAGGAGAAAGGGGTTGCAGGAGACACAAGACCATGTTCACCTGTGACTATGAGGTAAGGCCCTGAGACAGCCAGGAGTTGCACTGCTTTGCTGACACACTTCTGGAGGGAACAGTCATCTTTTTCACGCTATCAGAATGTTTGGATTCACAACTTGTATCTCTTTTGTTCCTCAGGTGTGCTATTTTGAGAGGGTGACTAAGTAAAATCTCACTATGTACAATCTTATCCGTGGAATTTAATTTAGAGCAAAGTCAACTTGGCGCATCCACAGGGATGGAGATTGGGACATTTCCAACACACAGCTTTGGACCCAACTTGAAATGGTAGGTCTGCTTTGCACAGCACATGCATGACAAGCCACAGCTCCTGCACCATAGGCTCCTTCACACAGATCCTGTGACAGCAGCCCTGCAGTCCATAAGGCTGCAAGAGAGCTACATGGCCAGCACAGCCCAGGCACACAGCCAGCACAGGGCAGTTCCACTGGGCTCCAGGCTAAAAAGCCTGCTGGGTCTTGGCACTGTTAATGTCCTGCTCTGGCAACATCTTGTCCAAGCTATTACAGTCTCAGTGAAGAGCTGATGCTGTCCCAGTCCTGGGAGGCATCAAGAATAGCCTGGAACACCTACTGGCATGTGGCAGCTCACAGGCATTGTCTGTCTGTGGACAACCCATGTCCAAACAGTGTGGCACAGGTGGCATGGGGCTGCACCAGCCTGCCCCTCTGCTCCCACACTAAATGACATTGGGGCCTTCTACCCTCCTGTCCAAGTGTGGGCACAGCAGTGTTCCTCTCGGCCCACCCCCAAATTCTATGGCCTCCAGTGCTGGCCACTTCAGGGTGCCTCTCTTTGCCTGCACAGGCATGGTCTGACTCTTCATAGCAATGGTGCCTTAAAAAAAATGAATTTTAATGTCATTCTCTTAATGCCATTCTCTCAACTCTTGCTTAAATACCAGTGCTAACATTTTGCCTAGAGAGGGTTCAAGCAGTGTATTTTACACTTCTTACCAAGACAGATTTGCACTACAGCACAGCCGGCACACTCAAGGACTTGGCCAACCATAGGAACCTTATCCAACTCCTGTGACCTTACCTTAACACATTCTGAAACCATTATACTTGTTTCTAAGCTGTCTGTTGCAGTCTTCTGCCTCCTATCTGTCATTGAAGTCTAGAAGTCAGCACAAAACTATTATTTAAAAGACATCCACAATTTGGGTTATATAGGAAAAAAGTGACTGAATTTTAGACATATAAAGACCTGAATATTTAGGTTTATTTCTGTTCAGGGAGTCAGTGCTCTTGCATGACTCTACATGTGACATTCTGCACATGTAGAAAAGATTTTAACACTTTTTCAGTTGTATATGGCATCACTGATTTTATTAGCAATGATCAGGTGCTTAATCATACTTTCACTCTCGTGCCCAACTGAAGTGTAAAACTGGGCAACATTCATCTCTTAAATGCAGGTGGTATAATTCTACATAAGACACAAACCATTGGCTTCATTTTGGAAGCTGCAGTTAACATCTGCTGCTGAACAGAAACTGGTTGGAGCATCTCCATTTCAGCTCTGGATAAGGATGAATACATGTCCATCCCTCCCAGACAGGGACCTCTTTTGGTTGATTCTGCAGAACCTGAAGGAAGGCTGAATATGGTCTATGCTGTTCCTCTGCTCGTGGTACAGCATTCACTGACCTCCCATTGTGCTCAGGAGACCTCTGCATGGTTGTTCTCATCTGCATGGACACCACCCATCTCTGCTGAGCTTGTCAAAGCTGCTGGCACTGCTGCCTGCTGCCTCCTTAGGCTCTACAGCAAAGGAGGGACACGTTTGGTGTTTGCTCAGGGTGGAACTCACAGACTAAAAATAGCTGTGAAATACCTGATCACCTTGGGGGTCTAATTACAGACAGAGCGAAGTCCTACAGAAAAGGCTACTTGTAGAAGAATGAAAGCAGGAAAGGAATGATTCTCTTTACTGTGCTCCTCCTGACCACACCTAGGGCTCCCTTTTCTGAGAAGAGGCTTATTTTTCTGATCAGAGCATACAGAAGGAACAATACTAAAGCCTGGAGCTGAAATGTCTAGAAACCTCCTCATGTTCCCGAAAAGCTGGAGTCAGTGTCAAAAGTCTGGAGACAGTGTCAAAGGTCCCATACAGTAAGTCCATTGGTGGCTTTTTGGTGGCCCTGAAGCCAGTGTATAACTCGAGTCACTGGCTCTATCTCCACTGTGTGCCTGGGAGATGTTTCTGTGGGAGTCACATTCCCCTCAGCCCTGGCTGCACTTAAGCCCTCTTTCTGCTGGCTGGCTAGTTCTCCTGGAGTAAATCACTGTACGAGTTTGGGGACAGACAGCTTGATAAACATTAACTCTAGTGCTGCTGAGAAGTTTACATCACAGCAAGCCTGGGGAATATGCACTATTTACTTGGGAAAATTGCTGTTCCTCTCACTTTCATTCTGAGCTAGCGCTTTTTGCCCCACACAAACATCTGTTTTTGAGGGCATGTGTTGCTTTATTGCCTGATTAGCTGGATTCACACACCCTGTGGCTACTTGGGGAGACCTCAGAGTTGTCTGTACAAATGCAACATGTGCTGCTTGCTCCTCTTTCATGTTTTTTAAAGGACACTAACAAAACTGGCTTTTACGTAAACAAATCAATTCTGAAAACTCTGCATAGAAGCTGTGGCTAGAGAAAAAGGCACAGCTCATTCCCCAAGCCCTTTTTCATGTGGCACATTCATCTGAAAAGCAGGAAAGTGCTGACTAGCAAATTTTGTAAGGCTCAAAAATGCTTCTAGCAACCTGCTGCAATTACAGTTGACTTTCTGGATCCCAGAACATGATATAAGGAAAGAGCAAGAAAATGTACTGCCACTGCCTCCATGGAGAGAAAATGAAACTGCTCCATTGCATACCATGGCTTCCTCACAACTGAATGTGAAGGGAGATTATTTCTTATGCCAATATTCTGGGGTTGGGCATCTCAGCTCTCTCTGATGAGCCCATTAATTTCCCAGTGACACGGTCTTGTCCTCTCTGAAACCCAAAAGTCTTCAGTGCTGCAGGAGGTGACACAGTGCCATGGGAATATGCCAGGATCAGCCACAAGATGACTTTTTAAGTGACAGCAGATGGAAGTGACAGCCACCTCGGTGGCATCAGAGCCTCATTAGATCCCACACAGGTGTCCCCAGGCACAGGGCCGGGGGTGATCAACTACAGGTTTGCAGCATGCCAGGCTATGTGCAAAGTTTGAAAGTACAGCAGACAAGATGGGTCAGCTACTACATTTTAAAATGTTGCATTTCCCACTGTAGGCATGTCACAAACCCCTAGGAAAAAGTGATGGCTTTCTCCTCCATGCTGCTTGTGTCTCTGCCTAAAGCAGAGCCTGAGAACCAAAAGCCATCTAGAACCTCTGAACTGATATATCCCCAGTGAGTACCAGCCAAGGAAGATGAACAAGGCAGGCAAGGATGGGAAAGGGGGTTTGAAAGGGCTTTCAGTTTCCTCTTAGCCCTGGTTTTGATACCTTTTGGATAAGTAGTCTCCTCCTTCCCAAGCAGTCCTGCATGCCTTGCCATGACAGTGATCGCCTGAGGGTCTTGGTTTTCCCTAAGCTCCTCAGAACCAGATGTAAGCACCTAACTGCTCTGAAGACTTGGCTCAGTGCTGAGTAGATAAAATATGTGATTTAATTAAGAAAAAAGATAAGCATCACTAATATTGGACAAAGTGTTGAATGGTGTTGTCTCAGTCATAGACTCATACCTACACACAGGCTAGTTACTGTTTATTGGGATTTCAGGCCAGAAGAGTCCACAAATCCTTGGGCAAGTGAAAGACAGGACAGACAGGTCCTCAGTGCTGTTTGCTGAAGACTTGTGTTCTCCACAGACAGGCACTATAGGGTTTTGCACACTTTGATGCTCTGTCCCAATGTGGGAACTCTGTTCTGCTCCTGTCTGAGCTGAGTTCATCTACTGGGACATCCTTACTGGTTGTCAGCATCTGGAGCAATGTCTGCCCAATCCACCTAGTCTACCTTACTTTGGGGTCATTCAGTTATGCCTCTGTTGTGCTGTTTTTAGAAAAATCTAGATCCAGCAAGGTTGCTCCTCCTCTGCTTGGATGCTATCTCCAGCCGAGTTAGCAACAGTAGCATCTAAGGCAGCCAGGATTCAACCCCCCTCCCTGTGCTGGGGCCCTGTGAAATCAGGCCCTGCACCTGTAGCAGGGAAATGTGAGTGCTGTGGAGCTCCGGGCTGGCAGCAGGCAGTGCCACTCAGTGCCTGCAGTAGCACCGAGTGCTGTTCAGATGTGGGTGACAGATGAGGTTGATGCAGGGCTTAGGGCTAAGCTCTCACTCTGAAAGGAGGGGCATGAGAGTTCCCATCAGGTACAGATTTATGTATTCATCTTAACCTCACCCGTATCGTTTGGTCCCTGCAAGGATCTGAAAAGATCCCTCACCTGAGCACTGCAAGAGAAAAGGGGGCTCTTCTCTGAAAGCTGTAATTTTCTCCACACAACCTGTTAGTGCCTCTCTCTTTCCCACAACATGCCCTGGACATTTCCTCTATAATTTCAACCCCAGGCTGTGTGCTGGGTGAGCAGGACCTCTGCTCTGTCAGGGTGAGAGGGAGGTATGAGGCAGTCATGCAGCCTTCCACATCTCAATGTGTGTGTTTCCTTCCATGCCAACCACACACCAAGTGAGGCACCATCAGCCACCACCTGTGGCAGAAAGCATCAATCAGACATCTAGTTAAGAAGGGAGTGGGGGATCCTACTTCCTGCTGGTGAGGAAGGCTGGTGAGACAAAGCTGCCTGGAGGGAGTTGATCCTTGCTCTGATGTCTGTCTATGGCACAGTTTAATTCCCTGCTACCAGCTTGCAGAGTGATTCACCCCATCCTGTGGGTCGGTGCCTGCCTGGACGCTGTTCACGTCATTGGGTTGGTTGGTCTCTCTGCCTCTCTCTGCATTCTTCTCTGTCGGCTTTGCAGAAGCAACCTCTCTGCAGCAGAGACAGCCATGCATCGCTGAAGTTTAGCTGCCTCCCAGAGGTGACTTCTTGTTGCCTGTTTTGTGCTGCTGGTGGCAGGGCTGGATCTGCAATGTGAAATTGCAGGCTGAGAAGAGGGGCAGGAGGAGGGAGGCTAGGGCCATTTTATAATGGGCTGGGCAAGAGCTCAGCTGCATCTGCATTATGAAGTCCTGGTTCAAATTAATGACAGACAAACTTCAATGGCTTGTGGGCCCCGGCCAGGGTGGTGTCCGAGCAGGCTCTGCCCAGCTGTCCAGCCCAGCCTGCTGCCCTAGTCCAGCAAGACACTGCAGCATATGTGTGTCCCTGGACTACCCTTTCTCTGAAGTGCAGTGTTTTGTACTTCAGATGGGCAGTCAGGCAAGCCCAAACAAATCTTCCTGACACCACTCCCATGGTGCTCCTTGTGCTTCTCAGTTTGGGCCCCCAGGTGCCCCCACGGAGAAGAGCTGGGGACTCCTGAGTCTGGATGAGATGCTGTGGCAACCCCATTGGAGCACAAGTACAGCACATCTCAGGGGCAGTTGGGTGCTACCAGTTACACTTGGAAATTGGAAAGGAGGAGTAATAGAAAGCTGGAGAAAAAGCAGAAAACAACCAAAGTTGGCTGAACCTCACAGAACCACAGAAAGGGTTGAGTTTAAACACTGAGACAAAGTTTGGGCAAGATTTCTTAGCAAAGTAGTTCTGTTGTTCTTCAGTTTTATACAGCTGATTAGTAAAGAAAGGCCCAGACAAGGGAAGAAAAACATTCAGCCTTCCCCAAACCTGCCTGTTCTTGGAAGAACATCTATAATTTATTTCCATTCCAACTGCACATTGCAAAACTCAAGGCCAGTCGGGTCTGGGAAAATTCCTACAAGCACTAGGCTTTTAGAAGCATTCCAGAAAGAAATTAGGTTTCTGGCTACCAAACCCACTAATTCACAGTCACTGGGCCTGGGCAACAGACTGGCATCAGCTTTTACTGGCAGAGAGTAATAGGGAACAAAATCCCAAACTGAAGCAAGAAGCAGCACAACCAAACTGGGAACTTTCCAGCCAAGAGACAAGACACAATAACCAACAGAAAACCTGAGAGCAGTATGGTTGTTTCCCCTGACCTTTACACCCTCATCAGGAAGTGAGGACAGTGCTGCAGCCCCACAGGGGTTTCCTGCAGAGGAGATGCTGATGCCAATAGGGGTGGGAAAGCCCAGACTCCTGACGGGGTCTGAAGGTGGCATCAGCAATGGCCAGAGACTCTCATCCCTGGTCTCCATGAACCCACATGCAGTGCAGGGGTTACACAGTGACCTCAAGGTCTCTCTGAGCTTGAGAGTTGTTTTGAGGTATTGAGGAGACGTGGCTGCACTGCATGGCCTGGTCATGAACCACAGAGTGTCTACACTATAACTGTGGAGAAAGGGCAAAGACAGAAAAATCCATCTAAGACTGGCTTGCTTGGAAACTCCAGCTGACCCTGACACAGTCTAAACAAATATTTTTTTAAATTACTCAGAATGCCCCAGTCTTCTTATATGTATCCCCAAAGACTATCATAAAATGTCTACAGAAAGGACTCCTTGAACCTCTGCTGCCCTGCTCTAGAGGCACATATTTCAGCTCCAGTCAAACTGAAGTTTAATAAATCCTTGGCCTTCCTAGGTTCCCTCCAGCCTCTGCAGCAAACAGCTCTCCCCTGCCTCAGTCTGGCTCAGGGTCTGTGTCCACCATTGGTGTTTGCTGTGAGCTGCCAACACTGCTGCAGCCTCTGATGGGAGACCACGATTAGTTGTGAGTGCTGCACTCTTGCACTTCACTTTTTTTTCTTCTGGGGCTGTGAGGAGTAGGGAAAGAGTGTTTGAAACTCTCCCTCTTTTGTCATCAGCTCTGAAACATATATACCAACTTAGGACTCCTATGGAGCTTTAGCTGCACATTCTTCATATCCTAGAAGAGAGAAGGTATATGTTGACTATGGGAGCCGGGAAAATCTAAGTCTTTTGAATGATACCAATAGCTGATGCAAGCCACTGTGCTTGGTAAAATACTGGGAAACCCTGCTTGCATCATGGTTTAAGTGCAATGCTTTCCTCATCCAGAAAAAAACCTTATGTGTTGTTCAATAAAGCAACTTTTAATGAAGCTTTGCCAATTCATCAAGGAGTAAAAATGATACTGCATGACTTGACCAGTTACTCTCACGAGACACTCGTGCAAGAGCCCAAACACATGGTTCCCAGAGGAAAGGGATGAAAATGATTTACAGAGGCTGTGAGGCAAAGGTTTATTGATAATGAGGCACTAAGAGGAAATGGGATGAATGTGCCTAAGATTCCTCTAGTAAATGAACAACAAATAGTATTCACAATCAGCAACTTACATTTTTAATTTTGAGCTGAGAATAGCAACAGATTCACAGATTATTCTGAGTTAGAAGGGACTCACAAGGATCATTGAGTCCAAGTCTGAAGTGAATGGCCCATATGGGGATTGAACCCAAGATACAGGTCAAATGACAGTTATTAAGGAAAAAAATCCATTAGGTAGTACTGAGCAAGGAAAACATCCACAAAAGTGTGCTCTTACTTGTGGAAGGGGAGCCATGAATTGCTCAAAGGGTAAACTGTGCTTGTCAAGTAATTCAGAGAGTTATGCACTCTGAGGTCAGAGAAAGGGATTTCATTTCACTTGAGAACTACTTCACCTTGCAACACATATAATTGTCACCGGGGGGGAAAAAATTAAATTAAAAAACAAAAAACCAAGACAACCCCAAAAAAAGCCAACCCAGAAGTAGGGTTGCATGAGCCAAGAGCACATGACCTTTACTTTCTACTCCACCTCTGCATGTCAGTTCTTTTCCCAGACTGTGCCTGGTGAGCCACATTCTCGCAGTGTCTGCCCATCCCACACATGCTCTCCAGCTACCTGACCCTGATGGCCAAAGTTACCAGAGTCTGTCCACCCTCTGTACTTGGTGGTGACCAAGCCAGGCCAAGACCTGGATCTCTGACCATCACCTGCACCACTTAATTCATTTATAAAGCTGCTCTGGGACCAAATTTTTCTAGAGAGAGGTTGTTGCCCCCGGTGCTGTTGTGGCTGCAGATGGTTACATTGTGTGAAGCCTCTGACAGCTGGAATGGTCCCTGGCTGCATGGCACCGCAGTTAAACACAATGCCAGGACCAAACGTGTCTACTGGACCCAAGAGGATAAGCAGTGAGAGCACTGTCTGAAGGGCTTCTTCACCAATCCTCTTACTTTTTTTCCTAAATACTTCTTGCTTTCTGGGTCTTCAGATCAGACACTGGACCCCTCTCTGTGGTGAACACTTCTCTGTTTTCTCATCATCATCACCCAGTGTTTGAAGGTGATCATTATTTACTGCATTTATTCAGCAGTGTCCTCTGGGCATCCCTCGGCACCCACTGAGCTGTGCCAGAGGGTCGTGCAGAGATGCCCGAGTCACAACAAGCCAGGGGAGGTGAGGCACTGCTATTTCTCATGTTGTGTGGATGGCAAAGTGAGACACAGCCACCAGGCACACAACACACACTCTGTCTAAGCCTCAGTTTTAAAAAGTACTTAGCACTGTCTAATATTTTTGCAGCCTGGAGGTGAAGGTCCTATGCCTCTCAGGTGCCCTGAATCATGTGATATCTTTGTGTCTTGGCCAAGTAGATCTAAACCCCCATCCAATCCAACACACTCCTCAGTCTTCAGAACAAGTTTCTGCCACATCAAAATCCCTTATCCTTATCCCAGCCTTTGCTTCCTTTCTTTGTCTGGGTCCAAGCAAGGCTGGACCAACTACTGGGGTAAAAGGCCACTGCAATAAGAGTAAGTTCACACCTGTCTGAAAACACTCCTAGAACATGAGAAATCTGCAGTGTCTTTAGGTGTGAAAATTAAAAGTGTCACTGCTGAGGCAGTTCAAACCACAACTCCGTATGGTTAGTTGTTGGATAATCTTTCAGAGGAAAGGCACAGAGCACATTTCCTACCCAAAGCCCAGCTCCACTGTAAATCTGGTGATCTTGCTCCACAGCACAGTGCAGCAGAACTTACGAAAAAAGTCATCATCAGAATTTTTTCCTCACATGGAGAAAACAAAAATGTGCTTAGTTTTAGTTACATTCTTAGAAATGGCTTAATTGATTCGGAAGAACTTTAAAAAAAAAAAAGTATTATAAAAACAGCCAGAGGCACACAACTGCTGTGGGAGCTTTTAGGCAAGACTGTTAAGTTTTGATTAAGTTAGAAGAAACTGAACACAGGATTGTGGTATGAAGTGTCAGGCAGTAGACACAAACAACACTGACTCTGGTAACACATTTTCCTAACAGAAAGCAAAAATATCATGACTCTTGGAAGGAGAGCAACTCCTGGAGCACCATTAGTTCTCAACCAAACTGGATGATTACGTGAAATATAATGACCATGAAAATCAGCCTAAATTAAAAAGCGGAGTTCATGCCCACTTTTGTGTTTGCTTCCAGTTAACATTCCAGGACGGGATTACATTGACATGAGTGACTACAAATGTGAAGTAAACATTACCAAACATTTACAGAAATCATCTTTATGAACTTGTGAAAAGGAATTATTTGTCCCAGAAACCTGCTCCTGCCAGAGGTGCTCATCTGATCAGGGAACAAGGACTCATCATTTGTGTCTGCCTCCCACTCACCACCGCAGATGCCCTTTCAGCTGCCTGCTCCTTGCATCAGTTCACACACACACAATCTGCTGACCAGAGATTACTCACAAACATCATCCCAACAACAATTTTGTGTCCCAGACAGACCACAAAAACTCGTACCTTGCTCACTATTTGCAAATAAAACACACGGGGCATTCATCCCTCCTGCTCCCTGTCTCCCAAAATACTTCCTTAGGAGAGCCCTTATTTTGGGAGATACCTGATCTCTGTAAGGGTGGCTGTGTGCTGACATGGACCACAACTCAGGAAGTCTCTGCCTAGAGACATCATGATGCCAGTGCCACAAGCAGAGTTTCACTGCTTAAAAGCTGCCTTTTTTAGCAGGCTGGGAAGCAACAGGAGGCCTCAAAAGCAGGTGGAAAGAGTCACTGCAGGCAGGACAGCCTAGAGAGGAGAATAAAATACACAGTCAGAATACATGGGCTGGAATCAATACACCTGGAAAGCACTGGTTGAAAAGGTATGTGCTGTTTCAGTTTCCTAGATGACAGCACACAAGACTCCTTTTCACCAGCTGTCTTCCTGTTCTCTTAAGAAACAAGCCTGTCTGCAAGGGTCTGGAAAGGCTGAAATTTAGGAAGAACAGATAAAACACTTCAGTTTCCCATGTCTGAGGGCTCCTGGAATTAGTGGGCCCACTAGGCATTGGCTGGCCTCTGTTTCCCCAAAGCATTTACAGCTCGTGGGCTCTGACTGCTTGCAGGGAAAGATGCTGGGGGCTGTAGTGGGTTGCTTTCTCCTTCCTTCTCATCTCAGACTAGGCTTCCCACACACTGCATTCTCAGATTTACTATCTCACAGTACATTTGGGTCACAGTTTTTCGGATTTCATGAGAGGCAAATGAAAATGCCTGTGTGGGAATGTGCAATTTCTTCTGCAATTCACTTGGTTTATTGGACTCTCAGGAGAAAATATACAGTTGGATGTAAACAATGAGACTCCAAGCTCCAAAACCTCTTCAGTGAACACAGTTATGAGTTTGTAGCTTCCAAGAAGCCAGGGTTTTAGAGCCAAGGTTTTAGTGTTAGAGGAAAGTCTCCATCCCAAAGAAGGGATTCTGCTGGTAAGGAGAGACTTGCCTGGAATCAGGGACCCTCTGAGTATTTGCTGCTGGTGTCCTCTGTTTTCCAAAGCAAAGACGCATCTTCCTGAACTGGATTAAACCACATTGTTCTTCCCACTGACACCTCCTACAGCTTATGAAGCTGAGGCTTATGAACTGCTATACAGTCCAATTTGCTTTAAACTGTAGTACACTGTGGACTACATGACATGAGTTTGTAACTTTGTCAAGAACATGATCTGACAAAGAGAAAATAAAAGGTTACTTTGTCCCCTGTCAGCTGATGGGCTGTGGTGTTTGGATGGTACAGTGGGAAGCTTCATAGATTATTACCAGGCAGGGAGAGTCTGGAAGCCAGTGTGCCATCTTTTTGTTTAATGGTTTTTGCCCCAGAAGAAAGCTGGGCCAGGAGAGCTGAAGGCTGAGGAGCAGAGCTGCCTGCCTGGAAAAGGGGTGGTCTGATGATGCTTTGGGTAGGACACAACAGAGTGAGGAGCAGGTCACCTCAGCCATGGTGCTACACCACTATCATGCCATGCTGCCAGGTCCCCTGCTTTCCCCTGCTGCCTGGGCCAGGCATGCTCTGGGATGTGCTTTGGGCACTCTTCACTGCCCATGCTCACACCACTGGGTTAACACTTCTGGCACAGGACTGAACAAAAAGGAACTGCTTTCCTCACCATTGTCAGGCATCCCTGCAAAAACATGCCCTGCTCAGCCCCCTTCCAGAAGGACCCAGACCCATGGACCTACCTCATGTCAGGCATACATGGAGGAAGTGCCAGAGCAACCAGTGTAGCTATTTACACACTCATATCACATTTTCCTCTTGGGACATTTTCACAGAGCTTGGGTTGACTGTGCTCCCACTGGGATGCCACCACAGGCTTTCAGCTGCTGCTCACTTTTCTTTAGAAATTCTCTCGAGGAGGAGTTCTCAGCAAAGTTCTTGGTTTTAATGAAATCTGTGGGCTAAATGTGGCCATTCCCTGGTTTTCCCCAGTGGGAAACTAATTTCTACCAGACTGACACCCTTAGTTCTTGGCTTTCAGAACCCACTCAGTTATCCTCATAACTTCTCCTTGGCCAGGACCCACTGGTCTCTTACGTGTTAATGCATGTATGCGGTCTGTGCTACAGACCATGGCTTATCTGCTGCAGGCTCCTAATATCTCCATCTCTGTGGGATGTGCAATCAGCCAGGTTTCCACACAAAAGCCTACATCAGACAACATTCACATTGCCTGGGGCAAGCAGTACTTGCATCAGATTTTCTCTAGAAAAACCTAGCCCGTTCCACTTGATTTTTGCAGAGTTCAGATAGGCTGGACTTACATAGTCCAGATTTACGAATTTCTTGCAATTTCTTTGTGTTTCCTGGATAATGTCTGAAAAGGAAAACTGGGTCATACAGTGCTTTCCCTTTACAGTGAATGTCATTAAAACCCAACAGAACAGACAAAGGGCTGGATCAGTCCTGGTCCTTTTGTCACTCTCTTGTGAAGGGTCTGGAGGATGATTTGGTTGCACACTCATGGCGTTTTGGTGCTGTGTAAAACATGCTAAGGTCTCTCAGTGTGGGGCAGGTACCCAAGCCTTGAGGAGCAGCACAGGGAGAGCAGGGAGTGTAAATGGAGGCATCTCAGGCCAGGTGGCATGCAGTTGGCTCAATGCCTTCTCTCAGCACCAGCCAAGCTTCTCCTCCCTACCATCTTTAGGATGCTGGAAACCTCCCATTTCCTTTACTAGCATCTGACAAACCTGTTGAAATACTTCGGCTTCAAAGCCTCTGCCTTGTTGTGTGGTCTTTGTGTCTTGGTCCCCAAATATGGTGAAAAACTCAGCCCTTAGAAGCTTGGTTAATATCACAGCCCCTTGGTTCCTTTTTGGGTAAACTTCAGGTCATTTTCTAAAGAAATCCATAGCTACCAACAAATATTGTCTGGCAGATTCTGTCTCGGGCAAAAGCCCAACAACATCAACAGCAACAAATCGCAATAATGTCCCAGGAGACACTGCTCAGTAGGGTTTCTCCCCATCTTTGGGGACCCACTTTAGAAATACAACACATGCAAGAAAATCATCACACCTCCTTGTAGAAATTTTCCATCATCTGTCTGCATTTTCCTCCAAACCAGTTCTCTCATGGCTTGACTAAAGACTTTACAGCTTCAAGACATCATAGCAAAACATCAGAACCTCTTTTTTGAGTGTTTTGGTGATAATGAGTTCTTGTCACAAGTTGTTTTATTTTCCCATCTCCTATACAACATTTCATCTTTAAATTCCAAGCTTTCCCACCATGACCAGAGGGCTTTTGCCTTGCTAGTCTGAAAAGAGTCAAAAAGCAGACAAGGTTGCCAAATAAGGGTTTGTTTTTTTTAATCACACCTTGTTTGACATCAGTAGCCTTTTTGAGGAACATTCCCCTCTCAGTTCCATGAACTCTGCTCTTGCAAACTTGTATCTATGGATGAAATAGGAGAGTTTTCATTCCTGCACACTGTGGAAGAAGGAGATAAAAAAGGATGCAATCTCCATTTTTTCTTGCTCCCCTGCTGAGGGAGGTATCTGCACAAAAAAAAAAGCCTTTGAACAAGGCACTGGCAGAACTAGTCTTTGGTGACTGTGCTCTTGTGTCAGTGCTGTTCCGACCCCACAGGCACCCCCGGCTGTGTTCAATGGAAACTGCTTCAGCCCTGAAAATGCCTGGCTGCTCTCCTTTCACCATCAGGGTAGCTTTCTCTTCTCACAACGGGCATGTGGAGCTTTTGTCATCCTGGCAAGTCTGCAGTTGAGCCTCCAGGAGCAGGATCAGTGCCCTGCAAGGCCAGACAGGCTGACAGTCCCATGCTGCCTTCCCTGACATTTCCTGACACTGCCCCTTTGCTCCTGGCTGAGTTTGCCCAGGATGCATGTTATGCCTCTCTTCAGCAGTTCACCTTGCTCTGGGTTCAATTTAGCTTGGCAGCCTGGAGCTTATGACAGCCTGTTTACAAAACATCTTCAGTTCCTATTAAAGGGCTCACCCCACAGCAGGACATCCCAGCTGTGCCACAGGGACTGGGTGGCTGCCTATGCTGTCTTGGTCTCTTGAGGGAGGGGATGGGAGACCCACGCTACACTATTTCAGTGTGTGGACTTGTGCTAACATGAAAGCCGTTTTCACCTCCAGATACCCACTGTGGTAACCAAAATGAACCCAGTAAGGCACATCCCAGATATTATCTAGTAATGGTAGGACACAAACACCCTCTGGTTAATGTATCACACAGCAAAGCTCTTCCTGGCCTTCTTTTCTAACCAGGACAGCTGATGAGGTCCAAAAACTGTGTAGAAGCTCAAAGAGACAGCTCAGGTCCTGCCCACAGAGGCAGGTGCCACAAACAGATTGCCCAAACCTCTTTTTTTCACATGAGCTGTGTTTTTGAAGGAAAGCACTGCAGGCTGAAAGCCCTGATGCTGACTGACCAGGTGCCAACCACAGTGATATATATGCTCAGTGTTAGCTCATCTCCCACCTTGGCTATGCTGAGCAATTTCCTGGAGCCCAGCAGTCCAGTCTGCTGCATGCATTTTTTGCCAGCAAGGACACTTTCCTCAGGCCCTGCCTTCCCTCAGACACATGCGAGGGTGAGGGCTACATGTTGGACTGTCCCATCATCTCCCTCTCTGGTTTCCATGACCAGCTGCAGTAGGGTTTCTCCTCGTCTTTGGGGACCCATTTTAGAAATACAACACATGCAAGAAAATCATCACACCTCCTTGTAGTAATTTTTCATCCTTTCTCTGCATTTTCCTCTAAACTGGTTTTCTTATGGCATGACTAAAGACTTTACAACTTCAAGACATCATAGCAAAACGTCAGAACCTCTTTTTTGAGTGTTTTGGTGATAATGAGCTCTCAAGAGTGCTTGCCATACGTTGTTTTATTTTCCCATGTCCTATACAAAATTCTAGCTTTAAATTCCACACTTGAATGAGCACCTGTGATGCCTGTAAATTACACAGGTTATAAACCCCTCTCCTGCTACTTGGCTATTCCCATTGCCCATCCTCTGAGGTGGACTGCTGACAAATGGAGAAGAAGGTTGTTCAACCAAGAACTCAAATTTTTACCACCTAGGCCAAGGAAAAGGGGATTTCCAGGACAACCAGCCACAAAACCAAAGGCCACAAGGGAACAGCACGGTTTTCTGGATATCAACTTAATATCCAAACCTAGGCACAAATAAGCTTTATTATAGCTTCAACTCTAACTTAAAACCAGCATCACCAAAATTTGCATGTGCAGCTACAAGTCCCTCTGTTTCCTGAGCTGACTTTGGGCCTTTCAGTAGATTTTTATGAGGCTCTGTCCTGACCAGTCAAATATTTATAACAACCCTCTCTGTGGATACTTCCCCTCCCCAACAGGGCCGCAGTTAAGTGAGTTGCTGCACTCATGTTTGATGTTGCAGCCAATACCCCATTGCTTTCTATCCTTCTAAGTCTCTTTTTCTAATAGCTTGAAGTGGTATAAACTGCATGGAAATACTCATTTCTCTAGCACAAGACCTCATACCTATATAAAGCAACCAGCTTCCCCCTCTTCCAGTAGCAGCTTTCCAACTTCTGTTCAAGAGCTGAAATGCAATATTTAAGCTCTGCCATAAATCCCACAGCTTTGTGGAGTGTTTCTGGCCTTCTGCACAATCTGTCTAACTGTCTAGCAATTGGTCCATCAGCTATTTGTCTTGGAAGTCCTCACTGGAGATGTGAGAAACACAAAATGTCTGCAGGTCCTCTGCCAATTTAGGTAGGTTCTTCTTCCTCTTGCCTTCTAGCATTTGGCTGTGTCCTGTCTAGCTCAGAGTGATATCTGGCTCCAATCTGCTTACGAAGGTACAGACCAAATCTTGATAAGCCAGGTTATGTCTATAGCACAGTGCTTCTCAGCTCTCAGCTATGGGTCCTTGCCACAGCTGTGCTCCTGACTCTACTCCAGGCAGAGGTCTGGGCATGCACCATCCCCTGGATGGCTGGGAAAGAATCGCACGGTGCTCCAGAAGGTCTCGCTGCCTCATGAACCATAGACCAGCACTGTGGTCCAGGCTGTAGTGCATATCCTGCCCCACATTTGGCCTCAGGCTCTCCTCTGGGAGCAAGCTCTGCAGAACAAGGCTCTGCCCAGTTCATCTTTCCAGCTGGCTGCACAGTGGGAACGGACATGCATCAGCCTCCCGTGTGGTATTTCTTGAGTGGCTTCTCTGGGGCAGGAAAAACCTGGTGTTGTGGGCTTGTGCACACACACTGGAAAGGACCAGTCTCATCGGTGACCCATCCCCACCTGGCAGATCCAACAGCCTGAGACCAGCTCCATGCCCAGCAGGCTGGTACCCCTGTGGTGTAATTTTTTAAATGCTTTTATTTTCTTTTGAAAACCTTGCTGTGGCTCAGGTCTCATATTAAGTTTTGGGCTGAGCAACATATTCCTGTTTCCCCTGTTTTGTAAAACTTCTGGCCTGTGTCACACACATTCCTCAACACCTTGTAGAGTTATGGTCTTGCAGATGGGCCTTCAGGTCTCTCTGAACACTGTACCAGAACAGAGTAATTCTCTGATTGTTTTCAACCCTTTATGGGAAAATTCTCGATATTGCACTCTTTCCCTGGGCATAGTGTAAAACTTTGGTTTGTTTTGATTTAATTCTGGTATGAATTTCTTTCACTTCCCACTGCTCCTGAATAGGTTACATACCTGCAAGTGCTTTTGTTATCTGATCTCTCTAGCATCAAAAGAATTAATAGTTCCCCATTTCCCCTTTTGGAAACAGCATCCTACCCTAAAAACCAATGTTACGGCTCCCAAGTGAAGAAGTCAGTCAGTATCCAAAGCCCCGGGGGTACTGCTTCCACTACAGGGAGGAATTGATGTGACACAAGATATTTCTTTTAGGCAGCAGTGCTTGCACCTAGAACCCTCATGGGGAACAACAGCAATCAGATAGGTGATATACTGAGACCTTACAAATTTATTTTATTTCCCCCCAACATCAGTCTACCCAAAGCATTTGTTCTCTTCCTCAGTTTCCTCATTCCCCATTGATAGCACTTCTCTGATGGGCCTTGATGCTGTTGACTCCCTGCCCTTTGGTTTTGTAGGGTTTTCAGGCTTCCACTGAATATAGGTGGCTGCTATCTTAAGTCCCACAGAGTTTGCACCTGGGCTCAGCATACAGAGTGGAGTATGTTGGTGAATAAACCAGCTTACCTTTCAGCCTCCACCACCAGCTCACCCACTGCCTTACAGCTAATGAACTCAGTTCTTGCCAATAAAGAATATATTTAGAAATACTACCGATTCAACCATCTCTTTCCAATAAGCAGATGTGATAAGAGTAACACTTCAACTGCATCTTCATTAAAAAAAAATATCATTTGATACAAACAGACTTACTTAAATAGACATTTAATACTGAGTTGGGTAATGCAACTGTCTTCAGTCAGTGCAGATGAGAGACCATAGTTCATGATATACCAACTTGTCATGACTAACTCCTGCTGGGACCTGAAGGCAGCAGCTACAAAATATTGAATCATGGCTATTCTCAAGGGAGATATAAAGAATTTGATACTGGTGGATTCATACTTAGATAGTTCATAAAATCTGTTGCAAACCACCTTCCATAATAATGCTGAGTCCGTCACTGTTTATTACCCATCTAAGATATCTCCTCTTCTTCTTTTTCTTCCCCTGCCTCTCCTCATTCATCTCTTCTTCCTCTCTACATTCATTTACCCTATTTCTCAGCGATTTCTCTTTGACCAAAATATGACCTTAGAGTTATCATGGTGATCACAATTGCTCTTTCACTTCGTGTCTACTTATGTGACAGTCAAAATATGAAGATGATTTGCAAGCATGAATGAAAAATATGGCCAAGCAGATTCACCAATATGTATAATAACATTGAATCATCTGAACTTGCACAGAAAATAAAGTGGAGGTAATTTATTTATTACATGTAAGTGCTTTCCTCCTTTACTTATGAACTTTCCTCTACAAGTTGAGGCTGCTGAGACATTATGATAAATTGCTCTGACATTTTATTAATATGAAATATTTCCATCCATCTCTTAGTAAATGTTTCTCAAGTCACAGGGGTCCTATATCAGCTGCATTACCACTCAGGCTTCTCCTAATCCAGAACTATCTCTTTTTTCCATATGAAAATGTATCTACACAAAGATATTAGACCTGTGCTTTCCAACATGATTAACAATTGAGATGGGATTTTTTTCAGATGTGTAGGAGGAGTACCTCAGAAACATATGACTTTTGGGGCAGTGATTGCTCAGCAATTTCTGAAAAGCACAACTCATATCTTGTGTTGGCCAATATAGATTGCCTACACTGATGAGTTGCTTTTTACAGATTAGACCATTAACGTGGATTGGCGGGTTGAGCCCAATTCACATGAGAAACCTGAGGACATGAGGACATACCGATTGCTTAGAGCTTTTTGTATGGAATGAGGATATGACTGTCAAGAAACCTAAGTTAAAGCCCCTCCAAAATCACACATGGGACCTCTACTCTGTGAGTTTCTGACTCCAGCAGCAGCTCCTTCTCAGGCGGCCGAGTGCCTCCTTCTGCCAGAGCCACGGCCCTGTGAAGGTCACACAGATGCCACTGAGGGGCCACACCTTGCACAAGCCACTCGGGCATTCCAAGTGTCTGTTTTTCAAACTGTAAAATGAGAATAAAAGCTTCTTACTGCCCCAAGACATATTCACATTTTTTACCTGAGAAATGCTAAGCCACAAAAATTCCCTGAACAAATAATGCAGCATCTTAAGGACTCTGGGGAGCAAAACTGGCTAAAGGGCCAGGAACTAGGTGAACATTAGGTCCATTAGGTGACCTAATGGACAGGTCTGGAGATGTCCTTTAGCAGCAGACCTTGGCTCTGAGCCTCTCAGCCACCACGTCCCTCTTACTAGGGAAACTCACCATGGCTTTGAACACGGGGCTTGGAAAATGAATAAATCCTCACGATCTGAGGGACTGAAGTCTGCACATTAGCTCCCCTTAAACCGTGGGTGCATTTAACTTGGGAGGTTAGAAACCACAGCCAAAGAAATCTCTTTTGATTCACAACTTGTTTTGAGCAGTCACCCATAAAGCAGCCAGTGAATCACTCCAGCCAGTTAGTCATGCAACCACACTGCATGTACACTCAAAAGGCTGCACAAAATAAACAGCCTGCAGCTCCAGATAACACACACAGAGCTCATTTGCGCTATCTGGCATCAGCATATATTGTTAATAGGACTCCTACACCAAACCCTTAGGAAAAAAAAACACTCAAATAAGCATCTCCAAATCTCTCTCTCCATCAGTATTTTTCTCGTCTGCTTCACTCTGTGTTGCTTTCAAAATAATAAAGACTAGTAAAAGTTTTAAGACTCTTTCTCTTTCTGCACCTTTTTGTTGCTGGTAACGTCCTGCTGGTTTTACAGGCGTGCGCTGCTGAAGTGTAGGGCTAAAGCGGAGTTAATTCCAATCAGCAGCGGACAAGTCGAAAATAAACAGCTCCAGCGCGAAAAGAAATCATCCTGCAAGGAGGGAGCTGCAGGGATACAGGGGGAGGGAGTCTCCCGGTCCTTTGACACATGAGTGTTATAAACAGCTCGGGTCAGGAATCCTATAAAAGCTTCCAGCCAGATCTACTGTCCAATTCAAGAGAAGCGCAAAACACGTTTTGGAAAAAGCCGCGAATAAACCTTCCTGCGCGGCCCTAGGGGTAAGGAACGTGAGCCCTACCTTCGCGTCTGGCTCCCTGAGGAAATCCCGCAGGTTTCCGCGGAGGAGATCCCGCACCTCCGAGTGTCTGCTCAAACAGAGGCTTAGCCAAACTCCTGGCGAGAGCTCCCTCCCCTCCCTGGGAGGGTGCCGGAACCCTTGAATGGCAGATCTGGTGGCCCTATTGTGGAAAAGAGAGGGCTATTGCCAGGGCGGCGTCAGCAGCACGCCGGGAGCCGGCGGCCGAGCCTCGCCGGGCAGCCGGTCCCACATCAGCGGGAGGGAAGGGCCGGCTCTGCCGCCCTGCTCCCTGAAGCTCGCCTCGCCTCCCCGCCCTCCTGGCTCCGCTTGCCGGCTCCTGCTCCTTGATGCCAGCTCGGATCACGTCCCCCCGTGTCCCCTTCCCCCACTTCCCCACTCGCGCCTGCCTCCCGAGCACTTCTCCCCTTTATACTGGCCCGTCTCTGAGGGATCAGGACAGCAGCATCTCCCCACCCCGGCCGAGAGAGGTGCGGGGGAGGCCGCGCAGCCCGCCTGCCTCCCCGCCGGCTCTCTCAGCCGCGCCGGAGGAACCCGGGCAGGAGCCGGGAGCCGGGATCAAAGCCACGGGGAGACGGAAGGGGAGGAAGGGCCGCCGCAGCTCGGGACACCCCTCCCCAAATCCTCTGCACCCCGGGCTCTCGGCGGGCGAGGGGCAGGGACCTCCGTCCGGCTCCTGGCAGAGCCGTTCCTGCGGAGATCCTCAGCAGGGCGGCCCGGACGCCGGTGCGGGGACACGGCATGGCCCGAGGAGGGGGAGCTCTGAGGGAGTCCCAGGGGGAGCACACGGGCCCCGTTACCCCGTTCCTCTAAGGGCGCGGGGCTGCGGCGGAAGCCGGGGGAAGGGGGCAGACGCCGGCTGCGCTCCCCGGAGCACGGCGAGCTCCGCAGAGCCCTTGAGCGTCGGCGGGAGCTGAGCGCGGCCCCGCGGGGAGCCCCGAGCGCCTGGCAGACGGAGGTCTCTCGCGGGAGGAGGAGAGGGACCGCCAGCGAGCTCGTTCCTGCCGTGCCTGCAACTAACATTACATCAGGGAAGGAGGAGGAGGAGAAATACATGAAAAGTGTCAGTTTGAAAAGCACGCAGAGAGGCTCCGATTCCTACAGCGGTGGCTTTCTGTACTTCTAATAATAACGCACTTACGGCCGCACTTTTTATTTGCTAGCTAAATTTTTTAAATGGTCGTTATTTGTATAATGCGGTACTTAAAGAATTTCCTCTGTTAGGGAAAGTCGTTTCCTTTGTTCTGTTTCCTTTGAGCAAATATCCCCATCACATTTGCCTTCTCTCCCAAAAGGATTTTGTTCCAGTCGGTATTTCTAGACAGCAATATACGTATACATTTCTCTGTGTGTAGGGGTATGTGAATACATATGTTTCAAGAAATACAACTTACTTCAGCTCCACGCAGTAGAAATAGCAAGTCAGATTACTACAGCACATAAATCATCCAAAAGCTTTATCCCCTCCTAAGCCAAGATATATATAACCTGTTCTCAGGACTAAATGATCTTGAAGGTCTCCTCCAACATTGAAGATTCTCTGATTCTATGACTTTTATTTAAGAATTCGGCTGTCACTGTTCGTGCCGGTTTGCGGAATAGCCCGTACCCCTATTCGCGTCAGGGAACGCTGGGTAAGCAGTGCGAGGCTGCCGGCCCATCGCAGCGCAGGGGCAGCGAGCTCCGGGTGGGCACAGGAGGAGCCGTGCCGGGAGCCCCATAGGGCCAGGCCGGCAGCCGCCGCTGCGAGGGGGCCGCGAGGAGCCCGGCCGAGAGCCAGGGCGCTCGGTGCCGCTGTCCCTGCCAGAAGCCGGGCTGGAAGAGCTCCGACGATTGCCGTCCGTGTTCTCCGTGTATTTACGGCCGCAGCTCTCCCTGGCCTATATTTATCCCTACAATGCAGTGGAAGGTCTTAGATCTAGAAATAGAAGCCGAGAGCAATAGAGGGCAGGCTCGGGCTTTTTATAACTCAAAAAGACTTGTTTATTAAAGAAATAAAATGAAATCAAACAACTAAAATAAGGGAGGGGATACCGTGTCCCTCCGGCGCGCGGTGTGCGCGCCATGCCCGCCGCGCCGGCCCCCGCCGCAGCCCCCGGCCGCTCGGCTCCGGGCTCTCCCGGGCCTCCACAGCCACCAGGGGAAAGGCGGAGGCGAGGGCTACAGGGTGGCCGTGCAGGCAGCAGCATCCCCAGGAGGGGACCAGCTCGGGCGGGACCGGCCGGGCCATGGGCCCACCGCAACGACGGGAGCGGGGGAAGGGGACCGCCTGAATATCGCCTGGCAGGAGAGCCTGCCTGCTGGTTGGCCTCGGTTTGTGTTTCGCTTGCTTGGGTTTCTTTCCTCCTCTTTGAGGGTTTTGTTGTTTTTAAAACTGAGGGGTTTGCAGTCACGGCGTCCCAGCACTCCAGCATCCTGCTCAGGCCCGGACAACGGGGGACGCGGGCAGCCAGTGGTCCCCGCCGCGCTCCTTCACCACTGCGCAGCGCCCACGGCAGCACCCAAGCTGCGGCGGGGTGTCGGCGGGAAGCAGTGGGACAGCCGCCTGTCCCCGGCTTCCCAAGCAAACCTCTCGGGGTAGCTCTCCTGACCCGCCTTGAGTGCCGTGTGCGCGCTGGCTGACCGCGCTTGTGCCCGCTGCTGAGAACCAGGACGGCTTTCTCTTTCCCCGCGCCCACCCGCACCGAGGGGATCTACCCCGACTCGGAGGTTTCCCCTTAGCCCTGGCGGGGTTCCTCGGGCACAGCTCCTGCTCCCGGCGCTGTGGTCTCGCTGTTTGGGAAAAGGCGGAGAGGCGGCTATGGATGTTGCAGCCGCTCCGCGAAACCCCGATCTGTCTGTTATTAGCGAGTCTCTCTCATAAACCATTAAGCACTATTATTATCACTATTGCTATTAATTATCCTTGCCGAACCATGTGTCTCTCATTACAGCCCACCGTCCCCAGCCACATCACAAAGGGCTCACAACGAGCGCGGTCTGGGTCGGGCCGGGCCATCCACCACCGCCGTGGGGCTCCCACTGAAGGAGAACCCCTAGCCTAGCTTGAAAATAAGTCGGGGGAACCCCGGCCGTGTTAGGAGGGCAATAAACTAGTGTGATTCTACCGGGGGGTTGTAATGTGTCATCACAGGCTATGCCGGCGCCCCGGGCTTTGCAACCTACAAAAACAAGAGAGCCGGTTAACAGAGAGAGGATGTCAGGGCGGCGGGGAAGGCACGAGGGGCTGTCCTGCGATCCCATTCCCGGAGGGAGCGGGGACCGGTTACCTCCTGCACTGGCCGCAGCCCCGCAGGTCTCCCCGGTCCCACCATGTGTCCTTTGCCGCGGTGCCCGGGCTGGCCCTAGAAGGGCTCCGCCTGACGCTGGTGGGGGTTGTCCGCCCACGGGGAAAGGGCAGGGGAAGAGAGCGAGCGTAGGAGAGGGTCAAAGCTCCAGTTCTGGCCAGAAAAAGTGTGCAAGCATCCATCAAAGAGAGCCCTCATGGCCTCAGGGCCCGGTGAGGAGATACCTGCGGGAGGATGCTTGTGCCACCGGCTGTGGGGAGGAACCGTGCGGGTCCGGGCAGAACCCCGTCCGGGAGCAGCGTAGCTGGGCTATGCCTTCGGCTCCCGGCACGTCTGTATGGAGAGAATTTAATGTCTTTTTCCTTGGAAGGGAAGCCACCTGTGCGTGGGAGAACTGAGGCTGTGGACCTGGATCCCGGGGTACCTCAGCTGCAAGCAGGGAGCGAGGGACTGCGCCTGAAGGCGACCTGGCAAGCCGGGGTTTGGGAGACAGGCAGAAATAAGGCGCTTCTACCCTCTTTTAAGTCTAGAGATGAAAGGGTAGAGAGGAAAAGGGTAAAGAGAGAAAAGAGTGCTCAAATGACAGCGAGAGCCTAGAAGTTGGATTGCTGGCCTGACGCGGACCTCCTCCACCTCCTCTGTGCCCCCAGTCCGTAGTTACTGCCTGTCTTAGGATCACCCTGGAGACACGGTCCTATAGCTGTCCTTGCCTTTGGGACTAACGCATGGAGAATGGGACCCCGTCAGCGGAGACACGCTCTGAACCTAGGCCGGGACAGCCCCTCGGCTCACAGAGAGATCACCGGGAGGGAAAGGAAGAACTTTCATTTCCACCTTCTCTTCTTGGGAAAACTTAGAGGGGTTTATTTGTTTCGTTGTTGAATTTTTCTGTTTGTTTGTTTTTAGGGGGGGGGGGGCTGTTTGTTTGCTTTGCTTTCTCCTAACCACCCCGATACAGCGGAAACCTCCCGAAGAAGCCTTCTAAAGCCACGGTCGGAAACGACATGAGAAGCGCCCCCGTTCCCGGCTGTACTGCCGAGCCAGCGTGAGGGAGTGTCTTAATTGCCGCTAATGACCCACGGAGGGGATGCGAGGGGGTTATCTGCAGCCGGGCAGAAATCAGTTAGGGGAGTGGCAATTTGGGGAGAAAGTGAGAGATGGGAGAGGTCGTTACTGCTAAAACTGATGATTTCGGCGAAATTTTCCAGAAATTCTTTCTGTGGAAAACAGTCCCCTCGGAGAGTGCGTTGCACAGCCTGGTGCTCCGCTCTTTCTGATTCTGTTTCCGTCCCGGATTCCGCGGAATTCCCCGCACTGCTCAAGAGCTACAACTCTGCGGGCGCGCATCGCCCGCGTTCCGAAATTACGATTAAGATCACGGCTAAGCGGGAGCCGGGGGAAAGGCTGCTGCCCGCGGGCATCGCGGGCTCCAGACCCGGCTGGCAATGAAGATACTCGTGGGGCACGGCGGCCCCCGCTGCGGCGACAAGGGGCTGCAAGCCGGAGCCGGCCAAGGTCTCAGTGACCCCGGTAGGGTTTGTCCTGCCAGGCAACCACCCCCACGTTCCCGGGAGGCCCTTTCCAGGCCCGGGAGTCTCTCTCTGCTTTCGCCTCCAGCGCTTGCCCGCCGCACGCCAAGGACTCACCGTAACAGGAGACCTGCAGGGCTCCGTTGTGGCCGCTACTCTCTTGCAGCTTGATGTTGCTGTCCGGGGGAGTTTTGCAGGGGCCTCGCTGCATGTAGAGGTGCGGCGGCTGCTGCTGCTGCGGAGGGTATTTGTTAAAGGAGGCCGGAGACCCGGCAGAGCCGGGAGCCTGCACGCTGCCATCCAGGGACTGACATTCCTGCTGGCTGTAGCGGCTCCGGCACTTAGTGCTGCTGTCACCAAAGCCTTGTCCTTTGCTGGCCAGGAAAGTAGGGCTGAACTTGTCACTTGCTTGAAATGCCCTAAAAGGCGAGGAGCCTTCTGTGTCCTGGGAGGCTGCGTTGTAGTAGGAATCCATGGCAGCCGGATCACAATAAGAAACACAAGTATCAGCATTCATTCCTAAAATTAAAAGGCCCGAGTGTCCTTAATGCGCTTGGAGGGGCACCAGGAACCACTCTTTCTCTCTCCCTCTCGCATAGACACACACTCACAGCTGGGCCGGGGAGCTCTAAGAGGATTCAGATGTTCGTGAAAGCTGACCAGATCTCCAAACCCCCTTAAGTTCTCGCACAGTAAAAGGGGTCTTTTTCTTTCCCTCCCTCCCTCCCTCTCTCACATACGCTTGCCCTCGTGCCTCCCTCCAGACTACACTCTAAAGAGGCTCTTCTCTGCACTTTCCCCCCCACCACATAGGAAAAAAAAAAAAAAAAAAAGAGAGAGAGAGGGAGACCTCTCCCCCAATTAATATGTAGATGATGACAGTGGAGGGGAGGGGGCCCAGGAAGGGGTGTGTGTGAGCGTGTGTGTGTGTGTGGAAACAGAGGGACGGCGGAGGTCATATCTTTTGCGTTTAAAAAAAAATAAAAATAAATCAACCAGACCAGAAAAACAAGCCATCCCCCAAATTTTTATGATTGAAACCCAGAAAATGAAGCAGATGACATAAACGCCACAAAGGGATCCGCGCCGGCGGAAGCGCCGGGGACGATTAAATGGTCGTGACACGCTCCGTGCACTCCGGCTCTCTCCGCTGCTCACTGTCCCAGCTGTGGGGACCCTCGCCTCTGCGACCCCCTCCTCTCTATTAAAGGCAATACGGATTTTCCCCGCAGCTATCTGCCTTTAAGCCTCCCCCCTCCCGTTAACCTCTTCAGGGCCGACAGCTCTCCCAGCCCTGCCGTGAGCCATTTCCCTACCGTGGCGCGGCGGTGGCGCGGCCGCCCCTCACAGAACAGTGCGAGCACGTTTATGATGGTCATTATTTATTTACCTCGAAAAACGTGCTCTCTTCAGGTGTAAAACTACTGGATCCAAACGGGAGGGCGGCAGGGACGGATTTTAACAGGGTCACCAAGCACACAGAATTGGACCAAGCTTCTGGGATTGCCAGAGGTGACTTGCAAAGGGACAGAGGCTGGCAGGAGCCCTTTTTGGTTTGAGGGGTCAATTACAACCCAGAAAGAGCTTAAAAATAAATCAATACTCACCTTTCGTCGTCCTTCCCCCCTTCAACCTGATTCCCCTCCTCCCTCAGTTAACTCCTGCTACCCCTTACTTACTCTTACCCTGCCTTCCTCCCATCCCCACATCTGGTTTCTATTGCTCACTTACCTTGAAGTTTTCAGTAATAAAGATATTACGCAAACTAAATCCACAGGAAAAGAAAAGAAAAGAAAAGAAAAGAAAAGAAAAGAAAAGAAAAGAAAAGAAAAGAGAAAAGAAAAGAAAAGAAAAGAAAAGAAAAGAAAAGAAAAGAAAAGAAAAGAAAAGAAAAGAAAAGAAAAGAAAAGAAAAGAAAAGAAGAAAGATTTTAACGAAATAAAAGAAAAAAGAGTAATGGAAAGGGAAGACGAGAAGAACCTTAACCCCTTCGGGAGCGCGGGCCGCAGCAGAGCCGGCTGCGGGAGGGGAGCGGGGGCACCGGCGGCTGCTCTGGGCTCCCAGCGGGCTCCCCCCGGGGCCCGGAACATGTGTCCTCCCTTCTCCCGCGTAGCTTCCCCCACCCCGTGCAGAGCAGGGGGGACTCGTGGCTTTCATCTGTGTGTGTGTATATCTGTGTGTGCGGGGGGGAGCGGGATGCGGCTCCGGGGGGAGCGGGAAGGCAGAATGGGAATGCGACCCCCCGAAACTGCGGCTCGGGAGGGGCCCTTGGCCACCGTCACCCTCCAGGCCTTGCTCCACAAACAAGACCGGCACCGCAGTTTTCATTAGCTCGGATCTGTCAATAATAGGCGACCACCCCTCGCCCCCCAGATGCAGAAGGGATTTCTAGCGACGTCGTCATTAAAAACAGCCAGAGACGGATTCATTTACGAGATTTGAAACCATTTTGTGAGTTTCCCTCAGAGCAGGAACGGGCTCGCTGAGTTTTCTAGTCCAAGAAAGCTTTCAGCGGATTTGCCTTCTTATTCTGTTTATTACCTCTACTTAATTATTTTCTCGTCCTTTCTTTCTCCCCTCCCAAACTCGCCCACCCCACTGCAGGCCCCTTTCTTTCCCTTGTCCACAACATAATAAAAACCAAACCAACTCAATGCACGAAAGCCTTTCTAAAATCCGCTTCGGGGCGGCCAAGGGAGCCTGGGTACTGCCGGTACCGGCAGCCTGCGAGCGGCTCTGCTCAAGGGCAGCTGCCCTGGGTACCGAGAGCACCTCAGCTCCCGCATCCCCAGCTCCTCCGCAGCGGACTCGCAGCGGCGCTCACGGCAGAGGAGCGCTTCAAATACGTGTTTCCCAGTTCGTTTCCCCGCGATTTTTTGGGAGAATGGAAAAGAAGCCTGAAACAAACGATGTGAGGGCAGTTCTCGATGCTACAGCATTATACTCGGCCTCGGGATTTCTCTTCGGCAAAGTTAAACAATTTGCAAGAGCAAAAAAACTGAAGGGAGAGATCTGGGGATCGGGCAAGAAAAATTATAAACACACACACATATGTGTGTACATTTACATATATATGTACATATATATAATTTTTATTCACAAACGTTGCAATGCACTGTCTCGGAGAGGCAGTGCAGCGTGGCCGACCCGGAGGAGGGCTGCCCAGGGTGTCTTCGGTCAGAACGCCCGGCTAGCCTCTCCTTGCATTACATTATAACGAAAAATCCAATAAATTCAAATCAGGGCTAATCCGCAGCCCTCGGAAAAGACAGCAATGGAAACGTCTGTCTAAGAGCCAATTTGCGTTCCTAGAAGCGGGAGGTTAATTCGGGAATCGTTACCGGGGGAAAGGATGTGCGCAAATACCTGGCGATCTAGCGGGCGTGGGGGGGAATAACCGGGAAATCACTGTTCCTGGATGTTTTCGTTTAGCCGGACTAAGTTTGGCGTGCGGTTCTCTCAGCAAGTGTGACGGGGGATTCCCCTCAGCCCCTTCAGCCGGGAGCGGAGCCTTGCGAGTACAAAAGCCTGTAGCCGCCTTCCCGGTAAACGAGGCGATGGAGCCGCGTGTCGCGGCGCAGCCGGGACTGCCGTGTCCATCCGGCCGCGGCGTTCTGCCCGCCCGCTGTCCCCGCATTCCCGACTGCGGGACCCAGGATCCGCAGAGCAAGGGTGCAAAGGGACGCGCACCATTTGAAACACGATCTCGTAATTTTTCCTCCGAGTGACCTCAAATCTACCCTGCCCCTGCATCAAATGCATCCAAAAGGGAAGGGAGAAAGCGCGGCCGAAAGGTTCGCGCTCCATAGCAACAAGTTGCCAATTCCATGTGTACGTGGGTTTTATATCGAGACAATTTTCAGGTACGGTCGCTGTTGGTTTTGGAAGGGGTCACTCCAGAGAATCCCTTCTCCCGCAGAGCTGCTGGAGCCCATGTAAGAGCCAACCGGTCCCTCCTTTATGGACAGCAGCTCACAACGACCGAGTAATAGATGGGAGAATCGTTAGGAATCTGCAGTTCCGGACGCTCCAGGTGTCGCCTGCCGGCCATACCCCAGGGAGAAGGGATAGCCCAGGGCAGCCCTGACTCGCTTGTTTCCGAGGAACTGTTTCCTTTCCGCTGAGGCAAGGGCGGGTGTCACTCCCGGGTGAGGACCCGGAGCGAGGCGCAGGCGATGGCGGGCATATCCTGCATTTCGATTTCTGATAGAACAATAAATCTTTATTCCTGTGTGATTTAAACATTCAGGCTTGTGTTAAGCCCAGGGAAAAGGCAGAGGTTTCCGCTGGTCCCTGCACACCGGGCGCGGCATCGCAGGGCTGCAGGGAGCGGGCAGGCGGGACGGCTGCTGGGACGAGCCCGGCTCTCGCAGGAGGCCGGGGGGAGGAGGCAAGAATGCTCTTCCCCACTTTCCCAGCCACCGCCGAGGGAAACCCGCGGTGTCCCCTCAAACCTCCACCGTCCTCCTGGTACTCCCGATGTCTGCGGCCAGAGCGGCGGCGGGATGGCTGAGAAGAGTCACGGCAGGACTCCGGGGTGCCGGATCCAGCTCCCCAGGTCCTGCCCTCACCTCTAAGCCGTGGGAGAGTAAATACTTCGGTTCAGGGAGCGGGGTCGTTTCACTGGAGAGGGGGATGGAGAGAGGGGGGATCTTTCACACCGTTCCCTCCTGGCACTTTGGCAGAGCCCTGCTCTTGGAAACTATTTCGGATTTGTTTCCCCAACGGTTTGGTTTGTGTGGTCACTTCAGAGCTGCGGGCTCCTTTTGTACTGGACTGAGGTCTGAAGGTGACCTATTTATAACACCGCTGCAAGGGGGAGTGAGGGAAAAAAGTACTCGTGCTAATCTCCCCCAACATTTTTTTTTTTTTTTTCCAGCGGGACGAAGTTTCATCTTTATTTCGGGAGAGGAGCTTGCTTAGTGACCGTCCGGCCGGTACCTGCCGCCTTGCACTCTGGCTCCTGCTTCCTGCCTGGCACCGGCTGGGGCCTGAGCTGCACCGTGCGGGGGCTTTGCTGTCCTGCCTTTTGAGCCTTTCCTCTGGAATAAATATCTAATGTTTTTAAAACACGTTCCTCGTGTAACGAAAGCGCTTGCAGAGAACTGAAGCTGACCCGCTCGCCTCCTTTCCGGGAAAAAAGGAAGGACCAGGCTCCGATGCTGGCCAGTCTAGCCCCTATTTCTCTGAGCTTGTGCTGCAAAGCTATTTCACCCACGCCCTCAGATCCCTCCCCGCTGCCTGTTATCGCCACCTCAGCAAGAGAGCTCCGTTTTCCTCAGCTCTCACCCCTCAGCCCTGCTGCTTTTCGGCCGTGGTCCCGCAGCCGCGCTCTCCGCGGCTCTGGGCCCCACTCCGCAGCGCGGCCCGTCCTGCTGCTCAGGGGACCGAGGGCTCCATAAGCATCCACATGGCCACCTGTGCCTGTGTATCTCTGTGTTGTCACCAGAGAGGACACCTGCTTGGTGGCTGGGATGCTGAGTGAGGGACCCGCCAGACGCAGGCTGCCTCCGCTGCCGGTCCGCGGTCTGCGCAGCTCATGGTGGGGCCGAGGTGCCCGCTCCGGAGGAGGGGGCGAGGCAGGGGTACCCAGCCCTCTCCGTGAGGGACACAAGGGGAGGCAGCAGGAGAGAACGACAGCCACCATGGCCTGCTCTGCTCGGACCGCGCCGGGGTCCCTGAGGTGCCTTAGGGGACTGCTCCGGGCCGCAAGGGTTTTCCAGATGAGAATTGTGCTCCCTTAGGTTGTTTTTTTTTTTGCAGACAGTGTGGAGCTCGCACCCAACCGCGGGCAGCGAAGGGCATTTATGTACCCGGTCCTGCACGCGACTCCGGCCGCGGCCGGAGAAGGGCGGCTGGGCCCACTCTGAGACGGGCCGTGCCCTGCGCTGTCCGGCTGGTCAGCGGAGCCCGGGAGTCCCGGAGCAGCACAAACCCCTCTATTCCGCCCCTTCCCCAGTGTTCCCAGAAAAACATGGAAAATCATCTCTTTCTGACATCGCGCTCGCGGGGCTCCGGGTGACGCCAGTGTGTGAGAACCAATGGGAAGATGGAGCAGGGGAGGCCCCCGCACCCCGCTCCGTGTCCCGCCGGGCGCGGCGGAGCGCACCCAGCTGGCATCGTGTCCCGGTCCGGGGACCACAGACAGGCTTAGACGGTAGAGCCGGGCTGAGTTAAAGCCGTGCTGCTCACTTCGTCCCGCTTGCAAGCACCCCGGACAGATCTGGGATGCATGGTGGTGGGAGGGAGTCTATATTTAATGTGTCATCCCTGCTGGCTGATGGTAAATTCCTTCACGCGGGGAAATATGCACTTGCTATTAATTTGCACGAGACTTTCCTTTTACGTGTGACCTTGCCAGCACCGGCCCTGAAATCAGGGGCTATTTTTTGCTTAAGTCAGAAGTTCGGTCGCAGTGAAGGCAGGGCGGCTGTGCCCTCAGGGGAAGCCGTGGTCCTCCGGGCGGTAACGCCGAGACAGCGGCCGCGCTTACCCCGCAGCTCCTGCCGAAGAACGGTGCACGGCAGCAGCTACGGGAGCTGAGGGAGGCTCGGCGGAGCCCTGGGGATGCGGCACCGCGCTCTGGGTACCGCCCGCCTGTCCCGGGGTGCGCTGCGGGACCAGGCAGAGCCACCGCCCCGAGGGTCCCGGCTCTGGTCCCAGAGCAGCGCAAGGACAGCCCCCGACACCGGTGACCTTTTGGGGCCGGGCCGGGATGCGCTGCGGGATAGGCATTTCCCCTTGGGGTGCGTCGGCCTGGGAATGTCCTCCTTGCCCTACGCTTGAAACAAAGAGGTCGGCGAGGAGGGAGCTCCGAGCCGAAGGCATCCAGTGGCAGTTGCTGCACCTGTCAGAGCGGAGAGAGCGGCTCCCCCTGACCTTTATGAGCAGGGCAGCGCTGGGACAGCCCGCGGCGGCGGGGGCGAGGGAGGAGAGACGGGGACATGCTTCAATAGGAGGGGGGGAGGTTGAGCGAAAGGGGATCTCGCCCCCGGTCCGTCGAGACCCGGCCTCGGGGACGGCGCTGGCCCAGCCCGGAGATCCACCTCCAGCATCCCTCGGCGAACAGCAGCTGGTGCCTGCTGCCAAGGGAGGATGAAAAGCGCTCCCAGAGAAGCGTGGATACTTTTTATGACAAATATGAGGCACTCAGGGCAAGGCGACTCCAGGTCTGGGAGAGGAGCGGCAGATCCTCTCCCGTTCCCCCACCCTGCAGCGCTCTGCTCGGCACCCCCGAACCTTCGGGCTGCCGCGATGGAGCGGCCGGCTTAGCCCTGTCCCCGGTCCTGCCTGGCCCTTGAATTTCGTTTGCTCCTCTCCTTTCCTTACTCTCTGATAGGTATTTCCCTGGTTGTTTGTAAAAAATAGATATTTCTCGTTGCAATCTCCAAGCAGCTCCCTTAAACCATGTCTAAACCAAAGAAAAAATAGATCTTTCAAATAAAGCAACTCCCGACCCAGAGCTAGGAATTATAATCGCGACGATTTTTTTTCCCCCTGATAACAATCTCGTATCAATTACAGATATCACAGCACAATTTAGGCGGCCAGTCCACCACTCACAAACTTATTTTCCGTATGATTTGCGCCAAAATCTGCTGCCCCAGCATAGTTTAAGTGCTCAAGGCGATGGCTCAATGCGCCTAGGAGCTCCTGAGCTCCTGGCTCGGGCGATGAGCGCCCGTACTGGGCTCCCACGTTTGCTCCGGGGCCTCGGGAGTGGCTTTCTCCCTTCCCTCTGCTCAGAGCGCTGGTTTCCGAGGCATCGGCGCCGGAGGAAACCCCTCTTTTATCAGCAGGTTCATTCGAGGAGGAGCACAGGAAGAGCAACGTGTGATTTTTGGTGGGCTTTTCCAAGCCCTGGAAAAGTCCTTTCCAGAACTGTCCCGAAGAGGGAGGGGAGCAGGACAAAGGGGATTTGCAAATAAAATGCTCGGCTTCTTCGTACGGTGTCCTCTCTCAGGACGCTCCGCACCCGCCCTTGGCGGCAGTGGGCACACAGAGCCCGGCCCGAGGGCTGCCCGGCCCCGCCGCCGCTCCCCGGGGCTTTAACTTTCCGCCACGGCCGGGTCTCGCAGCCGCAGCGGCGGATCTCTGAGTAGCTGTGATTCCTAGCAGGGGCTTCATGCTGCTCTTCCAGTCTCCTGAACGATAGATATGACCCCTTCTTTCCTGTTACTCGTTTGCTTGTTTATTTTTTTAAGCCTTCCAGGAACACTGCTATTCTTTTTTTTTTTTTTTTTTTTTTTTTTTTTTTTTTTTTAACTTGCAAAAAATCCTATCAAGGCTTATTGTGTCAGGGCCATGTCTAATTAAGGGGGAGGCGGTTCACAGGGTTCACAAATTCCCAAATTCCCTCCACAGGATGGTCCAGGGTTGGTCTTACAGAAAGCATCCAAGATATTTTGCAAGCAGTGGAACAGGCTGAGGAGATGCCTGTGTGAACATCCCACGAGGATGTCACGTCCTTACTTTAAATCTCACACTGAGGGAAGCACCCTTGATTTAAGACAGAGAAAACAAGTCTCAAACAGTGATTGCCTGAACTCACACTCAGCCACAGTATTTGCTGTCCACTGGAAGCTGGGAAAGAGCCCAGGAGTCCTGTATGTCTCTGCCCCTTCCTCCAGTGGGCAGCTCAGCAGTAGCAGCCACCTGCCCAGGTGAGCGGCTTGGCCAGCCTCTGCATTTCAGGCAAAAGTACCTTATCTACTGAAAGACACAGGGACACAAGTGACTGGTATTTCTCTAGGTCCTGAACTTCTTCAGCTTTCCCTGGAGAAAGCTGCAGCAGCTCACACAGAAGTCTGTACTAAGTTAGCGGCCTTGGTGAAGTGTACCCAAGTCTCCAAATTACATGGTGACAACCTTGCCCAGTCACAGCAACAGACCTTTTCCCAGCTGCCATCCTCAGCTTTTAGGGTCATCCACTCATGAAAACTTCTCATCAGGACACTCTGCAGCCAGGGCACAAGAGAAAGTCACCGAGAAAGTCTGAAAAGGAACAATGTTTGAATTACATCATTAGGAAATTTGCTATCAAAGCAGGAACAATGACTTAGTCTGACTGGTCGTTTCTGGTGGCTTAAAAATCAGAAGGACAAAAAGAGGGAGTGAACCCAACAGCAACAACAATAACAGCAAAAGGTCATAGAATGGTTTGTCTTGGAAAAAGAAGCACAAATCACCCAGTTCCAATCCCCCTGCCATGGGCAGGGACACCTTCCACTAGTGCAGGTTCGTCAAAGCCCTGTCCAACCTGGCCTGGAACACTTCCAGGGATGGGGCATAAACACCTTCTCTGGGCAACCTGTTCCAGTGCCTTACCATCCTCACAGTGAAGAATTTCTCCCTAAAATCTAATCTAAACATACTCTCCTTCAGTTGAAAGCCATTTCCCTTTGTCCTATCACTACATGCTCTTGCAGAAAGTCCATCTCGCTCTTTCCACTTTAGGTGCTGGAAGGCTGCTGTAATGAAGCAAAGGCAGAGCCTCCACAGCCACTGCAGTCTGTGATGGAGACAGCCTGTGGCTGTGCTGATGCTGGGATGGGCTGGCAGGACAGTCAGACAGACCTTCCCCACGTTTAAAATGACAGTCCTGTCAGCTGAGCCCCAGGGCCACCTGTGTCCTCCCTGCTGCTCAGATTTATAGAGTGTAACATTTTAATAAAAAACACACACACCTCTCCACTTTGGTGCATTAAGAGATTTCTAGCAAAACACAGTAATGTTGCTATAAATTTCCCTCCCAGCACCCTCACAAGTAATAACTCAAGCCCCAGCATTTTGCATTTAATGTTTATTTTGATGGCTGCATTCCAGAAAGAAAAGGGAAAAAGAGGCAAAATCTACTCAACCGCTCTCCCTATTGCTATTAGCCTGATGTTTTCAATAAAATTTAGTGCAAACTGGGAAACAAACACTTGGAAAAAGAAAGGAGGAAAACAAGCACACTTGGGCAAAATTCTCCTAGACATCTGCCAAGGCCTGGGTTCGAATCCTGGCTTAAATTACAGATGCCCTGCCATGGGTTCTCATTATGTTCCACTCTCTTGGCATGTTTGCACAGCACCCTAGGATGCCATACCTGTATTCAAAAAGGTTCAGAGGTGGGATGCTCTGAAGGACTGAGACATATGGAGGCTTAAGGTTGAAATGGCCAAGTCTGGAAGTTAAAGGCTGAGGCTTCTTGGCCAAGTAGTGCAGGGCAGAATACTAGGAGTGCTGCCAGTCATGTTTGAAGTATGTGGCAGAGCTATTTAAAGCTTTCAGAGCACCTGCTTTTCTGTGAAGCCACCAGTCCTTCACGTGCACCAGCACTAAGCCCACATTTGCCACTGAGAAAGGACAAAACCATGCAGACAGATGGTGATACACCCAGACAAGCCATGGGCATTTGCTTGGTGACTCCTGACTCTGCTGAGAGCAGCTTAAACCCTCCTGCGATGGTGAATATTTACGCAGATGCAGCTTGAACTTCTGATTGCTTACCCAGAAGCAGTAACCCTCATTCAGATGTGATTAACAAAAATGTGCTGAGAGCAGCAGCACTACATAACCTGGTTGCTCACTACTGAGAGATGTGTCCCAGGCCCATGCTGAGACGCGTGTGTGAAGAATGCATGGGCTAATCATGGAGAGCTGCACATCCAGAGCATGTGAAACACATCTTTGTGCTTCAGGCCAGGAGAAGCCAATGGGTTTAAGGAATTACCAGATTTAAATGTTGTAAAATCTTTTGGGTTGCCTGTTATGCAAGGCACACTTCACCTTGCATTCCCTGTCCAGTAACTCCAATGCTGGTATGGCTGTGTCTCTGCCTTGAGGTGTGTATTCATCCAGCTGTGGCTGGACCTGAATTTTTCAGGTTTCCTTCTCTCCTCAGATCACTCTAGACCCCAAGCAGATTCAGAGACTGATCATACTGTGACGTTTCACTGAACCACCAGTGCCTGTACACACTCCCAAATTCCACTGGTTCAGGAAGGTGCCACCAGCTCAACCAGCTCTCCTTTTTCCATGGAGTATCTCTGATCTCTGAGTACTTTTATATGGCACTCACTTCTCCCCATTTTTCAACAGTGAAATTAGAAAGATTCTCTGCCCTGGGTCAAAGGCACCAAATCCACCAAACAGTTCTGCTATGGTGGCACAGAGTGACCCTTTCTTGCATTCAGGCCATATGTCTCTTGAGTTCACATCCAACACTTGAGGTTTCTATGGACAAAATTAGTGCCTGTTGTTTGGCTTATGATATTAAATTCATTGGGAAAGTGGGATGTACTAAATTAGATATTGTGGTCATGACTTCCCTATGTGGAAAAAACTGTTATCTCACACTAATTCTTATATTTTGATATAAACGAACAATTTGTAAGTGTTCACAGTACCCAGATTCTCTTAAAAAGGACTTCATGTTGTCTGTTTTTCTCTGAAATTTCTATGCCATCTGAGCCAACCTCTGCATTGAATCCTGTCATCAAAGGCAAAAATCTCCCAAATCATAGAGAGACAAAATATGTTACTCCTGCCCATGGCATCTTGCAGTGTGCCTCTGCTTTTTTCAGTGGCATGAAATGAGCAATCAGGACTTGGTCCTGAGCACACTGGTCAGAGTGGGGGTGTCACTGCCTGTAAAGGTCAATAAAGTTTTTGATCTCCATCTTTGAGCTAATGTGATTATTTCTATTTGAATTATTCCTAGTCACACACGTCATGAATGCATGAGGCATGATTGTGAACTCATGTCTACTTTCTGGAAACAAAAGGCTCATGGCAATGGTGAACTTCCCACCAGCAAGGACTACACTGACAGGAATGGGAACAACTCTCAGCTCCTTGCCAGTGATTGTCAAAAGTATGTTTACTGCCAGAACATGTCTAGAAAATGTCAGATTTTTCCTTCCTTCAAGGTGCTTACTCTATTGGCTTCAGTGTGGTTACCATGAGGATAACATTAGTTTTACACCCAGAAGCTGGTCCTTTGCTTTCTTTTCACTCTCCTTTTGAGCAGAAAATTAATTAAACAGCCTACGGCTCTGTGGGGCAAGCTTTAAAAATGCTGGTAGAAAAGTATTAATCAAGCACTCCTTCGCTATTACCTGGAGAACATCTGCTTACTGAACAGAATTTGTGACTTTTTGACTCCTTTTAAGAAACACATCTGTCTGTGACCCCACCGGTCTGAAACATGAACCTGCTGTTTCTAGAGGGGTTAAGGCACACCTTTTTACCTTTTATATTTTCCCATCTTCCTTCCCAGCAGAACTGTCTACAGCAACCTTAGTGTACTGAATACCCAGGATCGTTTTGCACCTCACAGAAATTGCCATGGCTCTGATGGCATCATGGCAATTCACACAAGGCATTTGGCTCTTCAGTATTTGTCTCAATTTTTTTAAAAAAATCTATGTTTAAAAAAATTAATGCTGTTCAGAAGGAAGGCAGCTTGGGTTTGTGTTGATTGTATTTCAACAGTCAGAATCAGCAAAACTTCCAGCCAACGTGGACAAAAGGAGAGAGTTCAGTGGTGTGTCTATCTGATTTCTTTTTTTATGCAACACCCGACACTGAAAAATATTGGAAGAGGTATAGTAGTTCCTCTTCAAGGCCTCAAGCAGCATGAGGGATATATATTCACTAAAAACCTTAAATTGACCCACTCAACTGATAGCCAGTTCCAAGAAAGTCAGCATTTTTATTTTTTTTATTTTTTTTTTTTTACCTTGGTTAATATTATTTTTATAAGGAGAATGGGAATAAAAGTTCACTCTGGATGACTGGCATGATTTACTTCAACTGCATCAGCACTCTCACAGGTCATATTTGAGGCAGTTTTTTTGTGATATTTCCGGGAGGGCAATGGAGTTGTGTGATGCCATTTAAACAAAACAGAAAGCTGAAATATGATTTTTTTAGGTTCCTTAAGGGACAAGAAGAGATTTGTTTTAAAAACCTTCAGTCACCTTAAATCCATAAATTTATTTTACCTTGGGACAAGCAGCAGGGATGAGATCACTGAACTGCACAGATGAACAGAGACCTCACAGATACCAAAGAAACACGAATCCAGTGTACTTCCATGGCTGAGGATGAAATGGAACTCCATCCATTGCCCTGTGTCCAGTTCCTCCTCTCTCCAGGGGCATAATTTCTGTGTTACCCTGGGTTCAAGCCTGGCAGGTGCAGTCAGTGCCCTGGGTTTGGCAGCTACCCAGGAAACCTGGTGCAAGAGGCAGTGGAGATGATTTGGTGGTGTCTTCTTGGACACTTTTCCCTGACCTCCGTTTCAAACCTACATGTGACAAGTGCCAAGCACTGGTTTGCTGCCAGAAGCGAGATGGGCTTTGCCAAGCTGATCCTTCTGGACTGCCCTCTGAAATCCCTAAGTAACTATGGCAGGAAAAGAAAAATGGTGTGGTTATGACTGGGTCTGCAAGGTTATGTCCTTCTTTGAGTGGCAAGTGTGGTCATGGGGAACTGAATTTACCTGGAGATTAAATTAATCCCCTGGAGGAAAAGCCCTCCAGTAAAGTTTGCTGCAGTGAAGTTGCTGTTAGGTCTGCTGAGGATACACCTCTTGCATAGTCTCCTTACAGAAGCAGAGGCCAGTTCAAGGCTGTTGTACTGACATTTCCATCTCCTGAGAGATTCCTCTGGTAAAAATATGAAGGACCACATACATACAGCATTGTGGACACCCTGCAGCTCTGGCTGCTCACGGTGTTAAACCTGTAAAAGGATGTCTGAGCTCGAAAGAGTGCAAGAAAATGCAACAATCTGGAGAAGAGTTAAAAATATCCATTTCTTCATCCCATCTTTACCCAAAAAGTACATCTACACATATGTTCTACTAGTACAGG
The DNA here is from genome assembly GCF_049639895.1 of Pseudopodoces humilis. NCBI lineage: Eukaryota > Metazoa > Chordata > Aves > Passeriformes > Paridae > Pseudopodoces > Pseudopodoces humilis. Next base: position 22,472,401 of record NC_142206.1, read on the forward strand.
TATGCAGACTATTAAGTTTGCTTTCCTATCTGCTAAAAAGAGAAATATATGGTTTTTGGAGCTGTCCAAGAAGAATACATCCAGGTCTGTGAGGGAAGTTGAGTTTTGGGAACTATCTCCTTCTCTTAGTCACACGAAGCTCCAGCATTTCAAGCATTTGGGTAGACATGTTTCCAAAGGGAAATCTCCCTAACCTCTTGAGACTGCATTATGTTGGCTCATACAATCCAGATAGCAACTTTTCCTACTTTCTCTGTGCCTGGGCCCAATCTGGCCTGTGCTAACATCAATAAAATTTTTGCTGTTCAACTTCTTGGCAGCAGGATTAGGCTTTCTGTTTGTATTACTTCTTTATCTGTGATTTCGATTTTTCTGCCAAGGCCTTTAACCATTGATGTCAATCGATGAAAGTGAGAGGAGAGGGTGAGATGATTTATTTTTTACTTGAAATACTATACACTGAGAGTTCAAGCATCTTACTAGTTGTTTACAAAACTAACAGTTCTTTATGCAAATGCCCACTTTCCCAGATTACAATAACTTGGCAAAGTTACTCTGTACTTCACCTTTGCATAATGGCTCTTAAAGATATTTGTACATCTTACGCACTTAGAGTATTTTCCAAATAATTTAAGAGCCGAGAGCAGGAATATGCCCATGAGGAGTTGTTCTTCAAAAATTGTGTAAAGAAGAATCTAAAGTTAAAGTTAACTTCTTTCCTCTCTCTCTGTTTCTCGCTGTCTCTGTCTCCCTCTGCCTCATATGGGCCATAAACCAATATCCTCTATTCTCCAGAAGCAGCAGGAACAGTGGCTAGTAGCACAAACATGCAGATATTAAAATTTGAGCTTATTCAACCATAATTGACCAAAACTAAAATGAAGTGAAAACAAAAAGCTTAGTTACACAGCTAAGAAAAAAATAATGTGTTTTCTGAACATATAAGGGTACATTTCTGTCTCTCTGATTAGAAATCCTCAGGAGAGGTGGGTTTCAAGTGAGCTTAAAAGCTTTATGACTTGTTTAGCCAACACATGTAAACCTAAAGGGTATTTTTGGCCAGGAGTGTGTCCTTGGTGCAGGGAGCATTTGCAGACAGGCAGGGACACTGTCCCCTCTGTGCTGCTGCCCAGATGGTACGTGAGCATCCTTTGTGTGCCATGCTGGGAGGCAGCTGCTGGAAAGGCAGCTTGGGAAGGGCAGTTGTGGGAGTGGGATTTCTGCACCTCATGCGCAAAGACCAGGATGGCTGAGGGCTCTGGCAGGGATGGACATTGTGTCCTGGTGGGGGCAGCTGAGTTACACCCTGCTCTGCAAGCAGAGAAAGGAAGATTGAATGCCCGAGGGTTGCCTCTGGCTCTGTCCTTCCTCCCTCCTGAGCAGGAAAATTTCATGTCCAGTTCCAGGCTGGAGCCTTAACACAGCCCAGCTCCCCAAAGTTTTGACAGACAGACGCTCTTACATAAAAAAATCAAAGGACAAAAGCAGTTTTTCTCTAACATAATAATAGACCTACAGGGACAGAAATATTGTGGGTTTGGATCATTGCTGCAAAATGTTACTGTGAAAGTGTCCTGGCTATGTCCCTTCTCCAGCACGGATGGTTAGACAGAACTGCTCCCGAGTGCCCAGACTGGGCTCTCAATCACACAGAGGTAAACCTAGGGCCAGTCCACAAGACTTGTGTATAAACAGTGCTAAGTCTGGGACTGAAAGATGATTCAGGGATCTATAGACAGAGCAGTCTGATACTGGTCATGGATTAAAAGTGCAATAGTTTTGGTAAAAATCAAGGACAAAAGTCTTTTCCCAATACACTGTTTCACAGGAATGGGTCTTGTGAGAGGAGCTGCTTGTCCTTTTGAAAAAGGAATACAACTTGCTTGGTAAAGTCAACTTACATTAAATCCATCTGCTCATATTTCTTGACTATGCTTGTCTTAATACTGCCAGATTAAAAACTTCTAGTATGAGGAATTAAGATGGAACTTTATAAACTGAAAGAAAATTTGTTCATGTATTTTAGTGAAAATACTGCCAGTGTTACACCAGTAGAAGTGTATACTTCTGGGAGCAGAATGACACTTGGTAAGGTTGCTACTCAAATGCTGCACCCAGGTCTGCTCTTCTCTGACTGGACAAGTGCTGGAGGAAGCTAAAAAGATTTTTAGCAAGGCAATCTAAAAAAAAAAATCACAGAAGGAGGCTGTGTAGAACATAATCCAGTAATTTTATTGGCGACAAAACGTTGGGAGATCACTGACTGTGTGCACTTGCAAACAGAAATATCCACCTATATGGATCTTTTCCATCCTGCAAGCAAAAATGCTTTTTATGATGCAGTGGCTAGATTCTGGGGTCAAGCAAGTTCATCCTTGGAGCAAGGTATCATTTTATTGTCACAAGGTTACCCCTGCCTATCCCGGACTCTGCCCTGTAGCGTACTGGCGCTCGGGAATTTTAAGCTTGGGCAGCTTTCAGAAAGACTTGCTTTAACCCAGCTTGTGGGAAAAACCTATTGCCTGTGTAACACAGGAAGCAAACAAGAAGATCACAGCAATCCCCTCTGCTCTGGGAGCCTGGGAATAGACGAGTGGAGGTGCTTTGCTTTTGCAGTGGCATGTGGTGATACGAAAGCTTCTTGGTCATTTAAGAATTTTGGGGTCTTTATTTTATGGGCAGGGATAATGTCTAAATACACATTATTTTTTTAACACCACCACCCCCTCTTGTGCTTTGTAGAGTCCCAAGCTACAGTTGCAGAGCTGTGGTCAGGATAAAAGCCGACAGTCCAGCCATAAATCAGCCAGAACCAAGTTCCTTAACCTTTCATATTAACCTCTTGCATTGACTTGAGTTAGGTGCTACGCTCTGCTGCTATAAATTGTCCTGCAGTGAATTTATGAGCCTCAGCACAATAAAGGAGTTTTTCTTTGCCCCCCCTGCCCCCCACTTTTCTCTTAGTGCATTTTAGAAATTATGCAGGAAAAGCCTAATGACTGGGATCTGTGGATATTGCTGACTCTCTTTCCCCACCAAAGGGATCTGACAGGAAGATGTGGGGGTTGGGAGTGGGCTTAGAGAAATTCTTAATTCTTGTATTGGTGACATGAAGAGGAAAACCTGTTCTAAAAAAACCCAAGAAACTGTTAGCTTCCCCTTGGAATAAGGAAAAAAAATCCTAGTAATTAAACCCATTTGAGGGTTAAAATAACAATCTATTCGCACAGTTGCAGTCATCACTCTGCTTCCCCCTCACCTCAAATTATTGGTGCATAAAGGCGGTGGGATGCTTTGCCCCCTGGACCCCGAGCACTCTGCTCAGGTCACCCCTGCACACTTTCCAGGGGCAGAAACTCTTTGTGCTCCTGAACAACATGTGTAGGAGCCAGCCTGTGGCAGTTCTAGGAGAACCCTTGGAGCAGCACTTTCCTCTCTGCATATCTGCAGTGGGGCTGTGGTACTGCACTGAGAGCCAGCAAAGCCCCATGGCTGGCTGGAGTGCAAATGTGCCTTTCTGCTCCTGGGCACTTGGGGGGAGAGCCAGGGCTGGAACTGCTGAGGATGAGCGTGCAGGTGAGATGGCTTTACAGTTCTTCAGTGCTGTTGGGAGGGAGGAGATATTTTTGCATAGACATCAAACACCATGGATGCCTTTTGGTGTGAGTGGGGGCCTGCCAAATCCTTCCTTCCTTCCTGCCATTAATCTGTAATGCTGCAGTTCGCTATCTGCTTCCCTCCATCCCAGAGCTGGCTGAATTTCTCTGAGGTTTGGAAGTATTTTGAGATATTTACACAGTGATAAAGTATGCGACACACATCTGCATCCTGATGTCTTTGAGCCTGTCAATCTGCAGTATTTCCATGGTGCTGGTGACTGCAGCACCTGACCAAGAGCTATAAAGAGTTTGGTGTCACAACCGCCGGGTTTGCTCCTACCTCTAGATGTGACCCTGCAAAACAATTAATGCTGATGGACTTCATATTGTGTGGATGACCAAGCCCTGCTTGGCCTTGCAAACACAAGCTCTCTGACCCCATGGCTAAAGACAAGACCTTGTGCCTTTTGAAGCTTTTGGGGATTTCTGCACCCTGATGTTTTGATGGTTGATGTGTCAGCTGCTCTCCCAGCAGTACTGCTGGGGCTGGGGGGTTGGAAACATCCTTGCTGTTTCCAAAGCAGCACCTCTGGGTCCCACACCATGAGATGGTATGGATCAGAGGTACTCCAGTTAATTCAGACAGAGCTACCTTGGAGGGAAAGCATGAGCATCAGCACGGCCCGACACCTTCCTGAATGATCTACTTTTCTGTGGAAAATCAGGAAATGAGTAAAAAATGAGCCTTCTTCTGTCCTACCTGCAGTTCATGCAATTTCAGTATCTCTTTCAAAGATAAAATGGCCACTTAAAATAAACATAACTGGAGCTACAGAAAGCGTTTTTTTTTTCCATTGTCTGCATTTATAAATATAGCTGGTGCTCCCTAAAACTAGAGTGACTTTGCTGAGATGCAGGGAGCCATCTGGGCCCTCCTGTCTGGGTGATGGTGGGGAGCAGTGGCTGCTCCCTGGAGCTGGGGATAGTTTGAGGGATCAGTGTGGCACTCCTGAAGGAGAGGCACAATCCTGAGGACTTTGTTTCCCCACTGGGAGAGCAGCACAGCTGTTCCACGGCTAACCGGGCAAGTGCGCCTGTGTTAGGGAGCCAAGCAAATATCTAGCAAGGAGAAAGTTAAAAAGAGCAGGTTTCCTGGTTATGTGCAAGGTGGGAGTGAGGACCTGTGTATTTTTATATTGTTTTGTTTTGTTTTGTTTTTTTTCACTTTGTGAGAAGAAAACTGAAGAGCGTTTAGCTGAAAGTTTTTCTCGTGCATTCTGTTTCTCCTACTCTGGCCACCACCCTTGCCTCTCTGTCTGTGTGTGAACTTGTTGCTTCTCTCCTACCCCAGATTTCTCCAGAGGAGCCCCAGTGTGTGCCTTCTCGTCCCTCCCTGAGCCATGCAGCATGGCCAGGCTGTGCCCAGGTCCCTCAGCCCAATGGGTTCCTATGCCTGCCTGGGGCTTCTCAAGCTGCGGGGGACCCTGCTGCAGCCAGCAGTAGGGGAGGGACTGCAGTTTGTGATGGTGAGGAAATGCTCCTATTCCCCCATTATATGGTGGTCCCAATTTATGTTATCCTCTTCAGTGCTGAGAAACATCTCACATCTCAAAAGCTGTGGTGCACCGTGGGCAGTCTTTGGTCCCGTCCCGGGCTCCTCTGGGTGGGTGCTGTCAGCCTTTCCCGGCCGCTCTCGTGAGCCCCACAGGGCTGAGCTGCCTGCCCAGCCCCTGCTCAGGTCCCCTCAGAGCCCAGCCTGAGGGCACCTCCTCTGCCCCTGCCCTGGCCATGCGGGAAATGGCACCGAAAATAAAGGGAAAGCAACAAAAGGCCGGACCCCTCCAGTCGGATCATTTGCGGGTGTATTTCTAGTTCCCCGTTTGTTTACCTTATAGAAAAGTTAATTGGCTCCTTTTGATCTTACAGTGAAAACCACAAAGGAAATTTTGTTAGAGTAAGAACAAACTGAAGCCTGTGAGTTTCTCCGATATTCATTAAAGCAATTCTGTTCGAGTCTTAATTTAAAGAAAACATTAATTTTTTTCCCCCCTTGCTTATTATTAAGAGCCCACTACGTCCCTAGGCTAAAGCGCTCGCTCCACAAATAACCTTCCCGACAGCTGCCAAGTGGGTGCAGTTTATAACCTGCCCTTGCAATATATATGTATGTGCCTGTACCTGGTAATGCAGAAAGAGCTGTGTTTATAGTGGTATTGTCTTTAAAATTTCCAAATAGGCAAGTCAAGATTATTAGAAAGTTTAACGGGCTAAAGGAAAATCACTATAAATTTAGAGAATGCTACTTTATTCTTTTTAAATATGAGTCTTCCCAGTGTACTGAAATTAAAACAATTTTTTATTCCAAGTTTGAGGCGGTTAAATTGAAAATGTGATGAGAAAATATTTCTTTTTTGAGGTTGATTTAATTATCAGAGCTATATTAGGAAAGCAAGTAATGCAATCTATTTATGGACAGATGTATCTCTACATAATAATAGACAATAAAAATAAATTAAAGAGAATCACGAGGCAAAAATAGCTTATGTTTTTCTCAAGTCTCTTCTAGTAATTTCTTGAGGGCAGTAGGCAGCACATCTCTGCTACTCCCGTTTTTTTTTTCCAAACAAAATGATTCCCTCATTCTTTTTATGAAATCTCTGTCTATTTTTATGAAAATAGTTGAGGAAAAAACAAGTCACCCAGCAGTCACCCTCCCACCCCTCACTTCATTTATAACTGTTGCACAGCAGCAAAATGAATTTAGTGAAAATATGGCTTGTGACAATTGATGACACAAAGCGAACAAACAAATAAGGTCTGACCTCATGCTCTGAGGAAGAAAACTCCACATTTTAAGCAGATAAAAATCTGAAGGACAAACTCAGAGGAAACTTGTGTGCCAAACACATGAGTAAACCAGTACGGCTCGAAGGCAGGGAAATAATGGAGCGGCTTCCTGTAGGATTTTCTTCTTTTAGTTGTAAAACTTAACTATACCCACTGCCCATCCATCCGTGCGCCTACGTACAAGGGGACAGAGAAATACTTCATTGTGGCTCGTTGTCTGGACATGCTGCCATACAAATACAAACTCTTCTGAGAGCAGAAATATGTTGAAGACAAAAAATAAATTGCCACGCAGCAAGGCTATTGCTGTGTGATTATCAGAGAAGAATAAAAGCAGGGAGTCATTCTGGAAAGGGAGCGAACGCGCTGTGCATAATTACAACATCATGGTCAAGATATTTTATTTTCATTTTAAAAGGCTACATAAGTATTAGCCAAAATGTGACAAGTAAGCACTACTTAAATATGTAACATATTAAAGAGAGTTTTACAGCTTTCTTGTTATGCTTTTCATTGGTAAATTTTAAATCAACATATTTATATGGAACATATCAGACATTCAAAAATAAATTGCAATATTTGTTGCCCTTGTTTTAACATGCATGTATAAGAAATATGATGCTGTCAAAATATCGTTTTAAATAATTAAAAGAATAAAAGTGGAACTAAGTTTGATTTTTTTTTTATTTTTTTTTTTTTAGCAGAAACAGGCTTTAGAAAATATCTTGGAAGATGTTACAATTCTTACAGAAATTCTTATGGTGTTTTTGGCATTTCTAGTTGCCTTTTCCAAACCATGAATAATTCTCTTCTTTAGTGAATATAAAGATGTTCGCGAGCTATTATGTCAAGTAAAATAAAGGCAAGGAAATATTTTTGACTGGTAAAACGGGAAGGTATTTTTCAATATTTTTAGTGAAAAAAATCATAATAAGAACACATTAATGCTGTCTAATAAGAAACAAAACCTACTTGAAAAACAAATTTATCCTCTCCAAAATATTGTTCTAAACAGCATAATTTTCCCCATTTTTACCAGCAAAGACAAATTCGCAGAATTACTGAGAAGTAACAATTATTTTTTTTTTAACATTAGAAGGAACAAGGAAAATAAAAATTTCTGCAGGTTGGTGACTAAAATAAGATAATTCTCAGAAGGGAAAGAGAGAGGGAATGAGAGTGTTGAAAAGCACAAACAGGCAGCAAAATACAAGTGTATCTCTTGCCAAATCCAGCTCAGCGTTAAAGCAAATAAGTTACACAGCAAAGAAAGAAAAGTTTGGACCCTACCTTTGTCAGCTGAAAAGTAATGGGGAACGTCTTCCAATTCTGAGAATGACCTGCACTGCCTATAGGGTACTCCTTACCTTAAAATCTATACATTTCTAACCAAAACAGCTTGGAGCAATTCACATAAAACAGACCCAAATGTTGCCCATTCCATGTAAAAGATCAGGTTTCTGTCTCAGCTCAGCCTGTGATATCAGACTTGGACTTTTTTTTTTTTTTTTTTAAATATGTATTCTTATGTTTCCAATCCTCCAACACACTTTTTTCATCTTAGTAAAGTTTGCTTTTTGGAAAGGGTGTGTGGGAAGGATTTTCAACTTGTCAGAACTCTCTCTTTTCAGTACAATTAAGCTTTCACTTGATCATTTTGCAGGCCGGAATGATTTTCTCTGGTCACCGGCTCCTTATTATTAATATTGTTTCAGATACATAAAGTTTACTGCAAGCTGTAAATATGTCAGGTTTTGCCACGGGTTTTACTAATAAAGAACTCTTAGAGGGGGATTATTGATGGGAAAGATAATCTTTTCAATAAGGGTTCCAGCTTTTTTTGTTTCGCTGGGTGAGCGCAGTGCAGGGGCACTCCCCGTGGGGGACGCCCCGGACTCCGTGCGCTTCCCTGCAGAAATCACAAGGATACCGGGCAGGGCCCTCCTGCTCCTGCCTTCCTCCCAGCCTGACACATTTCTGTCTTTCTGCAGGATTTTAAGTGCCCTATTAATTTTTTTTTAATACCTCTGGTGCTACAGTTTTTTTAAATGGGTTTGTGACCATAAGGAATTGATTGATTGTCAAGTGACACTTCCAAGTTATTTCTGTAGGTGTCACCTTGGGTTAGCGTAGTGGTATTAAACATAGCGAGTACTTCTGTTTCTTTCAAATATGGCCACACAGCTCAGCTAATTAGTTATTTTTTTAAGCAAACAAACAAGAAAGAAGCATATATGTTTGAATTTCTCTTCTGCCAGCATTTCTCTTTCTTCTTTTGAAACATCCTATTATTAAATATGTATATATTTGGTCAAGTCACAATAAATGTCTGATCAATCATTCTTAATTCACTTTGGTATTTACTGTAATAACAATAAACAATTTTAGGCTCCTATGATGTTAATGTGGCTGTTGTTTGGCTGCCCAGAAAACTTCTATGCACATCTACTGTTAATTAAATGCATCATTGTGAATTGTGAAAAGAGGAGAGGAGAGGAGAGGAGAGGAGGGGAGAGGAGAGGAGAGGAGACTCGAGGAGAGGAGAGGAGACTCGAGGAGAGGAGACTCGAGGAGAGGAGAGGAGAGGAGAGGAGAGGAGAGAGAAGAGAAGAGAAGAGAAGAGAAGAGAAGAGAAGAGAAGAGAAGAGAAGAGAAGAGAAGAGAAGAGAAGAGAAGAGAAGAGAAGAGAAGAGAAGAGAAGAGAAGAGAAGAGAAGAGAAGAGAAGAGAAGAGAAGAGAAGAGAAGAGAAGAGAAGAGAAGAGAAGAGAAGAGAAGAGAAGAGAAGAGAAGAGAAGAGACACATGGAATGCCATCTGGTCAGAAGCCTAGTTAGCGTACACTGCATAGGGAAAGAGGGGAGATTAGTGGTGAGATAAAACTGTATTGCTTCAGCTGTCACTTCAAATCCAAAGCTTAAATTTTCCTGTCAACTATATAAAATTTACCCAGCCCAACTATCTCTAGATTCTGCAAGTCTGTTAGGAGAATTTCTTTATTCTCACACAAGATAACTTCGGAGAATACAAGATGAGGGCAGCACTGATTTTGCTTGACACCTTTCCGCTGTTTCCATGCAGTTGATTTGCTGGGAGGTGGGGGAATTTTAAAGCTCACAGGGAAGGTGGAAACCAATTGTTTTTTTCCCAAGAATGATGAACAGGCTAGAAAATACGCTGCATTAGTGTGGGAAGGACTCCAGGGCTGTAGATGGGTGTATTTAGGGCCCTATGCCTGTTGAGCAGGACGGACTGGGGAGGCAGTGTGAGCCCTTGCTCTCTGCCAGTGGGACAGGAGGGGATGTGAGAGGATGGGGTGATGCAGGGGACCCTGGTGCACCTGCACCTTCTGCTCAGGAGGGTTTAGCTGCAGGCGAGTGGCCATTCATGATCCCCAGGCATCCCCACCAGAGGGGGGCAGCTGAGCAGCCGGGGCTGCAGGGGAAGTCAGCTGCAGGAGCAGGAGGTGTGATGAAGCTCACTGAGTGGGATAAACTGGCAGGGGCAGGCGTGCAGTGGGGATAGCATGGCTGAGCTTGCCATGATGGAGAGGAGAGTGGGGGGATGGAGCTCAGCAGCCAAAAAACCCCAAACCTCAGCTGTCATCAGCATAAAATAATGGATGTCTGAAAACCAGGCACGGTAAAGCAAGCATGTTCAGGAAAACCTGTAACCTCATGCTTACTTTTAAGCCCCACTGGTATCAAATCAGTGCTGTCCTGAGGAATGGTAGATTTAAGCATGTACTTAAGAGTTTTCTGTATTTGTGGAGGTGGCTGGTCAGAGCAGCTGCAAGCTGATTTTCTTCCTATGGTTGTGGCTGCAGAAGAGCAGAGCTGAGCCTGCTCAGAGTCAGCTCTGAGTTTTGATATATAATTGCAAGCAATTCTCATCCAGGCTCAGGAAAGCTGAACAGGGGCCCTGTTTACTTTACCCTTCTTATTTTTTCCCCTGAAGGCAAGCAGCCAGGGTTAGGTTTCAGCCTGGTGGTTGCTTGGGCCAGTGACGCAAAGGAACAAGGTCTCGTTTTCGCTGTGATGGTCTCTGGGTACTACAGCCAGACTAGTAATGTTAATGAAGTCCCTTAACATAAACACTGCTTTTCTAACACACTCCTCGGGGACATGGAAAAATCCCTCAGCTTCAGCTCAGGGAAAGACTGGGGCACACAGAGGAGCACAGTGGGTACAGCACTGGGAGGAAGAAAAAAGAATTGACTATTTACAGCAGGTACTGGCAGTTGTTTAAACATGATCTTTGCCATGCCCTGTGCCATCCTTGCAGGCAGCAGTGAATTAAACTGATTCAACATTTTGGCTTCTTTGCACTGCTCTCCTGATGATGTTGCCAGTTGCTTTGGTGCTCTCCTGGCTCAGTGATCTCACAGAGGTATCAGGCCAGATGTACCTTACATCAGAAGGGCATCCTGCTCTTCTGAAAAACAAGAATTGTTTGACAAACAGAGATTGTCTGCCATTGTCTCAGGCAAAATGGCATGTGATGTTTTAGTGGAGAGAACCTGGAAAAATGGTAAATCATGGAGAAAAGGGTCTTATGTATGGAATGTTTAATAGGACTTTATGGTTTTCTTTGTTAGCAATGGTAGGAAACATTTCAGAAGTGTGAAACAAATGCAGGTTAAAAAAATAAACAACACAAGTTAAAAAAAAAGCGAGAGAAAAAAAATTTATAGTTTCCAATCACTTTGAGCTGGACGAGGCATTTGGTACTGGAACAAAACAAAAGACGGTTGTTTTCTCTGTTATTCCCTCAAAATTTAAAATTTTAGCTTGATGCCAAGCTATCAATTCAAACCTTGCCTAAATTTCAGCTTGGCATCTGAATTAAAAAAAACCAACAACCCCATTAGTGCTTACTGAGCTAAACGATCTGCCCTGACTTACTCAGACCTAGAATTCACCTCCCTAAGTAAAATTCTTCCTGAAGTTTTACCATGTGAAACTTATTCCTTATGCTAGTGAATAATCATTTTCCCCTGGTCAGGTATTGGGATCTGTCAGTGCTTCCTCCTTTGACCTCTTCTGCACACTGACCACAGTGGGGCAAGACCTAATGTCCTTGTTCCACACATGGAAATGGGGCATGGGGGTGTAACTACAGCATCCTGATATGATGGAAAGCACTAATATTTCCCAACAGAGAAGACAAACTTTTAAATGTGACAGTCACATTATTTCCCTGGTCTCAAATAAATTCATATGGCCCTCTTGGAGGCTTGGGAGAAGTAGATAGGCTAGAGTCTCCAGGATAAGGTGAGGGTCTTTTAGTGACTTGTTGACTGCTGTAGCCTGGAAAAATTAGGAACAGTTCAGGTTAAAATAAGGTTTGTTCTTTGGGGATGAAGATCAGAATAAAAATTGGTGGGGACCAGTATGAGCCCTCAGGTCTGAGAATGGTAAAGTCCTTGCTTAACTGTACCACCATCTCCAGTGAAGCAGCTATAGGGCTCTGTTCTTCATGACTGGTGCATTTCCCTCCTCCAGGGACAGAGTGGGGAAATTCGTTTTTTGGCCAGAATCCACATGAAATTGGTGCATTTTCTGCTTCCCTTGAGAAGGCCCTTGAAACTGATAGCCACTACCCAAAAAGGCCATGAAATCCTCGAGCTTGCTGCAACAATCAGCCTTTCCCTTCTGAGCAGCCTTGCTGAAACAGGCACTGCCTCTTCCCTGTGCAGAGCACCTGCCCTCCACACCGTGCTCCCCAGGGAAAAATGAAGACTGTCATTGGCAGAGGGCCTCTTCTGCAGTAGCATTAGATCAATTCAAGGTAGCTAAGCATTTGAAATCCACTTAATAATCTTATTTGGAAAAGTTCTTATTAGATCTTATTTTGACTTTTGATTATTTTTTTTTTTTAAATTTCAAAATAAGTATTTTGAAAAGGCGAAGTACCTAAAGTAGCCAGCTGAAATTAAATCCCAAAGCTAAGGGAAAAATAACCAGTGTTAGGGTCTTGCTTTAACTTCTAATATTCCATCAGACTCACCAATATTTTAGGTGGTTCCTGCCCTACATTAAAGGGACAGTAAGGAAATGCATTATTACGATCATCAATAACATTGTATTTTGGAGGCTTTGGAGCCTGAGATAATTTCTTTATCTGAAGATCAGAAGAATAAATCTGATATATCATTTAGCATACCTCCTGAAACACCTATCAGTTTTGGATCCAGGACAATCCAGGACAAGAGGGTGACAGGACTTCAGGCTCCTCTGAGATGGCAATTCTTACATTCTTATGAAAACAATAAAATATAAAATTGTGACATATTTTCATGAAACTACTCATGTTTTCTTGCAACAAACAAACCAAATAAACACATTCAAACCAATATGAGCTTTACACTTCTAGTACCTTTCACAAAATAATTATTAATTACCTTTTCTTGAAATAATAAAAGCAGAGAGATAATTGTTGAAGGAAGATAATGGACAAGGGTGCTGTGTATTGCTGTAAAGCTCAATGAATCAACAATCAATCACTTTCTGTTCAAATCCCCTCCACTGAAGGAATTGAAGGTGTCATGGGAAGCAGATGCAGGGTGGCAGGGCCACCTCTGCTTCTCCATGGCTGTCAGCAGAGAGGCTTGTGATGTGCTGCCAGGCTTCAGAAGCCACATCAGCATCTTCCAAGTGTGGTGCAGACCCAGGGCAAGGCTGTCACCTGCAGAAATGATGGCCCTAAGCTCTCAGTGCTCAGCATGGGGCATGAGAACAGAGGCACTGGGATGGCAACCCGGGAAGAGCCTGGGACTAAGGGGGAGGTGAGAGCAACCAACAGACCGTCCCAGAGGTAAGGCAAAAATGATAAAGGCAATAAAGAGGGTGAATGGGAGCAGGAAGGAAGGCTGGGTGATGAGGTATGGAGCAGAAAGGGGAAATGTTTAAATGCAATTCAGGTGCAGTTTGATTTCTGTGCCTTTTCTCCTTATGAATATTTCTTACTAAATTCAGGGGACATTAATTATCATTCTTGCACCATTTCAAAGATCTGATTTTGAATTTCTCCTGCAAGGAAAGACCTTGAGCTGACACTCAGTGCCTTCCAGAGGCAATGATAAATATCAGAGTGAAGTGGGGTGCCTGCCTTTGGCTTTTCCCAGTGTCCTGAGCTGCTTCTACTTGTTTGCCTGTTTTATTTGACTGTAGAAATCCTTGTGCTAGATCTGATGGACTAGCTGGATGAGCAAACTGGGTGGTGGCTGTTGCCTACTGCTTCTTAAGAAACCGGGAAAATATAATTTATGGACAATTTTTGGGCTAATTTTCTAAAGAGATTTCTTTTTCCTCCAGACCTCAGGCAGCTGGAATTTGGCCTGTCTTGAAGCATGCTGTTCCTTATTTTTAATTACCTTAGTGCCATCTGGACAGTCTTATGAACATTAAATCTCCACTTTAGAAGCAAGTAGATAAAAACAGGCATTGGAATGGGTGGGAAGGATCCAAACCATACTTATCTGCAGTGAAGACCTAAAAAGAAGTGAAAATAGAAGCCATAATAATTTTAAAAGAGAGTTGATTAATATATCTTTAGGGTACTTGAAGTTCAAGCCTTGTACTGTTCCAAATGGATGGCATTGCTTAATATTGGCATTTCATAAATTCCCTCCCTTTCAGCTGGAGAGGCCACATCTTTGCTCGGTGGTGGGAGGACGCAGATGTATTTTTTACAGCCTTGATTGACTAAAGAAAGCCACAGAGTCAGATTGTGGCACACGGGATCACAAGCCAAACACATTGGAACATTTTGTTCTCCAAACACTGCCTCAATTTCCGTGGTCATGTTTTCTGCCCTGCGGTGGTGGCTGTGACACACTTCTGCACATGGGCAGAAGCCTGCACTTGGAAATGAGCACTCTGACTATTCCTCTCCACTCTGACCATGGGCATGTCTGACCTTGGTTCAGCTGTGGGTTCTGTACCTGCAGCACTGGCAGCAGTCATCAGCTCTGCTGTGCAGCTCCTGGTCTCCTGGAGCTCCTGCCCTGGTTGCACCTAGGCCATCAACAGAGGTGCCACTCTACTGAGGTGTGCCCTGTGTACATCAGGATGGGTGCTGAGAGGTCACTGTGAGCAGCAGGGCACAAGTCCATTGAGGATGACTAAAGTAGTCCTGAAACTGCCCAATTTGGTAAATGAAAGCTCTTTGCAGGGACTTGGGATGACTTATCCCCCTATATGTCTTTAGGGAAGATATATAAGAAAAAAAGATAGAAGGTGATGGTATTTGTAATATTAAGGCTTTTTTTTCCCACTTTTGGGCCTCACTCCCATGCTGACATCTCTGCAGACCTTAGCCCAGCATCTCTGAGCAGATCTTCTATCATCTCCTGGAGTTTTAGCTGTTTGAACTTCCTTAAGATGTGGGTGATTGTTTTTCAGATAAGACACATAGTGTAGGATGGGTATAGTATTACTGTATTATTATACCTCTGATAATTTCATTAAAAAGCTTATACAACTTCATCACAAGCTTTTAGGTCATGGGTTAAAACAGGAGAAAAATATGCCCTGGCTTGTGGAAGATAACTTGTTTACAAGGGTAAGGGGAAAGGCAGGTGCACCATGGGGAGGCAGCAACCAGATAAAGGGGAACATCTGGAAGCACTGCAATGCTGGCTTGCAGACTTTGTATAGAAATAACTTCGTTGGTTTTGTAAGAGCTTTCATACCTTTAGAGGTGCTTTGTTTCCATTTTGCTTCTAGAAGAAAAATTATTGCTCTTTGTCTAGAGGTGGGGGCGGTAACATAATTTCCAATCCCAATCACCTTCACTGATCAGTTTCTGCCCCAGATGGTGAAAGGTTTTGCACGTTTTGATCTGTGCCTGTGTTTTCCCTGGGGGCTGAGATGAAACTGAAATACTTGCATTGGTCTCATGCTGTCTTCTGGCCAATTTCATGTGACATTGGCCACATTGTTTAAGATATACAAATGTGGATGAACAGGACAGTTTTGCAATCCACCTTTAAGACGAGTTGTGATTCCTGAGATGGCAAGGGGAAAGGCATAGTAGGAAGAAAAGAAGTGGAAGAAAAGACAAGACAGCTACTGGGATATCATTTCTACATTGTCTGCTGTGGAATACAGAATCCAGTACTGATTGAAACCTACCCCTTCATTCTTTAATACTTTTTTTTGTTTTTTGCTTTATAATTTTAAACCTAACAAGCCATTCAACTTCATATTTTAAAATCTCGGATGTTGATGAATCACTTGCCTCTTTATTTGGGCTGTGAGATAAATGTTCTGTTTCATTGCAGGCAATGGGCTATAAAAGATGAACTGTTACTAGACAGACAGCTGTGGGCTGTGTTTCAGGCAGCCCTCAAGATACTTCAAACTCTTTAACACACCGTAGCATGAACTATGAATAGACGTGTTTGTTCTGCCACTTAACCAGAAACTTCCCCCAAGATGTGTTCTGCTCCTCCTAAGTCAAAGGTTTGGAAAACAAGATGATGGTCAGTGCTCCTGTGATCAGCAGAAATAAACACAGGGGATTATTTTCTCTTCTTACAAGATATCTCTCTCCTCCTTTTTGCTCTCCACTAATTTCCATATACAGAATCTAAAAGTGGCAATGTTTTATCCCAAGTGTCTTAGGGAGACACACAGTCTCTGCATGACTGATCTTCTCCCCCTTCTATGAAAGGCCCTGGACCTTCTGAAAACCAGAAAAATGTCTGAATGACAGCAGTTCATGTCAAAGGGAAGAGGTTAATGATGGTACTCACTTTGCATCTAACTAGTTTCTGCATTTTGTCTTTTTATTCCAGTGAATTTGAGGTTTCATAAAGATATTTCACAGGCAGATTCCTTCCCACTCACCCACCCCTTATGGCTAGTGTGATATTTCCTTCCTTCCTCCCTCCAGGAAGAGCAGGCCTACTCACCCAGCCCCACAAGTCCTTCCTCTTCCATCTCCTTTTTTCCAGGGGCAGAACCTTTGTTCTCTCTCTGCAGTGGAGAAGAGGGGTAGAAAAGACCTTATGGCATAGTTTAGCTATGCTGAATTTTTTCTGTTAACTAATACAACATGTTCAAAGCTTTGACTTTGTATAAGCAGATTCACCCACAGGAAAGGAACTGTTAGGAAAAAACAATTGTCAAAGATAAAGGAGTCACTTGAAAGTGATCTAGCCAGGCTGTGCTGTGGCTGTCTCCAAGCATGGCAGAGTCTTTTTGGGTCTGGAGAAAGTTAGCGAGGTGTAGCACTGCGCTGTGGGAGATGGATGCAGAACCACATATGCTGATATCTGCTTTTGACAGAGTGTTGACCTGAATAGCAAAATTCACATGTGGATAAGAATCGTCACTAAGATACTGTGCTTTAAGAGATCTTAGTTTGATTTAAGAGTGCCTCTGATGAAAGAACTCACATTTAAACTTTAGCTGCAAACCCAGAAGCTCTATTAAAGTTATCTGGGCTTATGTTTTAGTGGCTATCTGCAAATTTGGCCAAAGTTCATCTAAAGGCTCCCAGAGGTTCATGAGCCTTTTTGTTGAAGACCTCTGAGTGAAACCTGGAGAACTGAAAAAATTTACACAGTCTTTGAGCACTGTGGTTCGGCCAAATCCCCTCACCAGAAGAAATGGCGAAGTCTGAAAGGTTGCACAGCTTGGTTACACACACAGTAGAGATGCCATCTCTGCCCCAGGGAGCTTATGGTCTAGGCTGACACTGGGGGCCCCTAGCTGTCTGCATTTCAGAGTACTTACTCATGGATAAATATGAATGACAACATTAATTTACCACCCAGGGGCTGGGAAGACAGATCTGATAGTGCTTATAGGGGGTGGCCCTCTACATTACGGAAGAAAGCATAACGTCAAAGAAGAGAAACAAGCTAATCACATCAACACCTACCACAGAGTATCTATTTACTGTAACTCTAGAGACATGAGGGGTCACTAGGGACCATTAGTACTAGTGGGACTACGGTGTAGTATTGATCAGCCTGTCAGATTTTGGTGGTGTCTATAGAAATGCTAATGGAATTTAAATAGCTGCTAAAGAGGAAAGCACAGAGGCAACTTTGTGCATCCTCATGTAGATGGGACAAACTCTTTAGGAGAGTATTGTGGGGACATTACTTTGTCAGGCCCCATAAATGACTGCTTCTTGGTGCAGTAGGACCAAAGTATTTATTTGAGGGCAGTTCTGATGCAAGACCCAGCTCTTATGCTGCATAAAGTGGAGGCACTTGCTCAAGTGGGAGTATCAGAAGGAGAAGTGAGGAGGAGGACGCAGAGGAGCTTTTATTCACCCTCTAATCTGAGATGAACAGAAGCAGAGGTGCTGATTTAAGGGATACCCCAGCACTTAGATAAATGCCTGAATGTGGCAATTGTGACTTTGTCCTTTAGGACAGGTTACAGGCAAATTTCACAAATCCCATAAAAATAAATGGAAATAAATACATGTAAGTATAATACTAATATCATGAGCCACGACTTTGTAGTGGGAAAGCAAGTTCTAAATCTAACAGAGTTCTTTAATGAGTCAGTAAACACATAGAGGAAGGTAGTCTAGCAGACCTAAACCGCTCAAATTTTCAAAAGAGCATTCACAAAGGTTGACTAATGAAAATAAAGTCTCTTGGGGCAATAGGAAGGCTCGTCTCTTAAAATAATAGCAAGGGAACAGGGAAACAAAATAGGCTGAAATAGTCATCTTTCACAATAGAAGGAGGTTACCCACAGTGTCCTTCGAGAATCCTTCTGGGATCACAGCTCAGGATATTCAGAAATGATCCTCCACAAAATGGCATAAACTGTGAGCTGATAAAATACAGATGATACAATACTGATCTGGGTAGTCAAAACCAAAAACTAAATGGAAAGGGTTGCAACATGACTACAAGTGATTTGTTATAGAATAGAAAATTAGATGTTGCAAAAGTAACATATATGGAAAAAGCCAGTCCTGGCCATTCAGACCTAATAGCAATCTTTAACTGGCGTATAACACCAGACAGTCAGATGTGAGAGCTACCTGAAAACAACAGTGGCAGGAAAAAGGAGAAACTATTGTATGGATTGCCTTATAGCAGATCAGCAGCCTCCTGCTTCAGGGAACAGGTAGACAGCTTGGCTAGAGAGAGGGGACAGAGTGGCAGGAGATGTTGTGCAAAACAGAAAGTCTTTCCTTTTCAGAGGGCAACAATCTTATTTCCATGGTTTTGGTCCCCAAATACTTTGGGATCTGACCCAGCTGAGCATATGCTGCAGGGCCGTATAAATACTTACTGTTGACCACCTATGTCCCCTTATGGAGTGGGGATTACTAACCTTGCCTTCAAGCAGGAGAACCACAGAAAATAAAGGGATTTGACTGCAATCTTAGATGGGATGGAGTGGAATGGGAATGCTGCAGTCCATGTTTTGGGCCCAGAGCACTGGATTTTATTATGCCCATTGCTCTTCCTCCCTCTTCATGTATACAGACTGCTGTAAATGCTTGGCAGGAGAATTAACTCAGCTGCAAGATACTGACTAGGAAGGAACCTTGGTAGGATTAGTGGTTTCCAGTCCTCCGAACAGCTGTGTAGTTCTGCAGGATCTGGAGCTACAGATGTGTTTTCTGCTCCATGTGCACAAGTCCTGTGAGCTGGGCCCTGGCTCTGTGGCTACAGGCATGGGAGAGGGGAAATTAGCACTTTGTATATATATAAATAAACCCCATTGATAGCCACTGCAGTGACATGTGCTTTCATCAGGTTCGATGAGTGATTTCTAAGACTTTCCTTCTCCTGAACTAGAGTCGAATCCACATCTAGTGCTAGGAATGTGTTGGGGAGTTTTGCACGGGATGGATTCTGGGCTTAGGCAAAGCTGGCAGCTGCCTGCAACACGCTTTGTCTGACACATCCTCTGCCTGTGCTAAAAAACAGCTCTGGAGAGCCAAAAATACTGTTGCTTTCACTTATGGAAGGAGCTACTCTGTGTGTTTGTGGTAGGAATGATGTTGGTCCCAGCACCAGTCATTTGTGCCTAACCCCTTGCATCTCCTCTTCCCATGGCAGCAGAATCAGCCAGCCTTGCACTCTAAAGCATATCCCCCTCAGCTCCACTCTTCTCCAGCAGAAAAAACAGGTTTAACTTCAGCCCAGACCCATGGGTAAGAACAAACATTTTGGTCTATACTGCCATGAAGCCTTGAGCTCCTGTGTTACAGCTGGGAGGACCAGCATGGCAATCTGAAAGGGCTGCAGCACTGTGGAACTTGGTGTGGGTTACCCACTGACACCCATCCTCCTTCCCATGCTCCCTTCTCATCCCAGTCAACCCCAGAGTGGTATTTGAGCCACGTAGTTTAACTTCACACTGGAGACCTATGCATGAGCTGTATTTTCAGTAGCAGTGCGGCCTAAATGAGTGACAGGGAAGCAATACCTGATCCTAATGGAGAGATAACTGGAAAAAATCCATGGCCAAGAGCTCACGAGCATCCTTGCAGTGGCAATAGCCTCTCTACTGAGACCCTGTCTAGCTATGGTGTGGCTCATGTAACCACAGGTCAGATCAACAAAAGTTTTCAGCATACAATACTTCCCACTTGCATCATCAAGTTTGTAAAAATGTGAGCATTTTATGCAAGCATTACAGTGGAATGCTG
Source organism: Pseudopodoces humilis (assembly GCF_049639895.1). Classification (NCBI taxonomy): domain Eukaryota; kingdom Metazoa; phylum Chordata; class Aves; order Passeriformes; family Paridae; genus Pseudopodoces; species Pseudopodoces humilis. The sequence goes on from NC_142206.1 coordinate 22,492,488, forward strand.
GTGAACTAACTGAGGTGTCTGCAAATCAAGTCACTTCTTGAAGGGCCTGATTGATGCAATTGCACCTCTGGACAGCTAAGCTATTGCTGTAATTTTCTGAAAAATTGAGCCTACTGTGTCTAACCTTCCCACTTGAAGCAAAGCAGAGCAGTGTAAAGAGGCGCACCTCTCCCAGTACTTGTCTAGGCAACAGGAGACAGGCATTTTTCTCATGATGTCATTGTTCTGGAAACTTTTGAAAGCACATTGCAAAGGAGGAAGCCTTGTGGGTCTGAACTCCCCATGAGCCTCTCCAAATGGGCCAAGCTTTGATGAAACCAGCTCATTATCAAAAGCGGGGAAAAACATGTTGGACGTTGTTTACCACTGAGATCACCCTAGTGGTTCTTCCAGCTGCCTGAGGATATTGGTGAAGACAGAAGGAGGGAGAGATGGAAAGAGAGAAAATGACTGTTTTGAAGTTTCCATCCTCAAGGTGACATACTTTCTTTCAACCTCTTTGTTCTAAAAAACCTCTTGAAAACACATCTACCCAAGGCCTCTGCATCTCGGGTTCTGGGTGAGGTTTTCAGTCTGAAAGTGTTTCTGGTGAACTTTGTTAACTTTTGAGTGTGTTTAATGACTTTGCTTTCCCTGTTCATCTTGGCATTGGAGTGGATAACTGACTAGAAAAAAAATGTATGATACCCATATAATTAGGGACAATGCCAAGTTTCAACTTTCTTGACATTATAGTTCAGGCCCAAGAGTTTAAGCTCTGTACTGCTAGGAATTGCCACATTCTCATGTCGAAACTCTGGAGGATTTCACAAAATATGAAGCTCATGATAACCAGGAATGAGAGACTTTTCCCTGCTGTATACATGAGAAATTATGAGAAATGCAACCAAAATCATACCAGAGGACTTCTATCATCCTGTAGTTAAAATCTTTTGTTTTCTCTGAGTTGGTTAGAAAACAAGAGCATGATGAGGCTTTTTCCAATTCATTTGTCAATGGCTATCTGAACCACAAGGTGACTCAGAAAGCGTAAGGCCATGGTCCTGTACTCTAAGCAAATCTACTGACACCAGCGGATTTACTGAAATCATCATCCATATCCAAACCTTCATTAGGGTGAGGACTTCCATACTCACCTCTACAGCACCAAAGTCTGAGCTCTTTTCAACAGGAACCTGAGGGTGAGCACTTGAAAGAGAGTCAGAGAATGGAAAATCTGATAAGGGTTCAAAATGTGATCCTTGACAAATTATGGAAAATGCAAAAGGTTATTTTGGGAGTGGTCAAAGAAAAACCTATCGAGTAGAGAGGCATAGAGGGCCAAGTGTTGATTTGATTTTTAATTCTGGCTTCTCTTCTCCAGTCTTCATCAAACAAAATGACAAACTTGACAAACTTGATTTTAACTAGTCCTTGATATGCTGAAATGTGTTGATCACCAAGTTTTCAGTTCCCAGAATATATCCCCACTTTACAAGCAGACCAAGCAACAAGACTAAGGAATAAAATTTTAAAATTTCTGGAGACATGGAAGGGTGAGTATACTTGCTTGCACTAAGGAAGGTGTTTATCCAAGTGACTAAATGGCTAACAAACCCAATTTCAATTGGGTTGACTCCTGGCCAACTGGGCTGTTAAAATGTGGAGCAGTAAACTGTTCCCCTTTTGCTGGGCTCGTGTTGCTTTGGAGGTTCATTTTACACATGCTCTATGACTTGAGGACATCACTGAAGATCACTTCTTTTAAAAATAAGCCAAGAAATGTTGCAATCATAGAATAACTCAAGCAAGAATATCTCAAGGACCCTTAAGGATCATCAAGTCCATCTCCCTGCTCTTTTCAAGACTATCACTAAACCATATACCTAGGAACATAGTCCAGATGCTTCTTGGACTCTGACAGACAAAGGCTTAGCTATATATCTATTTTTTTTTGATAGATGCGCTCCTTACACTTTGGTATTCAGTAATAATACCCCACAAAACAACCTTTATTCTGGGATCTAAGGAGTACATCCTCTTCCCACCAGAGGCTGACTAGGGATTCTACAGTCTTTTTCACTCTCTCTGTATAATTATTTTTAACCTCTAGATTTTGGGACCCCTGAACCACTTCCCTTTAGTACTCTAAGTACTTTATTTTACTTCAGTTTACATTAGGATAATCAGTAGTGTAGCAAGATTTGGAGTTTTGTGTTCAGCTCTGTGTAGACATAGGAAGAAGTCAGGGTCTCAGCAACATTCAGAAAAAGTGCTGCTTAGGAAATCCTATTGTTAGGAAGAGAGAAGGTTTTTCAACATGCTGGTCCATTAATGGACAAAATAATACAAAAAGATATATGGAAAAAAAACCAGCCAAGTGTGATATTCTGCACCAAAAAAAAAACCAAAACAAACTAAAGAAAGCTGTCTGAATTATTTCACTTTGGTTTCTTAAGGCAAAAATAGTCAAATTGAAAATCTTTGTAGCTTTTCTGCTCTGCAGCAACTACAAGTGTGTTTGTTTACAGGGCAGAATAGGGCTTGATAAACAATATAGTCTTTACATGCATGAATACAACCTGAAAGAGATTTTTCCTTAATTTTTCCATTTTCTTTTCTTTCCCTTTCATTTTTCTTTCCTCTCACCCCCCTCTCCTCTCCCTCCATCCTCCCGCCCCTGCATTTTTACAAAAGCAGTTAACTTAATTTCAGGAGCTGGTGTGGTTTTCATTAGGATTGTAGTCTTTTGAAATGTCATGAGAACACCCAACAGGAACTGAAATTGATATAAAAGGGGTTGACTCAGATCACCCTCTGCATCCCACCATCTTGCTTCAGCTTGACTGCTTTGGGGTTGGGAAGTGAAGGATTGACAATTTCTGGGGAAGAACAGAAGAAAGGAGCAAAAGGAAGGGGATTGAAAGGGAGATGTAAACCAGTTTTCTCCAGTCTTATTCTCTTTCTGTGTGATTAGTACTTAGTGCTGTGAAGAGTATATCACCACTTTGCTGACCTTTGAGGAAGAATATACTGGATGAGGATGCTCCAGGTAATAAGGATACATCAAGAGGGAACAGAAATGTGGTTTTGCATTTTAAGGCATGTAACAAGGACATAATCTGACAGTATGAATCTTGCCAGAGCGAGATCTCCCTGCACAAAGCATTCTCTTAAGTCATCTAGGTTAGCTAGTATTTGCTTGCTTAGTTTGACTGGGAACTGTGCACACAGACTGATGGGTAAGACTGGTCTGGTGAGGGTGTTTGTGTGAGCACATACCTGTACACACACACACACACATCCTCTTCAACTGTTGCATGAGCTGACAGAGATGTTTCTTTCGGAAGGAAAGGGCCTTGTCACTGAATACGCCATTTTCCCTGCTTTCTCCTGTCGCCCAAAGGCAGGCACATATGAGCTCTGGGTCTGTTTTCCAAGCCCCCTTCACCAAGGCTTGGGACTGTTGGTTATGACGACAGTCTGTGCGACTGGGCCCAAGCTCTGTGTGACCGAGAAAGAACAGACTTCAGACGGGTGGGTATGCTGGGGATGAGCTAAAGATAAGAGGGTTGGTTTGCTTGTTTTTACTCCTAAGCCTGAGGGTCATTAGCATTTTATCTTATCATTCTTGTGAATGGTGTCTCTGTCACCAGACCAGGAATGTGAGCGTGGACAGGCACAAGCTGGGTCTGCACAAATGAATGCTGAACACGGAGGGAGCGTGGACACGATGGAACAACACTGCAGAGACTGCTCTGCTTCTCTGTCCTGGCCCACGCTGCATTGCACATGTGTGCCCACTGCCAGGGACTGAGGCAGGTTGGAGGCTCTGTGCCATGCTTCATTGCACATGAAAGCCACAGCCTTGGATGCTTCTTCTCTGAACTGGCTGAATTTCAGACAGAAATTTGTACCCTTAATAAAAACTTGCTTTACTGAACACTGGGTCTGGCCTCAGAAGGATACTCAAGCTGCCTGTTTTTGAGTTACAAGGTTACAGATCCAGGCATTTCCACAGTGGAAAAAGTCATTTGAGATGGCGTGTTGTTCCTTCCAAAGTGTGTTAGTCATGGGGAGCAGGCAGCATGTTACCAGAGATCCCAGGCCCATTAAGGCAGAGAAAGAACAAAGTAGTCCTTCTCTGCAGAACATACAAAGAAACATTTACTCCACATTTGCCACTAATGCTGCAAAAGTGCTAAAAAAGAGAGGTAAAGGAAGGACATGAAATACTGGGAACAGACCAAATAGGAAGACAAGAGAGGAGAAATGAGATTTCTAAAACCAGCCTGCATCTTCTTGTCCAAAATTTTAGGCTTAAGGATTCCTTGACAGGGCATTGGTTGTTCATGGTCCCTCTACTGTTCATTGTCCTGCAGCAAATCAGGTCTCTAACAGCTCAGATGGCCTTTCCAACTACAGATTATTGCAATTTTAACTCAACCTGTGATGAGCTGTCACATACATTTCTCTGCAGTCTCCTAATGGACCTGTGCTTTGTAAATCCTCAGGCTGAGTGACAATAAGCATTTCAGGAAAGAGGATTTAGCAGTCTGAGATAGAGGCCAAGAAGCAGTTAGCTGCAGAAGAGTGTTTCTTTTAGTAAAGAGTGGAAAAACCGACAATGAGATGCTTTGATACAGAGACCTACACCCTGCAGTGTGGTTGTATGGGTCTGTGTGAGAGAGATGCAGGAGGGAGGCTCTGTAGAGCCAGCTGCCAGTGGGACCCTGCAGCCCTCCAGCAGAGGAGGATGGGCAGATTGCAGTGCTAAGAAGACTGATAGCTGGTATGATACTTAGAGCTTAAACAGGCACATCACATGGCATTTATCATTCATTTGTCCTTATTCATTCCTGCAAACCACAGCAGGGATAATAACTTCTGCACCAGCTGGAGGCATGTCCAGGCCACCTCAAAGGGGACCCTGGTCAGTGCCGTGACACCAGCCAGGTTCATGCCTGTGAGGCCAGGAGCAATCCCATTCAGCCAACAGCTGTGGCCTGGGGAGTTTGGGATGCATCAGTGGTTTTGATTATGTTTGAACTTCCTCTCTTACAATTGACAATTGTCATAGTCTGGAAATGTTTCTTCCTAGCAGTGTACTAGGCAAAAAAAGATAAATAAACTATTTTTGTGGTTTGTTTTAGTTGCTGCTGGCATCTTAGGGGTCCCAAAGCAGGGGACATAGAACACAATAGAGGAAAGAACAGACTAGCTTTCAGGGACCAGCTGACCTTTCAGACCTCTCGAGCCTTCACAAAAACCCTGCCAGTTACAAACCAGCTGTGGAATCAGGAACTCCTCGTGACGTCACTGCTTGAAAAGCCCAAATTAGATAATTTCCCAAACCATGCAGGTCTCAAGTGCTTCAGCTTCACCTTTAGCCCTGACCAAATCTCCCAATTTAGTGGTTAAAGGTTCAGTTCTGTGTCAGGTCAAAGGCGTTCTTGAGAAGCCACCTATTGTTCCAAAATGAATTTTGCTGCCTGATAGTATTTCAAGATACCACCTTCCCTGTGTGCTTCCAGTGCCTTAGCACTCAGCCCAGCTGCTTCAAGGAGAACAGCAGCAGTGGTGAACTGTCTTTCACCTTAACCATCCAAGCAACCTTCACCTCCTAAGCATCCATGAATAAAATCCAGCTCTCCAAAAGGCATTTGGAAAAGCTACAGTATATTTATATGTATACGCCATTGCAAGGAAGCCGATAATAGCAAATAATAAAAGTAGTGAGCCAGTCTCCTGGCACAAAGTCCAGGGCTGTGCTTTAGGAACAGTACCTGTTGAACTATAAGCTTCTGGGTGCACTTTACACATCTCTAGAAGCAGAGGGAACCTGTCACATGTCCCTGAAATGGATGGAAAATGCATTTTGGAAAATGCCACTTGAGACATGTGAGTTTAGGGCACAAAAGAAGGGAGTATGCCAATATTAATGAAAGAACAAGGAATGTGCTTCTTGTTGAACAAACATGGAATAGCAAAAGAAAAAAGATTTTCCCTTCCTTCCACTCTATTTTTTATTATTTTACTTTTTAATCACCTCTTTGGTTCAGTCTAGCCTTATCAATTTAATTTTAATTCACTACTTCACTCTAATTTAGTATTAGTTCATTTAATATTAGTTCAATGTAATATCTGGGTTCACTTCCCCCCCGCCCCCCCCAAAAAAAAAAGAACAGAGAATAAGGCCTGTGTTTTTAATCCATGGCCTTGGTTGCAGTAGTGGTGTGAGATATGTAGTGCATGCTTGCTGTTATGCTAAATTCATTTAAATTCACCCCCAGAAAGCCACAAGACAAAGAGGAAAGGTAAAACTGCTGTGATCACAAAGAGCGCCCTGGGCCTTCGTGGGGCACAGGAGTACAAATGGAGACATGTGATGGCACCATCACTGTGTTTATCTGGGGATTTTCTTTTTAGTGAAAATCAGAAGGGCCTGCCAGATCTCTGAGCTTCAGGTTAAACATTTTTCATTTGTTTATTCTTGTCTGCATTCCATTCATTTTTTTGTATGCCCTAAAATATCATCTGAAGTTTATTACAGTCACTCTAAGAAAGGTCACATAGTAGGTTTGGCATTATGTCTGATTTTTCCTTTTCCCCCAAATTACAGAATTTTGTGGTTGACCTGTCTCCTTTGCTTTTTGCTGCCTGGCTGAGTTTTGGAGATAAGTAATTCACTTTATTTTAATATGACACTCAGTCCCCTTGTCCACAAATGGATAAAGGGCACAAGGCACTGTTGTATTGCTCTAAAATAATAGCTCATTGCTTAATGATTTTCCTCTAGATGCTAATTATTTAAAATTAGAGTCAGTATGTATGCTTTAGCAGATTTTGAAATTTTTTTAGCTATGGAACCAGCATTGTTGCTTTTAAAGGAAAGCCTCTACAGGGGTCCTCAGATTACACTGGCAGGTCCTCTATTTTAAAGTACATAAAATGAAGCTCTCAAAATCACTGGGTAGAGAGACACCTGAAATTGTTCCCCAAGGCATAATACTTCACAACAGACTTGCTCTGCCACCTGGGGCCTCTGCTGCAGAGTATGAAAGTCCCAGACTGGGCTCACTGGCTTGACACTGGATCCCCAGACTCACCTCAGCCAGGGCAAACTTGAGTATTGCTATCTAGGGGTAATGGGCTGAGTGTCCTCCACCAGAGGAAAGGAAGGGGAGACAGCACACTGGAGAGCCTGCAATGATGATTTCTGCAGGTTCCTGGGAAGTAGCAGCCACTCACATAAGCCAGCCCTCACCCAGCATCTGCACTAGCCTGACCCCAGCTGTGAAAGGCAGCTTCCCCCTTCGCCTGGATTTACAGGGCAGCCCTTGTCCAGTGGTTCAGTTTATAACTCAAAAAACTCTTAAAACAGAGGTTCCTTTTTAAAAAAAGGGGTAGTGGAAACGATCAAATGCCAGCTGAATCCTAAATGAGTTTGCTGGTGAAAAGGACCAAAAAGGAAGTATGAGCCACAGCTGTGCAGAGCAGTGCACTCTGCAAGAAGAGTGCAACACTGCTGCTGTTGCTGCATCATCTGTGGGGTGTCTGCTTATTCAAAGACAGAGGAGGCTGGAGCTCTTCCCCAGAAGCCCTCGAGGCAAGCAATTTTCACAAAAGTCTGAATAAGCCAGTGGATTTTTGAAGCACTTAGAAAAACTTTCTGTGTAACAGTAAATCTTGATCTTTAATTACAGCAGTGCTATTCCCCCATTATAGCTAGCGGGGTGTGTGTGGGAGGAAAACTCTTGAATTGCCTCTGTTTACCTGAAACTTAAAATAGAGAAATACAGAAATAAATGGTCAGAGACACAACTACACTGAAATGCAGAAAATACAGATCTGTATGTGTGTGTGTGTGTATACACACACACGTATACATTTTCTGGTTTGCATTACTATCACTTTTGTTTTTTCTCCTAAGAAGACAGCCTTCTCTCCCAGGCTCCAACCGTAAATTTCCTAAGGCATTGACTTAATCTTCCCTCAATCTGTCCTCATCGCTGGGATCACTGGGATGGAGGCCTAGAAGCAAAGCATCCAAAACCTCACAGCCAAAGCAAAACAATGTCTCCTTTCCCCAGCCTCCTAATAAGTTCAAGAAGTTATGTGAAACCAAACAAAGTGGTGACCTGGTCACATAGCTGAGCACTCCAGCCCCCGCGCTGTGCCACGCCGTGGCATGCTGTGCCTCCCTGCCAGGACTGGCAAACCCTTGGCAACCTGTGGGACATGGTGGCAATTGCAGTGCATGTGGGGTCTGTCAGTGGAACCCATGCTCCAGCGGGTGGGCTTGCTCTGAGAGACCCCAGGGACATCAGTCTCTGCTTTGTCCCCACACACTGCTGCTCCTGAGGTCCAGGCTGGCAGCAGTATCCGTGCTCACCTGTGTGATGGCACACACAGTGTGGGCAGGAGCAGCGGTAGACCTCAGGCCACCAAGGTCTCCAGAAGCAGGAACACTCCTCTGAGGAAGTCTGGTACTGTCTGGTGACATAACAGGCTTTCCAGAGCAATTCTTTGCTTTATCTTTCCATAAAGTTTACTGGTTTACACTGCTCTGACATTATTTACTCAGAAGGACTCAAACTGGTTGCTCAAACATGGCAAACCAGAAGAGCAGTATTACTGCAGTGGATGGTTTTGGGGACATGCAGGTGTTTTCTCACAATTGTGTGAGCCATCACAACACATTTAGGAGTTACTTCAGCTGTTGTTCCCTTCAGTACTGTAAGCCTTGGTTTGCTTTGTGTGTAGTTTGGAGAAGAACCTCTATCTGCGTGAAGAAAATCCTTTCAAAGCAAGACTTTGTGTAGTGCTTCCAGAGCCTGAAGATCACAAATCTCACATGAGGAATTTATTGCACTTCGTTGTGCCACCCACCTGCGTGGCACACCCGAGGAGACAGAATCATCACCTCAAAGCTGAATGTCTCTTCAGTTACAACACAGCTCCCAAGGCACGTTGGAACCTCAAGGACATGACACTGCTATCAGCAGTGACAACTTTGCTCTGTTTAGCAGAATTATGATTGAAAAGTATTTTCCTTTTTATTTTTTTAATTCACTTAGAAAAACCCCACCTTTCTTAAAAAGCTGAACCAATATTGCTTATGTTCAAGGCTTTGCTCTGCCTGCTCTGATCTGCTGATAATTTAAAGCTTCAGTCTTAGCACAGTGCAGCTGCTCCTGAGCATTCATACCAGAGACAAACCAGGGAAGGATCATGCCGAGTGACTGCAGAGCAGATGCTGTGGTGTGGGCCCTGAAACAGCCCCCAGCATGCTGGGCTGCCCTGGGAATGACAGGTTTTGGTGTCTGCATGGTAACCAAAGGCCTCTTCAAAATTTCCCCCATTTTGGAGTGCTACAGTAAAGTGTGTCCTAATAACAGTTGGCTCACGTTATGACAGTGGGTTTGCTGGGTGGCCAGGCTGCTGGTCCTGCCATGCCATGGCTCTGTAAGTGACACCAGGCCCTTGTCCTCCTCTGGGGTGTCTGTACTGGCAGAATCTGTGGGGTTGACAATGGCACTGGCACTGTCAACACGTGGGACTCACACCCTTGCCCTGACCTCCCTAAGCATCCCTGAGCTCAGCCACACAGACCCTCACACTGGGGTGTCCTCCTGCCTGCTGAGAGAGGAGCAAACACTGGCTTGTGAGGCCGAGTTTACGTTAAAAATAGTTGTTTTGCCTGAAGGAATGAATCCTGCATTGTTTTTTCACTTTCCTGCTGTGCTGCTATTTTTTTCATCTTGTCCCTCATTAAGTGTCTCCCTGCCACAGCGTGGGCAGCCCTTTACTCCCCAGTTTCCAGCTACGTGGTGTGCTTTATAGTTTTTCCCAACTACTGCATGAGGACTTCCAGATGAATTCTTGGCATGAATGCTACATTCAATAGAGCCTGAGAGATTAATTAATCTTTCCAGTAACCTCAGTAGGTGGGTTAGTAGTGGTCAACACTGCTGCTCTGGTTGTGCAGAGGATAGGATCAAGTAGCTGAGGGTCAGAACAGCTTTCCCAAAGCTGTGGCAGAAGTCTCAAAGCTCAGTCACCAGGCCAGAGGTCTCACTTTCTCATTTGATCTCAAAGATATAGTTTTCTGTGACCAGGTTTTCCTTCAGAATCTCTTCTCTAGTGTGTTTAGAATGGCAGGAGGGATATCTGAAACAGGGATGGACGTTTTCCTGGGGGTCTTTGTACTCAGGCCTTATTTCTTCTTGATTTGCTTATCATGTAGCCTCAGCTTGCTGGGGACAATAATGTTTTTGTTACTCATTTCAGAACTTGAATTAACTGAATTAATAATTCAGACTCTTCCTTAAGAAGCTTTTAATTTAATAGGTGAAATGTCAGGGAAAATCAATGTGGGTCTGTTTCCTCTCTGCTTCATTATGCACTCCATTAAACGGCTTTTATGTTCTGTTTATAGGCTGGTTGTGTGTTTCGTCTTTTTTTTTTTTTGTTTAATTTATTTTAATTTTTTTTATAAAAGAAACTTTTTTACATTTATGATGTAAAGCAAGCTCGGCTGAGAACCAGCACTACAAGAAACGCGTTTGGCTGGAGCAAGGAATCTGTGAGACCACAAACATCAAGATGTCCCTAGCAAGAGGCTCTGTGATGGGACACCGCAGAGGGGAGGTGGGTGGGGAAATCAAACATGTTCCAGACAATTTGCTGATTGCAAATCTTCAGAGGTATAAAATGCCCCTAAATTGTTATGTCCCCTCTTGTGGTGTTAAGAGAGGTCTGATTGCCCAACCTGGAAAGAGAAAACCACAAGCGACTTGTTAACGTTTCTGTCTCACCCCTACAGTGAGGAGCAAGAGAATGCCTTTTCCAGTTCGTAAACACCGCCTGGTTGACTGGAGGGATGTTCTCGCCCAGATGTGGCAAATTTTATAGCTGTGTGAATAAGAAACAGAGCACGCAAAGGAAAGTATTACAGTTTAAGGGGTGATAAAACTTAATGCCACCCTGCTCCATTCCGCTCCTGCCCCATGTTTTCTCAAAATGTCCATTGAGAGCCTTTGACTTTGGTGAAGCTTAGGAGGCAAAGAGGACAGTAAAACAAAATCTGGAGTCCAGTAGAGATGCCATTCAGGCTAATGTATTTATTTTCTTTGAGTAATGTAAGATAATAGCGCATGACTAGATTGAGAGTGAAGTTTTTCATTCCTTTTTCCTTTGATTTACCACAGGATTGCTCAGCAAAGTTATTTTGTTGCTGGACGTCTCAGATTTTCCAAGTGTACTGTGGGGATAAATCTTGTCCCACTTGGGCTAAGGCTATGAAGGTTAATATACCATTATTTGTAAAGCGCTTTGTGTCACTGAGGGCCAAAGTGTCCAGGGGCAGAATGGACACTGATAGTGGTGCTGTAGTTGTGCTGCTAAGCCACCTTCCACACTGCAAGGCCAACCTCTTCATTTTCACTGCTCTTCCCTTCATTTGCACGCATTGCCCAAGTATCTTGGAGTCGTGGTAAAGCCTCCAAAGCTTACAAGCAAAGGGAAAACAATTTTTAGGCAGCTCTCATTGGGGAGACTGGACTGCCACCACTCCTCAGTAAAGAGATTTCTGAGCAGAAGAGAAGACAGAAGAAATTACTGAACAATCAGCAATTCTTGCACAGAAATCACTTCATTTGGATAAGCTGACCAGCAGGAGCAAAGGTGTCCACTCAGGATTTACAGGGAAAGTCTCATGTCAAAGTACAGAGGATTTCTTCCATGGGAAGGGAAGGGAAGGGAAGGGAAGGGAAGGGAAGGGAAGGGAAGGGAAGGGAAGGGAAGGGAAGGGAAGGGAAGGGAAGGGAAGGGAAGGGAAGGGAAGGGAAGGGAAGGGAAGGGAAGGGAAGGGAAGGGAAGGGAAGGGAAGGGAAGGGAAGGGAAGGGGAAGGGAAGGGAAGGGAAGGGAAGGGAAGGGAAGGGAAAGGGAAGGGAAGGGAAGGGAAGGGAAGGGAAGGGAAGGGAAGGGAAGGGAAGGGAAGGGAAGGACAGGGAAGGACAGGGAAGGGAAGGGAAGGGAAGGGAAGGGAAGGGAAGGGAAGGGAAGGGAAGGGAAGGGAAGGGAAGGGAAGGGAAGGGAAGGGAAGGGAAGGGAAGGGAAGGGAAGGGAAGGGAAGGGAAGGGAAGGGAAGGGAAGGGAAGGGAAGGGAAGGGAAGGGAAGGGAAGGGAAGGGAAGGGAAGGGAAGGGAAGGGAAGGGAAGGGAAGGACAGGGAAGGACAGGGAAGGACAGGGAAGGACAGGGAAGGACAGGGAAGGACAGGGAAGGACAGGGAAGGACAGGGAAGGGAAGGACAGGGAAGGGAAGGACAGGGAAGGACAGGGAAGGGAAGGGAAGGGAAGGAAAACTACAGGTTCCACAACTAAGTTTGGGAAGAACTCTGTTCAAGTAAAGATGGTGGGGAAGACTGTGTTGCTGTGCCAACCTCTGTCATATCACACCACCAGGGTGGTTTGTGCTATGACAAGAAGTGCTACTGGGGAATGCATTGTCTATGGCCTTTGCCCCAAAAATGTATGCTTGCTGATAGCTCTCTGCTATCTCAGAGCATGGAAATGTTTGTGACTAACTTGAAAATTACATTTAAACCCATCATCGCTCAGACAGCTCCAGCCAGGTGTCTAACTAAGAGATCTCCAGACATGGAGAGGAAGGCAATCTCTTATTTCTCCTGAACTTGTATTTGTTTGCATCACTGAAATGCATCAAATGGAAGGTTTTTTCAAATATTTGTCAGTTTTACTGAACTGATAAGTCATACAGAAAATCTAGGGAAAACAAACAAACAAAGAAACAAACAAACAAAAGGATGTTGTTTGAGAAAAAATCTCATTTTGTCACCTGAGGACAGAGAGGTCTCCTTGCCATTATCAAGTGGCGAAAAGAGCAAGAGCCATGGTTTTGAAATTACCATCAATCAAAGAGCTATGTTTTTTTTTAAGGATTGAAGTTTGGATCATCTGGAAGTACTGAGTATCTTTCTGAAAGACAGAAAGTTAGAAAAAGATATAACCACCCACATATGAGACTTCATTGTATAAAGTACATACTAGTGGGGATTTTCACAGATTTTCTTGGGATGGCCACCATAATATTGAAGTATGTCTGATTAGGGTTGTTTATCTGTTTGGTGTTCATCATATTTTTATTTTTGATTTTTTGTTAGGGAAAACATTTGGACATGTTGATGAATGGAAAACACATCAGAAACTGCTCAGGATTAATAAAGCAAATCCAATGGAACAGGTCATTCTCTGACTCCTGTCTCCTGGGCCATACCCAGAGAAGCTTGTCTCTGCCAAAGAATGGATTGGTTAAATTGTTGATCACATAATACACTCATTAGGAACTCATGCTCTTGGTTGGTTAAATAATTGGATGGAAATTATTGCTCTCCTTCAAGAAAACTTACAAAAAACCATTTAGTTCACTCTTTGTTCCATTTAAAAAGAAAAAGTCTACAAAAAGAATATTTTTACTTTGTTGCAAATTGTAACTAGAACTTCAATTAAAATCAGAATATCATAATTTTATTTCAGAATTAGTTTATTTGACTCTAAGTTTTTAAAACTAAAATACTTTAAAAGTGAATTAAGAAAGAACTAAACTATAGATTTTTCTTTTAAGACGTTCTGTTGTCATTACTGATGCTTTCTATTTCTTACCATTGAGCAAGGAGGTTAAAAGTAGCTATGCTTTCTGATGTAAAAAGCAAGAAGAAAAGACCCCACACCAAAATCCTTGAAGGGCAATCTTGCTCTGGATATTAAGGAAGAAAAGCTCATTTTCCATAAGATCTATTGATTTTCCATCATTCTCTTCCATTTTTAAATAGGCTTTGTTCATATCTTCTTTCTGTGTTTTCTTAAATACCTACTAGCAATCCCAGGCTGTAACACCTTCTCAGACATATTAGCCCTGGCAATGTTACAAAACCGTCCCTGCTCTTGGGGGTCCTGTGGGCATTGCTCTGCACTGGTGGAGTGCAGAAACCATCCTTCCTACTGGATAAGGTCCAACAATCTGGTTACATGATCTGCCAGGCAAGGTACAGTCCAAATCTAAATAACTTCTCTAATGCCTGAAATGGCTTTGCTTATACACCCGAGAAATATGGAAACACTGGAAATGATGTTAATTGAATTTTCCCTCCTCCTTCTTTCGTCCTCAAACCCCAGTGCATTTAAAAAAATTCCTTTTTGAAAATAACTATCAGAGCTGGAAATTAAGTTCACATGAAGTGAGTTAAGGATGCGAGTAAACTCCTGATTAAATTTACTTGGAAAAAAAAAGAAAGTACTATTGAAGGTGGAAGGCCAGACTTGTGTAAGGCAGCATGGGCTGAGCAGCTTGTGGGTGTCCAGTGCTGAGGCATCATGCCAGCATCACCCGTAGCTCTCCCTGAGTAGTGAGCTCTTACCTCCACCTGCAGTATGTGAGGCCAAACTGAGGTGTGAATTTCTGTGGGAAGTGGGTTTCCCCCTGCCACAGGCTGTGTGCTCTCACTGGCGTGAGAAGCACTTCCTGCCTTTTGATAAGCAACACTAGCTAAGGCAGAATTTCTGCCTAGTGTGTGTTTCCCAGAGCTTTGTTGCTATGAAGGAAGCAATATTCTTTCCACTGCTTCTCCTGAGAGACTTCCCACTGCTTGATACATCTTACTGTTGAAGTGTTGCCTTCAGCATCCTCTAATTACAGTTGGAAATTAAGCTTTTTTCCCACCCTGGCTTCTACTGATCTGCTACTGGGATGACGTTTTCTGGAGTAATTCATAGCAAATGAGCTTCAGAAGCGCAATGACTAGGTAGAGAAGGGTGGAAGACCAGCTTTTATTCTAAATAGACACATTACTCTTTAGGATTTTTCAGTGTTTCTTTTGAAATGCAAACAGTGCATCTGCAACAGTCTCATGGGCATTGTAATCTGGTTTATGAACAGCTATGAGGGTGGGAGCTCAGTGTCTACTCTTGTCATGGACTTCAACCATGTCTTTCTGACAACCCCTGAAATTCCCAAGTTTTCTGGTTGCTCTTTTCTGCCTTCTGTACACACACTGCCCAGACACAATCCTGGTTTCTACACAGAGCTCAGTCTCATTTTCTTGAAATCAGTTAATCCACTCTCCTCACAGTGTTTGAGAAGGGGCCCAAGACCAGCCAGTAAAAGCTTCTTAAGGACTGAAGACAAGCACCCATGTGTGGGATGTATCTCCCATAATGGGACTGCACAACTGTAGTCTCCAGTCTCCCTAGGGCAACTGGTACAGGCAGATTTGCACAGGGGTACCTGAAGGCAGAATACCTGCCATGGACAATCTCACTAAGGCGAGAACTAGAACTTTTGGCAGGAACCAAAATCATTAAACTGAAAGCATTTCTTGAAACCAAAATGTTTCAGAGCTTAAAAAATGTGCTTTGTTATTGCACAGCCAAATGGAAAGCAAGCCACATAAATAGTTTTTTTCCAAAACCCTTGTCCACCTCTTCCCTTTTGTTCTCCCTCTCAGAAACAGAGAAAAACAACCAAACATTTTCAGTAAGCCTGGTGGCAAAGCACTCACATACTGTGAATTCCAATCCTTGCTTAATCATGGGGCTGCAGCTCCATCTCTCACTTTTCTAATGAGTATTTCTTTGACATCTAACAGCTTTGCCAGGAGAGACTGCAGGTAGCCTGGCAGCAGGGGCAATAGCCACATGCCCCAGGTGTATGGAAAGGGGTCCCATCCCACTCTATCTGAAGGAGGCCAAAGTGGGTCTGAAGATATGTCATGGTTGGGGCTGTGGGCTGTCTTCCCTTGAACTTCTTCCTGCCTCTTCACAGCTGTTGCCAGATATGGTGCTCCACATGTGAGAAATGCTCTTTGTAAATCAGACACTTCTGATGAAAAACTATTTTGCATCCCAAATTATGAGCCAGCTCTCCTGGAGTCATGCACGATACCACATCACCCACCTTGGTGTTGGCTTCTCATTCTCTCTGCAACCAAACAAAAAGATTTTATTTAAGTAACAATCTGAATGGCTTAGAAAAAGAACAAAAACCTAATTTTGAAGAGATTATTGTGAACCTCTTGTAAACTGTTCAATAAGAAGAGGACTTAGAACAGGGCCTATAATGGGTCTGAGTAACTCTGCTGGGGAAACAGGTCATTTCCTGATGGTTAACAGCTAATTTTTCTAACAATCAAAATGCAGGGATCATGCATCTAGGTTTCTAATGGACACTGGTGAAATAGTAAGAGGATTGATGAATACCAGGTGGCCACACTTCACTTTCCTATTGTTGAGAACTCCATTTAACTCAGCAGGCAGTAGGATCTCTGACCACCTGAATCTGTATGGAAATGTATGGGCAGTTAGTAGTCATATAGAGTTTATACCTCCTCTCCTGAGAAAAAAAACCCATTGATAAATGGCATCACCAGAGTAGCTCCATTAGAAAGAGCACCATCAAAACTATCCAGTCCTGGAACTCAATCCCCTAAGCATCCTGGAGCCACCAGAGGTACCACTGTCGGTTAACTCTGTAATTGCTGGCTCACTGCATAGTTTTGCTTCTGGAAGCAACAAACCAGGAATGCTGACTCCATGGGATTACCAGTGCTTCAAGGGGTGGCCTACAAAGCTCAGCACTGCAGGACAAATAAGGGAGCTAAATACATTAGTACGGCTTTTTGTCAAACTCTCTTACCATTCTGTATGCTGTTGGCAGTCCTGTTTTTCAGGAGAAATGTTGTTTGTGAGTTCTAGACACTGTTCTCTGTTATGGCATAGCTTACTATTATTAGTATTATTTGTAATGAGATTAAGTTGTGGGTGTTTTTCCTGAAAAAATATGGCTGTTCCTTTTAAGGAGAAACATTTTTTTCCTATGATTTGGAAAATTTCTTATAGCATAAGTTAATGTTTTATATCAGAATTCTGTTTGCAGAAAAACAGGTTGGTAGACTCCATATCATATTTCTCACTCAAAATATGGACTAGAAACCCATTCTGAGTCTTTTGCTTACTTTTCCTGGCAATAATGTCCATCCCAAAAAAGATTTTGATTCTGAAATTCAGAGTTCATTCAGGGCTGCAGAGGTTTGATCATTGAGATTTACAGTTTGCAACACACTTTCCACTTTCACTGGCCACCTCTCTTTCATTCAACCTTCACTTGCTTAGTGGTGGTCTGGCTTCACATCCTAGAAATGTATCCAGGAAACTTCTCTTGAAAAGCCTGTAGAATGTGTCCTTCTCCTGGTGCCACATCATGTGGGTTGCTACCCTTTGCCATATGGCTCCACACGAATTTCCAGAAGCTTATAGATATACAATTAAATCTTCCAGAGATTTCTGCAGAATAGAAAAACTCATGCCAGAGCCTAAATTTCTTTGGACTAGGAATCTAAAGAGAAATTAATTTCTGATGAAAATTATCTGTACAAAACAGCTGTTAGGTGCAAAATACTGTGCAGTTTTATATATGGTACTGTATGATAAACTCTGTGGGGGCTTATACTGGAATTTAAATCCACAGTGGTTAAGAGCTTGGCTTCCCAGAGGCTGTGACATTTCCAGATGGGCTGTGTTGCCTTAAGACTCTGGAGAGCCACAGACATTTTAGAGCTCTTCCCAATGAGTTTTGAGAAAAAGAACTGGGTAAAAGACAAGATTCCCTTTTTAAAGACATTAAAAGACAAACATCTGGGGAAGCTGTGGGAAGACAAGGAGAGACAGGAAAAATGAAAAGGAGAGAGAAGATCAGTGAGATCCAGGGCAGATGTGGGAATGGAAGACAGATTCTGCTGCCCATGAACAGTAAGGCAGCAATCATCACAGAGCCTGTGTCAAGATTTGCTCCTCTGCCTCTCCCATATCCCTCCAGTGGAATTAATCCCTCATGTTATGTAGATGCTTCTTGGTCCTTCCTGCTCTATTTGGTATTGTACAGATCATAGTCTAGTGGTTAACACTTAAGATTGGGAGCTGGGCTTCTTGGACTCTGCAGCTTTGTAACTGATATATTGTGCAGCTGTGGGCAAGTTACTTCGTCTTTCTGTACCTTGGGTCCATCATCTTCAGAGGATAACAGTACTGGCTATCTTCAGAAGATAACAGTACTGCTCTTGGGGAGATTATGTGGCTTAAGTAAAGCATCTTTGAAAAGCTATTCTGACATCTTGGATGAAGAATAAATTGGTAATAATGCATATTGCTCTTCATGATGCAATGCAGTTATTAAGAAAATATGTTTGCAGGCTCTCAGAAGGGCTGTGGAAATCCTAAGGAAAATTACCTAAAGAAGGGTCACTTGCAGGTGTACCAAAGCCTGAGTTATGCTTTTCTTCGAGTTTGCCAGACCTTATGAAGGAAAGAACATGTGGACAGAGCATTCTGAACAGAGCATTCTGAACAGATCCAGGGCATTTCCTATCTTACAGAAAGGGAGCTCAACCAGAGCTCACACTCATGGCCAGAGGGTTTCTCACCCTTCTCTAATACAAGTCAGTCAACAAGCACACAAAAGAAACAGTTTTTGTGCCTTTATGCAGGAAAACACAAATCCAATCCAAGAACAGCTGTCAAGACCTTCATGGGCTTGAGCTAAGGATACATGTCCTAGTCCTCATATGCCACCAGTGCTGGAAGTTTCTGCTTCTCACATCTGGAAGTCGGGGTTCAGGGAAATAAATTTCAACTTTGAGAGTTTAATAACAAAATTTTCTCCATATGCAAGTTATGAAATGAGCCAAATACAGCTGCCTCCCACCAGCCCTGGAATAACAGCCTCAGCTCCTCTAAACTGTCAGCAATAAAATTATATTTGCTTTGAGCAACACCTTGAAGAATGGAGTGAAATGATTTTTTAAGGAAATAAACCTTATTTTGCAATATGTATTTATTGTACACACTACCTTCCACTAAGTGGTATGGAGCAATAGTATCAGAGAGCTTTGTACTCTTACAGTGATTTCCTCTGTGTGCCTTGGTGAGCTTACCTCCATAGTCCCAGCTCACAGCCCCTACTCCTGCCCTCACTTTGTAGAGAGATCACACTTGCAGGCTGGCCAGAGGTTTTCTCACCCTTCCTTAATGCAAGACTTTCCATGAGCACACACAAGCCATACAGATCATCTGTGATGACTGCAGATGTAGCATTTAAAGGATAGGAAGGAAACATTATTTCCCCCTCTTGCTGGGATGTGCCCAAACCTGCAGCCTCTGAGCATGCCCAGAGCCTGGCATGGCTGCCTCCATGGGTAGCAATTGCATGTCTGGGCACGTTTGTACCACTCTTTTTCCTACTGAGCATAGCCTTAACAAAAGGGAGATGATCATGGAAAGAACACACATGGATACAGATTTCTGTTGTGTGACCTACACCTTCCTCAGCACCTCATTACAGGGGTATGAAAACAAGTTGGTAAATAGCCACAATTACATTAGTGTTTCACTTGCCTCCCTTTCCCTTTGTTCCCTGCATGAACACAGTGATCTTTGCTGTTCTGTGAACTTTGGAAACTCCTGTGCTGTGTGATGGGTTCGCTAAACCCGACAGGGCTCAGAAATGTTTCTTCTTTAACCGGAGGCTGTAGGGTCATATGTCCATGTGCATGTCTGGATTATCACAGAGCGCACAAAGCATCCTCTGGACATATGATGCTGTTTATGGGCTCTGCAAATGTTAGCAAGGTAAGTGTGGTTTTAAATTAGTCAAAAGAGCAAAGAGGAGATACAGACTGTAGCAGGGAAATGATTTAAGGTTCTAGGATAGTAAGCAAGCTTGGTTTTAATAAGGAATATGTGCTTTGCTGAGCAGAGGTAGCCTAGCTAAACTGGAATGTAAAGTACTATATCTCATTACTAGTTGGCTGTTCCTGCCACCACAGGTGTACTTGGTGAGCTGTGGAAGGAATGTCAGGTACTCAGGTACCCCTATGGGTGTATTTCTGGTAACTGGTGGCCCTTACTCCATGATATATTGGCTTGAGAAATACATTAGGTCCTGATTTTGTACGGAGTGTTTCAGACAAAGAAATGTAAAATAGAATTCTCTCTTGAATATGGTAACTGGTTGTGTAGATTCAAATAAAACCCATGTCTATGATATACCTTGGCATAAAGAAATCTCTCAGATATCCTTCCATGTGAACAGAAAAGCATGACCAGGTTGAAGACAGCACAAAACTGGTTAAAAAAATCTGAGATCATTAACCAACAACATGATGCAGTTGCACAGCAAAAATACCTCCCACCAACCTGATTTTTCAATATGGCAAAATTAATGTTTTAGGCAAGGTAATTACCCTGTTGTACCCTTGACTTTGTGGCCAGACTGACAGGCAAGTCTTTGTAAGGCTTGTAGGCTTAAGGTCTCACCTTATTCTGGGCCATCCTAAATGCTGGGTTGTATTAACTTAGCTGTAAAATTAGTCTCCTGACTACTCTTGAATTGGGGTTTTCCTATACATGTCAAGCAGTTTTCTCACCCAGCATTAGCTGCGAGACATGGAGGTGCTGAAAGCAGATGGGCTGCTTAGATATGACATTTGCTTTACACCCATATGGGAGACTCTTGTATTGCACTTCAGGAAAGATGTAGTGAAAACAGTCCAGAATAATAAGAGTCAGAAAACACAGCTTCTGGGAAAGAGCAAAAGAATTTCATGTGTGTTCAGAAAAGAGAGTGGTGGGGGCAATATGAAAGTCCTCCAGTATGTAAAACTGCTTCTGGGAAGAACAGTGATCGTTCACGCTCCCTGTACCTCCTGGGCAGAGGTAGAAAGAATGTGTTCAGTTTGCAGTGAATAGGCTGTTTGAAACTGAACAGAGCTATTCTTAGCACTTTCAGTTCAGCACTGGGAAAGGCTGGGGGTACTGAGGATTCTCTTTCTGAAGTGCAGGAAGAAAATGTTAGATGTCACTTGGTCAAGAATAAATTGGTTTAATCCTAATTTAGATATGAGGGCTGGGCTTGATGAATTCCTTGCTTTCAGACCTGCATTTCCATGTTTTGCTTGACCCATTAGTCTAAGAACCTGGAAAGCCCTAGAGGCTGGGTCAGCAGAAGAAGAGAGTCCTTCTGGGCTATATACTGCACTGATTAATTTCTTGTCACTATAGTGTCTTTCGTCTCCTTTCTCTGTCCATTTTCCAATATTCTTTTCTAAATGGCACAGCAAGCTCAGTATTGGTCTGTTTCTCAGGGCAGGACTCTCGGAACAGCTTTAAAAGTCAGCCTGATATATCAGCCCATACTGAATATGTGCAAATGCCCACATAATGCATCACATGCAGCTGCAAAACTGCTTATAAGTACGTTGGACTAACATTTTTAATTATAGTGTCTTTTACTTATTTATAACTTTGACAGTTTCAACTGTTTGGTCTTAAATTTTAGGTAGAGGGTGTTTGCCTCAAACTGAATTATTTACGGAAATTTCAGCCAAAATGACATAGTGTTTCTGAGAAGAAGCCTGGAAAAAAATACATTGTTTGCCTTGTTGCTTTTTTCTGGCTCTTTTTTTTTTTTTTTTTTTTTTTTTTTTAATAACCTTTTATTTGGAAAGCCCTAGAACCCCTGTGCTTTGGAAGTGCAATTGGACACTTGGCAGAAGAGGTAGCTTTTGTGTTGGGGATGGGCTTTGTCTGTCTCTGTGAAAAACTACTCACATTTCGCCGAGTTACAATACTTAGAAATACTTAGAGGATCTGTTACTCCTGCCAGCTTAACTCCTGGCAGAGCCACATGCCCTAGGAAGTTGCCATCTTGGTGGCAAACTCTGTAGACATCCATGGTACAGCTACTTTGACATGCCTATGCTGTCCCCTAGCTTACTTTAAAACAGGAAATAAGGCATCCCTGTCCTAAGGGAACTTTACCAAGGTTTTCTCTTTGATCACCCAAAAGTCAGGAAATACTTGGATTAGGTCTATGCACAATGGTAATCCCACCCTTTTGGGCAGTTCATGTGCTACCTTCTTGAAGCCTCTTTCCCACAGGTCTCCTGCCATGCTCCAGCAAAGAGGGGAGGCTACCAGCCCCTGGACTCCTGCAGGTGACACCACACGAGGGACAGCTGAAGCAGAATGAGCAATGGGAGGGCTGGCGCTGTACCTGAGGGAGTTGTGAGAACAAAGGGTTTGGCCTCGCAGAGGCTGGGCGATTCTGCCTAAGTGCATTCTTCACCGAGGGCTCCTAGATGTAGGTTCTCTTTTTCTGGGGACCCAGCCTGAGACCCTGGGGTGTCAGCTGGGGCTGACGCTGGCAGGAGCTCTGCTATGAACATCTGCAATGCTGGCTAATGACAAGCAAGAGGAAAAATCAAGACCTAGGCATCTCAATGACAGGATTTAAAATTAATGCTTACCACAGATCTTGTAGACACACTGTTGACCATATGGCTATGTCTATACTGTCAAAGGCCCTGAGGCTGCCTTCAAGACTAGATTCAATTTTGTAAGTTTGCAAGCATGGCCAGGGGGTCAGGCAGTGCACATGCTGAAGCCAGATGTAGCCTGACGGACCAGGCAGGCACTGTTTGAAACAGTCCTGGGGCCTCAGAGGACACCACGGCTTTAGCTGCTTAGTAAACTGCACCCATGATTGTATAGACAGGGTTTATGCTTTCAGTTCAACATTTGGAGAATGAAGAAAATACCAACTCGCCTCCTGGGGCTGTAGCAAAAATAGACGAATTAATCTTTACGAGACACTTTGATACTATTGTCATGGATGCTATAGAAAAGCCCATGAGAAAACAAAATTATGTTGTTTTCAGAGGAGGATTTGAATAGTGCGCAGTCAGTAAGGCTTGAGGTCACAAGCTGAACAATGAAGAGAAAACAACATCTTGAATAGCTGTTCCTGTAATGAACAGTATCCCTCCTGAGCACAGAGTGAGGCAGCCATCCCAGGGAAAAAAGCTTTGTCCTCACGCCACAGAAGGCTGTGTCATGAATAAAGCAAACACATGAGGGAGCCCTCCTAAAGGTGCACAGGTAACTGAACTGGACTACTTAGCTTCCGCCTCCATGGCTTTGCAACCTTGATTTCACAGGTTTTGCCCATCCACAGCTCCCCCCAGGCATGTGCATGTATACATTCCTCACGCATCAAAGGTCAATGGCAATGTGGTTACTAGGCAAATTTTCCCCATTAAAACGTTACCAAAGGCAGATGTTAGGGGCCTACAGGATTTACAGATTTGCTCTCCAAAGAGCATATTATGGAAGATGACTGTTCTCCTGTTGGGTCGTAGGCTGTGTTTTTGAAAGCCTCAGTGCCCACCCCAGATTAAAGCAGCATGTTGCTGGAATACTGGGCCTCCAATGAAGATGCCTTTCAACAACGCAAAACCACTAATGAGAAAACATAGACAGAAGGAGAGCCAGCCCCTGATGGCAGTGTTTCTCAGCTTTGAGTAGCTTCCAGGGCCATCGATGGCACTAGCCTGATGGAGCAGTGGGTCAGAGGAAAATGAAATCTTTGCTCTCAGTGGCTCTGACATTTGTCTGCAGTCAGGACACAAAAGGGAAGGAGGAAAGAGAGCAAGTAAGAGAGGGAAAGAGAAGGAGAGATCCTGGTTAGCCACATACCATACATGCAGACAATGTATTGCAGTTTTCCAGGCTAGGGAGACCTCCTCTTCCAAGTGTTCCAGTAATTAACCTCACTTTCTTGGCTGGTGTTAATTTGTTCCAAGTATTTGGGCTTTAGATCTAACCATGGGAATCTCATTCCCTGCAGAAGCCTTGCCAACTATTACTAGACATTTTACCACACACATGCAGGCCAAAATAAGCAGGGCTAATTACCCTGCTTTTTGCAAAGTGAAGTGTATTTGTTATAAGTTCAGCGTCTCCTAATAAAGGAGAGAAGCGGGAGAAAGCAAGGCAACATCTTTTAATGTCTGCCAATGGGAGGAGGAGGCAGGGAGGAATGTGGATCTGCCTTTTGCTGTGTGGTACCTGCAACACAAATCCCCAGTGAGGCTTTAGGAGCCAACGTGTGACAATCCTGAACATGAAACCAGAGAGGAAGAGTGCTACCAGGATTTTCAGCTGTAAATAACCTAGTTAGATTATTTGATACCAATGGGAGTTCTCTAAGTAAAAATTTAAATAGGGGAATTATTCAAACCAGATGTTGATTGCCCAGTACTTTCTTGTTTCTCCCCCTTTTTGTGCTCTATGTGCTACCTGTTAATGATAGAGTGTGTATGGGAGGAAAAACGTGTGTTTGAGAGTGTGTAGGGGCTCTCTCTGACAGCATGACAAGCAACAAAGTCATACATGACAACACCTACAGCAGAAGAAATAGGTTATGAAAAACCCTATGGATTTTCAAGTCCAAGTGCCTGCAGTTTTTTTACTCATTCCACACTGAAGGGGTTTAAAAAGGGCCAGCAAGGTAAAGAGGACTGGAGGGGCGGTCCCAATGCCAGAGTGTTGACATTTAGGATCTCTTATCAGGTTAAGTCCTTAATTTCACGGAAAGACTTTTTTTCTACTTGTTATTAATTTTTTAGCTTTTGAAAATTAACAATAAAATGCAATAATACCTAGTACTAACATAAGCCCTTTTATCCCTAGACCTCAAAGCAGTTCATAATGTTGAGTCAGCCATACTTTAAGCCCATCTACAAATAAGTTTCTTCAGGGTCTATCTTTAAATCTGACTTTGTAATCCTCTGCTTAGTGCATTTGAATTTATTTTTTAAGTGGGTAAACGTAAGTTGCTCATACAAGCTTCTTTGTAACTTCTCTGGGACTGAGGCTGTTGAGTCTCAAATGAAACCAGTCATCTTTAGTGTTTTGGAAGACTAGAAAGCAGTTAGGAAGTAGAAGGAAGCATTCACCTTTTTCCTGCAACAAACCCAAGTTTTCTGACTTGTTCAGTGAAGTGGATGAAATGCTTGGTTTGTGAAACAGTTCAAGATTTGGGAATTTGGTTCTGCTCCAAATCTGATCAACCTTCCCCAGGTTAAGATCTCTACAGCACAAAATTCTACAGAAAAATATATTTGGGAACTATTGAAATACTTACGATTGATGTTGGATTTTTAATTTTTGAACTGTTTTCTTATACTAAATATAGCATGACTTAGGAAAAAAAAATAGCAAAACTTTGTATTAAAAAGGAAAGGGTAATTTCTCTGTTCCAGAATATTGAAATATCTTGTGTTTTTTACTGGCATTGTTGAAATTCCTTCCCTTCCCCCAGGTTTCTTCGTCACATAACAACAGCAGTATCGGTTTTATCGTGATGGAAGGGCATATTCTTGCAGAGGTCAATTCCATCAGCTTTCTCTGACCAGCGTCAGTTTTCAACTTTGCTCCTCTGTGATTTATATTAGAAGAAAAGCTGAGGTTACCCCCCTATAATCTTCATTCTCTTCACATTGAATTGTTCCCCAGAAGAAGGTCAGACACAAGGCTGCTGTAAATTAGCACAGCTCCATTGAAAATAGTGTCACACCAGCTGAGGGTTTGGCTCAAAAGCTGCAGTTAGAGAAGTGTATTTTTGCCTCCATAAAGGCTAAAGACTGGCCCAGCCAATCTGATGAAGCAAGGCCTAAGAGGGGGGTCAGAATCGGTTGTTTTTCTTCTTGGTAATCTTTTAAAATCAGGCAAGCTCTGATCTTTCCAGCTTATTTGGAGCCCATGGTGGATCAAGGATGAGCCAGTGGTGGTGGAGATGTTGAGCAAGTGGTCACACCGTCCTGCCTGTGCCAGGTCTCAGCACAAGACTGCCCACAGGTGATCAGCCCCATCTCAGCTCCACATAGCCCTGTGTGCCCTGACCAGCCCTCTGTGCTCTCAAGGAGGAGACACCTGTGAGCCCATGTGGAATTGCAGGGATTGAAGACACAGATGTTGCTCATGCTAGCAATGCCAAGATAGTTTATTATATTAGGTTACTAGTACTTATAAGTCACTATATTTGTACAAAATTTTCTACACTGACTTTGTCTTGGTCTTAGAAATACAATCTTTAGATTATTCTTATGCTATTTATGTCTTCTGTTATCTCTTTTGCTAGTAGAGTCCTTGTATCTCTCCTGGTCAGAACGGTCAGTATTAGAGGGTTAGAATGACCAGACACGATGTCTTCACTTCTGTTTTTGTCTTGAGTTTAGTTTTCTCAGGGCTTCTACTGTACTAGGGTTAGAAGGTCGGTGGTGCTGTCTGATTCAGCTTCTACAGCTGTCTGATCTTCTACATGGAATAGCCTCTGCCTTCTCTGTGCTCTCCTACTTATTGGTAGTAAATTGTGTGTTTAAGCCCTGAAGTGCATTGATAAGTGTCTACTGCTTCCACTTATCTGACTGTGTCCTCATCAAAATATGTTTTGCCTCAGGCTCTCAGCTGACACCTGGCCACACAAACAGTTGACTTAGTGTTGTCCCACTGGAGGGAGAAAAAGATACTTTTATGAAAGGATTGGAGGAAAGTGGTAAACCTTTTGGATCATTTACATTGCCTAGAGAATTCCTTCAACAGTACATCCGCAGCATGATGTTCCCCAGTTCTTCCTCTTCACCTCTTCCCTCCACTCAAAAATTTTCATTACCTTAAGGTAATTGTTTATCTGTATGAATTTTAACAAAGAGGTAGAAATGTTCAATATTTTTCCCCAGACCACAAGCTAGCTGTGAATGCCAGGCTGAAAAAGTCCTCCCCTGAAGCAGGGACTGGACAAACTGCCTTCACATTTGATATTGTATTTTGAGTAATTTTGCTATCTCTGAAAACACCCAGCCTCTTTTGAACCTTGTCATATGTGGAGAGTGAAAAGGGGCACATGTTGATGGTAGAGATGTCCCTTTTTGAACAAAGCTTTGCATGGAAACATCCCCCATAAGGTATGTGTCTCCGAATAAGAATGTCTGGGAAAGGCAAAAGCCCAGAGCCTGGGATGCTCAGGCGAGCCTCTGGTCACTGCTGTGGCGTCCCACCTTGGCAAAAGAAGGGCAGAAGATTATACTGAGGAGAAATAGAAATCCTGTGCACACACAGCAGAGAAATGGTTATAATGAGACAGCCCTGGGATGACTGCACAAGTTTTTGGCTTCCCTCAGGGCCATCAAATGGTGAGTGCAAGCCTCTGGGGCCTTGTACAGCTGAGCTGAGATGAGAGGAATTTTTCAACACCCAAAGCTGGATCAAACCCTTCTTCCTGCCTCTAGTTCATAAAGCTTTTTAACTTTTGAAGGGGAGAAAAAGTGATCCCAGATGTACAGCCCTAATTACATACTTAGATGAAATTGGATTAAGGTGGCTGCTGCCTATCCTTTTCCTCTGAAGATGTCTGGGACTGGTGAGGGGACTCTGGGTTGCTGATGCTGGGGCACAGACAAGGGGATCTGATCCAGCACTGCATTCAATGAAAACTCCACCTCTGACTCAGGACAGGGCTTCTGATCATTATGGATATTATCTTGACCATGGAACAGATTTGCACTATTTTTCTAAAATTTGCCCTTCTCCCAGTAGGCAGTACTCTCTTCACAGTAAAGCTGTGTGTGGGCATGGAGAGAAGATTTGCAAGAATCTTCCCCCCAACTGAAAAAAAAAAGAAAAAAAAAGAAAAAGGAGAAGTAAAAGTAAGCAGGGCACAATATGCACCACTGCTTTTAATGTGCTTAACATATGTCTAGTTATTTTCATTTCCAGTAAATCAGGCCAATGTTGTATATCTTTATCATGCCTGCCTCGCACCCACGTGCAACACATTCCAGTCAGCATACGTGAAAGGCATGGGAACTGTCTTTCCTTGCTGTAAGCTGAATGGCAAGTCACTCAAGTCGCTGTTGGGCTGCTCAGTGGAAGCCCACGGCTCCCCGGGGGACTGTGAGGCTGCTGACAGCAGGAGGATGTCAAGCCAGCCCCACGGATCTGATATGGGTCTGACAAACAGGCAGTATTGGGGTCTCCCTGCCCACTCACAGCCGGATGGTATTAGCAGGGCACAAATCAGTCTGCTCTGTGCTCCCTGTCTGAGCAGGATTTTCTCAAAATGAATATTTATGGTGTTTTCATATTTCAGATAAACCCCTTGAGTCTCATTACGTTGTTTGAATCCAAATGAGGCTGATGGCTGCGGCACAGTGCCCTACCACAAAAACCAACTCTTGCAAATCTGACCCAGCGTATAGAGGTTTAAAGCTAAACCAGTGAGTGAACCTGTGGTCAATGCCAAACCAGTATGTTGATGGGCCCCCTATGGAAACATGAGCTGAGGTCCACAGCTTCAGGTAGGTGACCTAAAAGTCAGTTGTCACTTGTCAGTTCCTTGAACATAGAAATAACTTCTCCTCTCACCTCCTAGTCGCTTGTTTGAATATATATTTATGTATTCTATACTGAAAAAAGGTGAGACTTTGGCTCAGAGGAGCTGTTGGTAGAATTGGATGTGTTGTGATTGCTTCTTAATATTACTTCATTGTCTGTTTTGAAGCTGTTATAAGCACACAACTGTAAAAAAAAGCTTCATTGGAAGAAATTGTAAAAGCAGAGATAAAGGCAGAGGGGTAAATAGCTTTATTGAAACACAATTTAAAGTTCACAGAATTAGGGTTTGAAATGGTTTTTTTGAGTGGGTGGAGATCTAGCCTTGCAACCTGCAAAAGTTCATGGAACTTGTAGCCTGTAAACAGCTCCAAGTGAGATAAATTCAGGTCTTTGAAAGTTGCAGCACCATCAAACTCATCCCTGTGGCAGCTGTGACTTCAAATAACCTTTTGTGGCAGGAACAATAATCCCCTTCTGGACAAATATTCTGTTGTATTGAAACTATTTGGCTAGCATACTAGGGGACAAAAGATAGTCCTGAGAGCTTGAAGACATGTAGCTGGTGGCAATAGAACAGTGACAGAAATTCAAGAGGTTCTGAGTTTCCAGAATTAAACAAAATAGTGCTGGAAGGGACCTTTGGAAATCATTTAGGACAGTGTTTTAAGCTTAGGATCAGGCGAACAACTGCTGATCTGAAAGGCTTTACAAGGCGTTCCACAAAACCATTGGGGGAAATAAACCTTCCTTCTTCCTGATATTCTCTGGCATCTCAGAAAGCAAGAAAATGCATTGGGCAGCATTACACTAAGCAAACTCTTAAAGGTCAGCCTAATTTGTATTTGGTTGGGAATGGGAACCACTGTGGCTCATGAACTTTTTTCTGGAAGTTTCATTGAGCTAAAAGCCACCAATCTAGCCCAGTCTCTTGCCAGACTTCAACGCCAGCCCACCCAGTCATTTCCTTTTGACCTTCCAAAGTAACTGTTGTAGCTCCCCTCTGTAAACCCTCTCTGGATTCAGCTGCCTGTGAGCTAAGGAGCAGAGTCCTGCTCTGATATGACACAGCTTCATAACCTTGATTCAGGCTGCTGAGGAAGAGCTGTGAGAAAGTCTGCGGAGACATGGGAAATGTAAAATTACTGACAGAGAAAGCACTATTGAGATGGGTTCATACATTGCTCAAGGATTCATAGGGAAAGCACTACCATGAAATGGAGGAAACTGTAAAGCACAAAAATACAAACCCCAAACAAACCAGCAAAGAAAACTAAACCCTGTGGAGGCTTGTGAGGAATTTTAGTGTGCCTGTGTGGAGATAGTATTGTTGCTGTCAGTGAAGCCAGGGGAAGATGACAACAGAGCAAGGAAGGGAGTTCCCAGGATCTGCAGAGGCCAATCCAACCTCTCCTGACTGGTGCCTGCCTGGTCAGATAGGACTCTGGGTGCCCTATCTGGGTGATGTACACACAGATTTTTACCCCAGTGGATTATAAAACCCCAGCTATCTATTCTGTGAGCCAATAAAGGATTGTGTCACACTCCTAAGCTGTGCATATTCTGCTGTGCTCAGAAAGCAGACCTCAAGGAAGGGCTGTCATGAAGTGTCTCTATTTGATAGTGGGAGAAGAGGAAGTGACAGGTCTGATGGGCTGAGCTCTCAGTGAACATGAAAGTTCAGCATCAGCCCCAGCACCCAGAGTGTGAGCATTGGGAAGTGGGAAATGTGGTGCCAGTGCTCTGCTCTCCATATGGCTCCCAGCCTCTGTGAGCAGAGCACGGGATAACTGTGAACACCCAGTGGATTTGTCAGAACTTCCCCACCTCAGAGGGGTGCATTGTGAAAATTAATCAGTTTGTGTTTGACTTTTTGACTTGGCGCTCCCTCAATAACTTCTTCACACACAAACCCACAATAAACTAATTAGGCCTATTTCTTTGACAGGCTGTTAAAGAAGAAAGAGAAGAAGGATGTGTCTAAACTGCTTGAAAGACAATGTTGGATATATATGCCAACAAAAGGCATCAGTAGCTCTTTAAATTCCTTCATTCTGAAGCTGTGATGAACAGAAATAGCAAATGAATGGCTTCCAGAAATGATGGGATGTAGTTCTTGTTGCTGTTTGGCTTGTGTTTCTCTTTAAGGGATAAGAAGAACTAGAAGAGAGGGAGAACTATGAAAGCATTAGTTTGAAAGAAAGGAAGTATGTTAAACATATTTTGAAATAACTTATTCAACTTGAAAAATAGGGTAATACAGGCTATGATCACAGCTCAATTTATGTATATAAATATATATACATGTATATTGTGCAGAAGGCAAAATATTTCCGTCTGGAGCACTGCGTATTGTCTTGCACAAAAGGCTTCTACTTGAGTCATTAATAGTATATTTTATTAAAGGAAAATTGGCTTCAAAAGTGGTTGGGAATTGTGGGAATAAAATTGGGATGAAAGTAATTATCCCCCTACCCTGTCTCTTCCCTTGTGTTCATTTTTCTGTTCCAGACACAGACGACAACAGCAGCTCCTCTGTCTTCTGTTCCTTCCATGTTTGATCTTCTGCCTGCGCTTTCTTCTGCTGGGTCCTGGAGCCCGTAGGAATGAGGGTATTGTGTCCATATTGCATGTGTTGACATGTGTTTGAACGAGCACCAGGGCAGCCTGGCAAGAAGAGCTTGAAATCCAGCAGGACTGAACAGCAGGCCAGGACCCTTTGAGGAACAGCTCAGCCACTTCTTTAAAACCCTTTGGGGATAAAAGATGCAGGAAGAAAAACTAGAACCTGCTGTGGCACCTGCTTTTTTCTTCTTCTTAGAGGCTTAAGGAGGTCAGGGAAGAAACAGGGTTGAGCATGTCAGTCTGGTCAGGGGCTTCAGGACATTAATAAAAAATAGGATACAGAGGCATTTCCTGATATGGGGAAGCAACCTGGGAATTCCCACATCAGGATGGATGTCCTGAGTACCAGAGAATGGTGGATCATCCCAAATGCCTTTGTGAAGAAATGGGAAACAACAGGTGGCAATGAGGGTCCTCCTGGGCAAGGCATTTTGTGTTGAGCTTTTGTAGTTCATCTTGGCCACTCTGGCCCTGAAGATGGCCAGTGCAAAGGAATTGAAAAGACATTTCCATTAGAATTCAAGAAGAAAGTGAGTGCAGTTCTTGGGTGGTAGAATGCCTCTGTGGTTGAATAATTAACTTGGAAAAGCTACAGAATGTTTTGTTTTTAACACAGCTAGCCCGCTGTTGCTTTTAATCAATACCATGACTTATGGATTGGAGAATCTTTCCAAAATGTCTACCCAATAGATCACTAGTCCTTGCTGAGAGGGCTGGTCATGAATTCTTGATGATGGTGGCTTTCATTTTACCCAGAAAAACATTGTGTGTCATAATTGAGGCAATAATTAATGCTCACTGGCAGTGCTGGATACTGGTTTTTACAAAAAACTATAAACCAATGGAGCATAATGTCATGTGGAAAAGAATATTTGGCTCAGCAAAAAGCTGGGAGGAGAAAAAGGGAGAGACAGAAAGAGTTCAACAGAGACCATGACTCTTACACAAGGCTTAAACTGAGAAGGAAGTGGGAAAACTTACTTTTCCTCTTGTTAAAATAATCCAGTCAGTTAGTATTGGGTCAGGACAAAAGGTCAGGGATCTTCCCATTGTTAAACATTGCAGCTGGAGAGCAGTATCATAGCTGGGGGGAATATACAACAAGTATTCCGAGAAAAAAACAATCCACTCACAAAATTAAGTAACAAACAAACAGAGAGTGTGTTAGTTTGAGTGTCAGTGTAGATGTCACTGTTTCTGCATTAAGGGTTATTTTTATTCACAGCACAGTAGTACTCAAAAGATCATAACTGAGAACAAGATCCAATTTCTCTTGCTGCTATACTGAAGCAGAATCAAAAGTATCCTTTGCATGAAACAAATGCTCCAGTCACAGTGTGTGAAGAGACCTTCAGTTCTCTCCCTTTTACAGGTGGAAAAATTGAGGCAGAAAGGTATCATAGTCATGACAACAGAAGAAATCAATAGATATTTAAGAATCAAATACCTTGATACCTCACAGATCTGTCTTTGCATGATTGGCTTAGGTTTAAACAGGAAGCTTATAGCAAAGCTGAGAATTTAATCCCACTGGATAGTCAGCCAGAGCCTTTTCTAAAACCCAGTTTTATATGTATATGCATAAGCCACTGTAAACTGTAAATGAACTCTCATTATGTCAATTAATTTTTGTTTAATTAAACAAATCTTCCCCAAACATATGTCAGATGTTAGCTCCTTTTCTGTATGGAAAAGCAGACAGACAGCTGTATGCACAGAGGGATTGGCCAGTGATTGACTTTAGTAGGATAATCAGTGATCTAAAATACAGCAGCCCAGTTCACAAGGACAGTCTGTGCAACTAGAACTATGTCCTCTTTTGACTCTTTGTGCATGGAACAGCTTGATAATCCAGTGCAGCCTGAGCTGTTATATGAGATCCTGACTATTGAGCAATATGAGCTGTTCTCCACAACATAAAGTAGAAGCTGACAAGATGCAGCAGGCAGTCACTTGCATCCATGTGCCACTTGCTGCCAATTGGCACTTTATCTGCAGAGGAATTGTCACCAAGCCTGGCAGAATCAGCTCCATGGCCACATCTGTCAGCCAACCATGACACTGGTAACTTAGACAGGGTCTGGAATACCCCATGGTTGTAATCCTACTCCAGACCATCCCTTGAATTGGGAAACCATTCAAGGTGTCTGTTCCACTATCTTCTTGTGCAAGTGAATGAGAGTTTGTTTTAGAGGATGTTGGGAGAGACTAACAACTTGAATTTGCTGTCTAGCCTCCCCTTGATGCCCCCCCGCATTGCTTTAGATGAATGAAGCTTCTCCCTGAATGAATCTTGGATACCACAAGTTAAAATG
Source organism: Pseudopodoces humilis (assembly GCF_049639895.1). Taxonomy (NCBI): domain Eukaryota; kingdom Metazoa; phylum Chordata; class Aves; order Passeriformes; family Paridae; genus Pseudopodoces; species Pseudopodoces humilis. The sequence goes on from NC_142206.1 coordinate 22,525,711, forward strand.
ATGAGAGTTATGGAGATGCACATTAGGTTAAAGATCTACTTAAATTATTTATGGATTATAGCAAATAAAAAATGGATTACAACTGTAATCTCTGGTCTGAAAATTTATACTTCAGGATTAAGCTGAAGACCTAAATCTCCAATTTTATGAAATGAATCAAATTCCCCTATCCAGTCTCCTCTAAACACATGGAGAGAGAGTCAATCAGCCCATAGGAAAGATGAAGCCCTATGCCATAATGTCAAGGCTGCTCCTGGTACCTGAAGAAAAAAGTCCGTATTCACTTTGAGAACCACCCATTTAGCTGCAGTGAAAGGCTGTTTTCACTGTGATTTACACTCCACAAATGTATCTGAAGTTAACACCATCAGACAAGGACTTGAATCATGAACAAAACCACATCAGCATCTCATGACCTATGTAGTTTTGTACACAAACTTTGCTACAGGAAGAAAAGAATAAAGCCTGCATGTCTCTGTATTCAGCTCGTGTGTGGTTATCCATTTAAAAGAACACAAAAACCTCCAGGGCATAATTCTCCTAAGAAAAGTGTAGGAATGGGTCACATGCCAGGACATCCAGTTAGAGTATTTGTGGGTGCCAAACTGGTGTTGTTTATCAATGTGAAGGCCAGACTCCTTCACACGTGGTAGTAACCATGCTCATCAGCTAGTGAAGGTAAAGCTACAGGTTGACTATTTGAGGCTTTCCCTCATGTTATGTACTAAAGAAAGAAAAAAAAAAAAAATCAAATTTTACATGGATTTTATATTGGATTAAAATACATGTTAGAATCTAATATCTCCACCAACAAATAACTAGAAATACTAGAAATTGAGAGAAGCTTTTCCAAAATCTCCATCTGGCTGATTCCATCCTCTCTTCCTTTCTGACCTTTCCCATACTATGTTCAGTGAACCTTCCCATTTCTTGGTTTGGAAACATCTTCCCACAAGTGTTGCTCTTTTTTAAATTCCAAAATAAAAATGAAGCACTCACTAAAACTTCAGTGTAACTCCTCTTCTCAACTGATTTCAAAGAAAATATTCTGTGCAGATCTCCTTAAATGAACTGTCAACAAAGTATGCTCCAGGCAGCCGGAATTCAGAAAAGTCACCCAGTGTTCTGACTGGGGAGTAGAAAAACAAACCAGGGAGCTGTTCCCCCAAAAGAAGAGGATCCTTGTCCCACTGGAGCAACTCTGAACACTGAAGGTCTCCCTTCGTGCCTGGCTGAGGAATCCAACCCCTCACCTCGCTAACTTCACCCTTGGAAAGGTTATCTTGCAATCAGAAATGTTACATTGCGTGACTTGGATCCATTGTTTATAGAATCGTCTAACCGGCTTCATATGTATCTGGTCCAGGGAAACTGATGTTATTAAAACACAACACTGAGACATTGAGCTCTGATAGCAGTTCAACATGAACAAATAAAGCAAGAGTTTTCCCCAAAGTAAAGCAAAGCAAGGATCCCGGCCTTCGTGTGAACTGCAGGGATGAAAGGAGGATGTGATACCATCATCTGAACATTGACCTTTTCACTGTTGTTTCTTTTTCCAGTTCTGAGCCCCAGCCCTGGGTCTCTTCCACTCTCTTTTATCCCCTCAATCCAACTCCTACCAAACCCCTGGAGCAGGTAAGCTATGAGCTGAGAACGTTTTTCTCATGTTTTCACTCGTTATTGCTTTTTCAGCCTGGTCAGAAAAGTGTCTGGATTTTTAGTTCTGACCTTTAAACCCTCAGTATCAACTCTGCTTGCAGAAAGTTCTACAGCTACGGATGAAATGGGCATATGAACTGAAAGGTAAAAACACACACTGCTGGGCTGTATTTGTGAAGCACTGATATTTCATTAGGAACATCTGACTATGGTTTTTCCCATACACTTTGCTAATATTAATATCAGAATTTCTAGATCTTGAGTATGCCTGATTACTATGGAATAACCTCACTGAAGTATCTGGTAGTCCTGTCATTTGTTACAGAGGCCTCTAATATTAGGCATTGCAAATACCAGAGAAAACTCACTTAAAATATTGTGTGCTCTTATTCTAGAGAAATACTGCCTCTGGAGCTGTACTAGAGAGTGAAGAAAGTTTGATATTCCACAGAGAGGTGCACAACTGATGAGTGAGAACTTTTTGATGACTGAAGAGCTTGGTTAGGTAAGATTAATTAACTCACATATATCTAGGAGCTTTCATCCAGAGATCACAGAGCTCTTAGAAGCAGAGGGCAAGGGAAATTCTTTGGCTATTTCAGACATCAGTGGAAAGAAACCAGCTTTGGGATGTAATATTTTTTCTAACAGTGCACAAGGGGAGTAAATAATAGCCCATGCTTTGCCTGCACTGCAGAAAAAAATTTGACAGGAGCAATATGCATCAGCGCAGTTAATACCCTTGTTTTCGTGAAAAACAGCCCACCATATCTGTAGCAAGCACAGGTTTTGTCAGCAAGTCAATGTATTGTCACTAGATTGTAGAGGAGGTTAGCAAGAAGCTGAGGCTTACTAGAGGGAATGGCAACACTGTTTTTTTTTTTTTGTGGCATCTGGACAGTGGTACTTGGGACTGCTCTTCATCTCCATACCACTCTAAACCAAACCAAGCATAAATTCAGACTGAATATAAAATGGAAACTTTCCATGTTAGAGTCCCCTGGGCTGACGAATGAAGAGAACAAGAGACATCCTTCTCTGTTTTCAAGAACATGCTGCAATACAGGTGAGGTATGGGGCCTGGGAAGAGCAAGGATAACCCCCACTATTAAGTCTATTTTGTGCCCAAGAGAGAAGCAGACTAGGATAGGTGGAAACAATTTTCTCTTAGGAACAGAAGCTACTCTGAAAGCTCAGCTTGCTTCTGTGCTCAAAACCAGATGGATCCAGATGGATTGTAATGGTAATAAAAAAATTAAATCTTTATCATCTGGCAGCAAAGCCAAGAGGAGAAGAAAAACTAAGCTCAAAGGGTTTGAAAAAGACTCCACATTCCCCATAGAGGAAACAGATGAAAATCTGGCAAGCGGTCATTTGGAGATCCAAGATCTGTGGTCTGAAGTGAGGTCTAACTTATTCAGCCAAGTTTATTGCCAAGCTCAATGGCAATTGTCATTTTAGTGTACAAAAGATTGCAGTCCTGGAATGGCTGGAGGTCTTTCTTATCAATGCTCACAGAGTGACTACTTTGCAAACTTGTGTTGTGACAGCATTTTAAAGTTTCATGTTGCTGCCTGATGCACTTGTGAAAGACAGAGATCAAGGTCTTATACTGGTGAAGCTGCAAATGCCTTGATCCTAACTGAACATTACTGAGGAAGTTCCACAACCCTATAGAAAGAAAAAAAAAAAAAATATAAAATCTCTTTATTTCAGTAAATGAAAAGGTATGATGGAAATGTGTAGGATATGGAAAACCATTAAGTCAAATCAGTATTTTTCTTAAACTCACCTGCATCTAGTCTTCAACACCTTTATTAAGCAAACACTCTTAGCTTCTTAAAACATACTGTAATAGTTACTTTTGCTCACAGAAACATATATCCTGGTCTAAACTTTTTCTTAACTATTTTGCCTCAATGGTGTTGTGCCTTTGTACTACACCAATAACATAGTCAAGAGGACAATTCTTGACTCCCTTACAGGAGAGAATTAGGCATTCCAAATGATGCTGATTTAGCTGACCAGGTTAGTGCGATTGAGATACATATTTCTTCAATGTCAGGCTTACAAATGTCAGTCCTTCACCATGCCATTAACATTTATAACCATTAGTGTAGGTTTCCTCGTCCTTGCATTGCACCTATACATTGACAGGATGCTGGGCTGACAGAGTTTAAGTCTGATCATGCCTGGCTGCTCTGTTATTTGTCTTGTAAGTGTTTGGAAATTGCTGCATGCGAGCTGCTGGTTATCCCGTACTGCAAGATTTCTTAATAGACTCCTAGATTCCTGTGGGGCTGTGGCAGTTTAGAGACTAAAACCAGTTAATCCAGCTCCCATTCACTGCCTGCCCCTGACTGGGAAGTCTCCCAGGAAGAGTATATGTATGCACACAATGCACACTCAGAGCCAAGTACCCACACCATATTCCAACCATGAACACCCTGCCTGTACAGTAAAACTCAGAAAAAAAAAATAGTATCACTTGAGTTCTATTTCAACCCTCTGAACAAAACAATGGGCTGGCTTCTACTGCTTCAAGGTAATATCACTCTTCTTTCCTGGGCCTATGATTCTGCAGTGGGTCCTTGTATATATGTGCAGGAATTCAAAGGGAAACTGATAAAGAGCTCTCAGCAAAGGCTAAAGCATTCCTGAAGGTAAAGTAATACAAGGCCCTCCTGTCTGGTCACATGCTGGTGAAAAAATGGTGTCTCGGTTTGAAGAGACAGGTGTCTGCTAAGGGGGGCAGAAACTTTCCTTGAAATGGAAAAAAAAAATGTAAACACCACCCCCTCCCCTCCCCCCCCAAATTATTATAATCTTGAAATCAAGGGGCTCTCAGGCAAAGATATGGGAATAGGAATAACAGGTCTTTACTAGGAAAATTAAAATAAAAATGCAGTAGTACAACGTTGGGGTTCAAGCAAGGCTGGTACCCTGGCTGGAGCCAGCACGGCAGCTATTCCCAGCTGCTCGGTCCATATCCCACTGCATCAATGTGATGGATGGCGAAAATGGCGATTTATTGCAGGGAAACTTAACATTTTATAGCTTGGGGTCACTGTGTTACTCCCATCTACATACGTCACACCTGGGTGCTATTGGCTAATTACAAAAGGCCTAGCTATCCTAACAGAGGGGGGGTCTAGTAGCTTCCCGTTACATCCCGGTGTCTTCCGCTCCGCTATGCCCTAAACTACAACAGTACAAAAAAAAACAAACTACTGATGGAGTCAGAATACAGCCTGACACCCTGTTGGTCAGGATGCTGGTAGCAGTCTGATTAAATGGTAGCTGCAGTTCTCCTGGAGTGACAGATGTGGTTCTGTTGAAGCAGCCCTTGTAGAGGGGTTTTGTTTGTTTTCCTCTGAAGGTCTGGTGATGTACATGGGTCCAGTCTTCTGGGAATCCAGTGGAGAAAGGCTGCCTGAGGTATTCCAAGGCTCAGATTATATCCAGGTAGGAATGCTTGGCTCCTCCCCCTGGGTGGGGCATCTCCCAATGGGATGATGCCATTTTATCAGTCATGCAGTGAGACTCAGTGGCCTATTTACAGCAGATATCCCCTGGAGGGAGGATGGGTCGTGGAAGAGATAAAGAACACTGCCCCACCTGGTTTTAGCAGCTGGTAATAGAATACATACTCTTGGTTACATCTTGAATTGCAACCCAAGACAAATGGTAAAGAGCATTCTGAAGGTGCTCTTGAAAAGTCAGCACCAGGAATGTTCCAGAGAAAAGGGTTGCTTCTGTCAGGGTTTCCTGGGCCTCTGGAGATGGATGTCTGGGCACCATCCATGGACAGGCTCTGTCCTTCTCTCCTGAGGTGAGGAAGCTCTCTGATATCACTGCATGCCTACAACCCACATTAAAAACAAACCGAGATTTGGTCAACCAAAATGTTTTTCTTGGATTTTCACTTTGGTTTTGTATCAATGAACTGTGGAAGAGTCCCTACATTCTCCTGCTGGAGATGCCAAAAGAGGATAGGATGACCATTGTTTCTCGTCAGAGTTCTGGTCTTCAGACCAGAAGAGGCTTTGGAATTAGCCATTTTCTGGAACTGAAATTGTTCTGACAAAACTGGACCTTTCTAAGTGGTGTATGAGGGTGCATGTGTTTCTTCAGAAAATGCCTCCTGAGCTCTTCCTCAGGAAGGCAGCTGTTAGATAAAGGAAGTTAGATAAAGGAAGGAAGGCGGCTGAGGAAGGTACAGAAAGAAGAGCTGGTGCTGCCATTCCTCTGGCTCGTGGGGCAGAACCGTCCTCATGGCACCAGCTCCCCTGCCTTGCCTGCTGGGTGGCAGTGGGGACTCTCAGCAGCAGACAGAAATCTGCGCCCATCAGCGCTAGGCCCAGAGCTCTCCAGTGACTCCAAGTATTAAATACCCTCCTCAGGCTATTCCATCTGGGCAAAACAGTGGGTGGTGAAGAAAAACCAACAGTTACAATGTTTAAATTACATAACAGACTTTTTCAGTGTAAACCAGGGCTCTCCTCCTCACTTCCCCTTACCCTGCACATCTCTTCAAAATTGCTTTCGTCAGTCAAACATTGTGTTTTTTTAATATTCATGTTTTTCCCTCTTTGACCTGGTTATCTTGGCACTCAAGGCCCAATTTCTAGCCAAGGTAACTAAGTTTAATCCATGGATCAATGCACCATTCTCATGTGTCAAGATTCAGAGAAAAAAAGGAGGCGTGAGAGAAATGTATTGAATATGTATTTTAAAATATGTATGTTTGAAAATTCTATTTCATTAAACAAAATGAACTCTGAGGAAGAGTTGGTGAGCGGAAGGGCAATTTTTTTCCGGACAGACGAAAATGTTACCAAAGTATTTTTGCATATGTTATTATAGAGATGTGGTGATTGGAATTCTCTGTAAGGAAAGCCTCGTGAAGGTGTTGGCACACTGTTGGCCCAGCAGATAATCTTCCATCAGTGCTGCCATCCATCCTATCATCCACTTCACCTGTGAAGCAGCTTCACTACCTGAAGTAGCTTCACATGACATATTCGAGAAGATATTGAGGCTATAGAGGAGGCTGTATGCCAAAAATGAGCAGTCATAAGGCAACACCATTGCATGATGGTGACATTTAGCAGGACAAACTAATCACCAAATTAACTGGTGTGGTTCCAGCTGTGGTGCTGAGGCATCGTGTTGCAAATACCTACCATGATAAAAGCTGTATGTAGTGCTGCTCTTTTGCTCCACTGAGTGCAGACAAATGAAAGGAGGTTGAGATGAACAGCACACCTTGGACTAACATCAGTCAGTTCTGAGCAGCTGGCTTGTCCCCAGCCTGCACTGTCTGCTTTGTTAGTCACCAGGGAAACCAAGGTGGGAGGTCACTTACTCCAGTGGGGAAGCACACAGGACACCAGCATTTAAAGCTTCCATATTTTGTAAAATATTATTTTTCTGTAAACTGGATCAATATGATGGATAAAGCACGTGTTTCTACTGAAGTCAGGAATGAGTCAATACAAACCATGTTTGAGGAAATGCAAAGACCAGGCTAGTGAGAAACTCAAGGGTGAGCAAGAGAGTAAGTGAGCTTGACTGAGCTTCTTCACAGCTGGTTTCTCATTCAAAGGGCAGTCATGGGTGATCTACCTTGGTGTGGGGTGCATCAGCCAGTGGGCTGTCTCACAGACACTCCCGCTGAAAGGGCCTCAGGTTACACCTGGCAGGATAAACCAGCCATCAGTCTCCTTTGAGCATCCTGCAAGTAAATGCTTCCCAATGTACTATGACTCCAAAATCTCCTGAGGCTTCAGGCAGCCAGGGCTGCTTCTGACAGCATCTGCTGCTTGTCTGACCATGGCTGAGGAAATAGAAGCTGCTCTTACTATGGACCTTTCCATTCAGTTAAAAAACTAACAAGCTTACGTATAAAAAAGACAACTTCTGGCAAAGTGAGGAGTTAGTTTGTTGGTTATGAACTTGGAAACAAAGTTACAAAAAGGAATCCCAAAAAAACCCACCATAAAACCCAAGTGAAAGCAATGAAATGCTGACTAGCCACCTGACACCTCCTCACCCGTTTTTCTAGCTCTTGAGCAAGGCATGTCAGGTGTAGAGGAAGCTGGAAGGTGTAGGAGTCATTTGGAAAACACCTACTTATTACTTTTCTGTATCTAACTTCCTTGAAGCTTTATTTATCCATGCAAGAAGACCGTGCTAATAATCCATCCTAGAGACTATCTTCCTTTCAGTGAAGACTTTTAAAGCCAATTTTGGGGGAACCGTTGACCTTGTCAACACTTCACCTACCCCAACTGCAGGAACAGCTTGGTCTGGGCAGACCTCCCCAGGCTACCTCCTCTTTTGGTCTTCAGACAAGATGAAACTCTCTGATTTCTCAGTTCCTGTCTGTCTCCAAATGCTCTTCCCAGTTGTTTTGTCCAGCAGGGACATAAATATGAAAATGTACAGGACTGTGTTGATGATTTTGAGACAGATGTTTGGGTTAAATCTTTCCAGAAGAGAGGGTGGCAAAGTATATCTGTAAACTGCTTGAGGAAGCTGCAGAACTTCTACTGCTGCAACTTCTATGGAAACAGTTGGACAGTTGTTTGTCAGGAAGGACACAGAAATAGCCTGCCTTCTCCTGGCATAGGAAGCTGGACGGGACGATGCTTCAAAGCCTCCTCCAGGCTGCTTTTTTTATGGCTTACACTTCTGGGCAGTCTCCTTTTTTTTTCTCTTCCAGTCTTATGCAATGGCAGTGAATCCAGGAGTGTTTGCCTTAATACTGACAAAATGGATGTGAAAAACATCTCAGTGTTTGTCTGGCAGGAGTACATTACATCATCTTCCTGATTAGTGCAATGTCAGTAAACAGATATTGTAAGATGCAGCCTTTATGTATCTACTTTATCAAACTCACAATCTCCAGATCACTATATGATGATCTTCAAAAGGACCCACATATGAGATAATAATTATGTGAATGACCTCCAGCATGTTTTTCAAAGTCACCACCATCCCCACCTGTTCCTGAGTTTCTGGGCTAAACCCATCACACAAACGTGGCCTTCTCACTTGGTACTGAGAAAGGACTCCAGCTAAGGAGACTGAATGGTGATCTAAAGCAATCTGTTGTAATTTGAACACCAAGATCAATAATTGAAGCAAATGCACATTTACCATGCAGGTCAATATAGCTTTCCTACCTTCTTATTAATACATCTGCAAAACCACAAATGAAACAGCTCCAGATCCAAACCTTAAGTAGTTTGTAAGAACTTTCCTGGCATGGACAATGAAAGAAGCCCAGCTTCATTTGAAAACTACAAGTTTTCCACATGCATTTGTGTATATGAGCATATATTTAGGAATGGATATAAAATAATGTGCTGGGAGGAGGTATATATATATATGTGTGTAAATAAAAAAAATAGAAAGGGAAGACAGTGACGGACCATGTGTTTCGTGTGGATGCATTTGAACATATGTGCGTTTAGGCACATTCACTCCAGAAAAAACAAGCTGAGAACAAAATACAAAAGTCAAATTTATAAAGAAAAAAAAACCCCACACTTTTGGGGAAGCAAACATGTTTATATCAGTGAAACATTAAATAACATAGAGTCAGGCAGTCTGTCAAGAAGAAGGCAATCATCATGCAAATGGTTTAGAAAAGAAACCCAACAGAAAAGTGATGTGTAAATGGAAAATAAATAAATTTAACATAAGGCAGTCCTGCTTCCAGACTTGTGTTAATAAAGCAGCTATTAGGTGGAGACATTGTGGTGATGCCTGAGTTGACTTGGTTGGGTTTTTTTCACTTCTCGCAAGACCCTAATCAGTGTTATTTGAAATGATTATGTGGGTTTTAAATAGCAAGAAGCAGTAAATTTTAATGGCACATCTGAATGCTGTTCCATTTAATTTCTATATAGAGCAATATTAAACCTCTAATAAATAACCTGCGTCTGAAATGGTCTCCCTCTCTCCCTTTTACACAGACACACACACACACAAGCCAGCTCCTAGAAACATCTTTGATGTTTTTGCCATGGACTAGGGAGAGATGGCAGAAGGAAGAACTAAAGTGGGGTATGGATCAGATGAGGACAGCACTCTGCAGGGAAGAAGCATGTTTCTTAATTTTCCCCTTGTGCTTTTTATTTGCCCCATTTTTCTATAGGAAAATATAGTTTAGGGAGAAGTGAATGAAAATAATATCTCTGTCATGGGCCAGCACAAATCACATTTTATGCTAAATCCTGCTTTTTAGCAACTAAAAGCCAAGATAAGTGGTGCTTGAGTTATTGTCAGCCTGGGGTGCAAGATCCAGACAGCATGTTCGTGGACATAAATAACTGACTTTCACTTCAGACAGATATGCAAGCTGACAGGTTTCTATTCCTTTGGGTCCAGGTGTAGCTAGATGACTTTAATAAATGGCACAGAGACAATGTGAACAAAGGCACAAAAGGTGTGATTGTGATACAGTCCCCATGACATCATCCATGCCTCTGCCCCAAATGTCACCTGTGACTGACTTCTCAAGGACAGTCCTCCCTTGAAGACCCTTACTTGTGATATTTTCTTACTCAAATGTTGACAACTCATCTTGCTCCCCATGTGGTACAACCAGCCTCTGGATGAGAAGGGACTGATCCTTCCTGACACAAACTGTAGAAGGAGCAGTGCATCAGCACCTTGCCCAGCCCCAGGCATTCTTCCTCCTGCCTCACTTCTCTCCATGTTTTGGCCTCCACCATCCTAGGCAGTCTCATCTCCAGTGCTTTCTGATGGGAAATTTCTTGGAGCAGGGAGCAGGGCAGTTTAGCTCTGCACTAGGCACTGTGCCATGCAATGTGCTCTTTTGAATCCCTGCAAATGATTTTTCTTTATGAACAGTGGCAGACTGTCCGCAAAAGATCTGGATGTGGATTAAAATCATCTACTTCTTGAAACACACCAAAAAGAACTTGCAGAGAGAGTCAAATATTGCAATCAAACAACCCAATCTGGAAAATCATAGAAAGCAAGGAACTGCAGGAGAAATTTAGAGGGCAGAAACAAGGATGCTGCCTGCTTGTCTCTGTCAAGTGGGTGGCTATTTGAAAGCCAAAGGCTGTAAGTGGGAAATCCTAGATAAACACAAGGGTGTATTTATACCTTCCTCCAAGCTGGCTGACACAGGTGCTCACCAGACATGGGTTACCTGGGTGGGCTGACTGTGGGGCCACACTGCTGCAGGGGAGGCAGACCACGACAGGGAGCATCGCATGCCATCTGCAAGGTGTGCATTTGAAATGTGCTGCCACTCCATTGGGTACACACTGCAAGAGCTCATTTGAACCCTGATAGTCCACTTGGGGAAATAATACACCTTTTTATTTTTTTTCCCTAACAGTGATACTATTCCCCCACGCTCACAGCCTGATTCCTCACCTGAGCCTTCCACATCTGCGAGGCTTTTGTTATTAATGCCATAAATCATGGTTAGAAATAAACAGCAGAGAAGCTCTGAGAAGTGGGAGGCCAATTTCCCCACCAAGGTGGAAGCCCCAAAGTTTTGGTTCCTTCTCTTGTCCTAGTGGTAGTTGCCTCCAGCTCCAACTGCACAGGGGCTTTGTGTGTGTGGCAGCATCCTCCAGCTCCTGCGCATCCCTGCCAGGCCTGACTGTCACTCGGGAATGAAGCTGTCACTGCAGAAAAAGCCTTTGACTGTTCTTGTTGGCACCCTGGGGGTGCTCCATGCTTACCAACCTCCCATCACACTATAGAGGGACAGGCCTTTTTTGAGCTCTGCGTGTGTTCAGCACAGAGAAAAATGTTTCCACTTACTTTTCCCCCTCCTCTCTTTGGAATATGAAGCACACACTTGTCATGCTTAAAGGAGTGGATTTATGGTTCACTCTGTCTCTTATCTCCCCACAGAGCTCACTGGAGCTGCTCTCCAGATGGGACAGTATTACAAGCTTCATCATATAAAGCCCACTTCAGCCTACTGCCCAGATGTTCTTTGTTCCCAGAAATATTCCTTCCCAACAGTAAGTAAAAGGGAACTGGTGCTGGTATGCAGTCCCTACTCCTTTGCTTGTTTATGGGTTACACCTCCAGTTCCAGACAGCACACTTACCTCCTCAAAAACCACTGATCAAACCTGATGTGGGGACTCTAGGACCTGGGCAATGCTGGGGAGATGGTGGAAAGGATCCAGCAAGTCCCTCACGGACTCAACTACTCAACTACCATTGCAGAGAGCTCCTAACGTGAAGGGTGCCTTTCTCTTTCAAGCACAGACACGGGTTTCTTTTTTCAGGCCAAACTGAAGGTGAAAAACAAAGCTCCCTTCACCCAGGTTTCAGAGGGGAAGATGTAGGATCTAAGAAAACCACAGCTCTCAAACAAGTCCACCAACGCCAGCAGTGTAAAAGGAATCCTTCTGGCAGAGTGTACATTTGCCGCAGCATCTCCAGGACACACTCTGCGTAGGGTTGGGGCACCTACTGATAAAAACCATCAGTGCCCTCTCTGAAGGAATCCTGTTGCTCATGGGAGGTGGTTTTCCCACTGCTATCCTTCTGGTTGGACCCAGGGAGCATGCTGGAGCAGATGTGGAATGATGATGTTGCTGCCCGGGTCAGTAGGGATGCTCTTGGGAGCTTGCAGGATGGCCTGGCTCAGCTGCCAGCAGCATCCCTGCTCGGGCACAGCCCCACAGCTGCCACAGCAATGGGGCCAGGCTGCCTCAAGCCCTGCCCAGTGCTGGTGGCCATGGAGAGCTGGCCTTGCCTCGTCACGCTGCGTCCAAAGCGGGCAGGAAGGTCCTGAGGCAGCGGATCATCCCCCTGATAAAGACTTCATATTTATGCAGCTTTCCCTGTGCCCTGAACTTTGCCTGTGTCTCTGGCAAAAGGGCAGTTACCTCAGGTCAGAGCACTGCCTCGAGCCAGCACAGGGAATCGGCTTTCAATTTCAGCAGCGACTTTCCTTCCCTTTTTTCTCTTATCCCTCCAGCCATCACAGAATAATTCCCATCCCTATTAGCTTACCCCCCTCCCCCTTCCTTTCCCTTCCCCTTTGAAATCCTCCCGCCTGTCCCCAGGACAGGGCAGGGGGAGGCAGGAGGCGGCGGGAGAATTCCTCCAGATATTACACAAAAGCCTCATGTATCCCCAGTGTCAACCCCAGAGGGCGGCTGAGTAATTTAATTAAGGCAAAGGAGCTTTTGTTTTACTTGCTTTCTTTTTTGATTTTCTCAAGTTTAAGACAAGAAAAAAAGAAGGAGGGAGAGAAATGTTAGCCCTCAGAGGAGGAGCAGTGATTCAAGCTTTCCCGTCTCTGCTCAGTCTCTTATTGAGGAAAGACCATGGGCCTGTCACCCAGAGTCCGTGGGGCTCCCCAGCCTTGGATGGCTCCCCTCCTGTGGCAGTGATTTAAGGGACTGGCATATTCCAAGAATTAGTGTGTATTCTTCTGCAAACACATTTATGCCGTTCCCTCCATCTACCCCACACCGCTCTTTGTCCTCCTTGGTATCCATTCCTTTGTGCCTGTGTCACATCCTCTCCAACTGCTTCTTCTTGCCTCTTCCTTCTCCGGTTCACACTGCCTGTCCCCTCTCTCTGTCCTTTTCCTGTGCTCTCAGCATACCCACTTCCTCCTCTTTCTCCCCTCAGCCTTCCTCTCTCCACTGTTCTTGATGAGGGAGTTTAATTTTTTTTTCCCCAATTAATAACATCTTCATTCCTCTGTCTGATATTTATTAATTGCAGATTTAGCACAACTGATGAAGGACATCCATGGCAGGGTAGACAAATGTGGGAGAAAGCAGTGGCTGCTTTCAATCATCATTCATGATGGGCAAAGCATCAGTCCACCCATGCATTAGTGGCAGCAGATCTCTTCTCTTTGTTTCTTGTCTGAGGAAAAAGAAATGGCAGCATGAAAGGGCTGAAAGCTATGCTGGATTCATCTTCTCATCATGTTGCAACAAAAGGACATGGGGATGTTGTATCAGCCCTGTGCAGGGGTGGAGTTATCTTGGCAAGCCCTGTTCTTTGCCCTGGGGCCACTTCTAGTGCTGGGCCCAAGTCCAGCTTTGGCCCATGTCCACAGGGTGCTGGAGGCTGGGTACGGAGGCTCACAGGGGAATGAAGCCCCGAGGAAGCCAAAATCACTCCTGGTGTCAATTATTAAACCTGTGAGCCAAAACCCTGCCCCAGTGCCCCATCAGGAAACCCTCCTGCAGCCAAAATGTTTGTCCTTGTTCTCTCATCAGCATCTCCTGAGGGGAGGCTGAAGCCCTCACAGGACACAGTCTTGTTGGGAGAGAAGGGCTGTCCTCTGGGGCCAGGACAGCCACAGAGTCTTCTCTCTGAAAAGAATCTAATATGGAATCCTGCTCAGATTAAGAGCTGAGCAGGCCTGTTCATTCACAGGATCCTCCTCTTCAGTCCCCAGGCCTGACACTCTTAGACATGTTCCTTGGTCCAGGGCCTGGGATCAGCCCCAGGGAGTGGCTTTGGGGGACACATCCTGTGCCATCAGACCAGCGTCATCTGCCTTGCTGTTGTCCCATCACCACATCTGGAGGGGATGTTTCCCCTCATTGAGGTGGCAAATAAGTTTTCAGCACTATTCCCATGTGAGTAGAGGCTGCTTACTGCTCACCCTCAGAGCCACGGCAGTTTTGTCTGTGAGAGTGACAGCAAAGCCCTTGGGCTGGATTTGGCTGGCCAGACAGCCCTCTCCTCCACTCCTGCAGCTCAGCAAGCTCCTCACTGACTCCTTGCCTCCGTGCCTCTGCTGCCAGGCTATGGCCACTGGGCTGCTTCCAGCCCAGCCCACCCCTGAAGTCCCACTTTCCCTCTTCTGGCATCCCAACACGCACAGCTAAACCTTCACCGTCCCCGGAGCTTGGGGTTGGAGGTGGTGTTTATTTGTCTTTTGGTTCATAATCTCTCTGAACTGTTCACCCTCCTGCCTCCCCTCACCCCAGTCCCCTTCCCGAGGAGCTGCGTGTGCACCCCAGGGGCTGCTGCAGGCCCCTGCCCGCAGAGGTTAACGCCACACCCGGGGCTGTGCTGAATCCCCCTCGTGCTGCAGCTCCCCCCAGCCAGGCACCTCTTATGGACTCCACGAGCCTCGTGTCTGTGGCAGCCTTACCTTATTGAAGAGGACATATAGACCAATTAGTTGTTATACAATAGCTCTGGATAGCCAGGCAATGGGACCAAGGGCATTTACTCAAACTAATAGAGTCTGGAATTGATTTAAATCTAGGCAAAAAAAAAAAAACAAAACCAGCAAGCTAATTCAACATTTAGTATCTCCCTGGTATCTCCTCAGACAAAACAGGACAGGTTTTCCTAGTACTCATATTGAATCTAGATTTATACATCAATATACACTGGTAAAAGCCCTTGTTCCTAAACAGAAAACTCGGGCTTTGAACTGACAAAAAAATATGTCTTTTCCCTTGTGTTTAGCCCATCTGCACAAGAAAAGACCCTCACTTTCAGAAAAAAAACAAGTGCTCTCAGCAGAGGAGGCCCTTTTGCCTGAATAAGGACTTTATTCATATAATAGAAGGCCCAGGAGTGAGGGGTGCCACGGAACTTCACTGCTTAGAAAGCATGTAAGGTCCCATCTTGTAAGTGCATCTGGAGCCACCTAAACGTGCAGCCCAAAAAGATGGGGTGGAAGGTCACATGCCCTAGGACAGATAGAGCCAGAACAGTCTCAGCTGCAGAGGACGAGAGACCTACCAGCCTACAGAGTGAGAAAAGGGCCTTGGGGACACATTTGTTGGGCCCAGAGCACAGCAGCCCAGCTGCCTGTCTTGGAAAAGCCCACACAGCTCCACTGGGGTGACATGAGCTCACATCTCTCTGAAGCCATCTGCCTCCTCCCCAGTACGTGGTGCAGACACTGAGCTCCTTTAGGCTGTTAATGACCTCTTCAGATGGGTCTTGACACACTTAGAAAATACAGACCAGGAAGAAATGGAATATTTTCAAGTGGCTAACTTCTTATGAAAGGAACCAAGGCCGGAATATGGCAGAGACATGTTTCCTTCAGTACATGATGTTCATATAAAATGTGTTCTTGGCTCCTTTCACACACTGTTTACCCCGCCTGTGAAGCAGGAGGCAGAGGAACGGCACATAAAACTGTCCACATGGGCTGGCAGTGCTGGAGGCCTTACATCCTGCAAGCTTGGCTCTCATGGGCTACCAGGCTGTGTGCCTGTAACTCTTGTTCACTCTCTGTGCACTGCCTTCCGCCTTACAGAGAGGCTAGAGCTGAGATGCAGGAACCTCCATAGTGCCACTGATGTTCTAAATGAGAAAACAAACCACTTCTGTATTGAGCAGGAATAGGATTAGGATTAGGATTAGGATTCATATGCTGATCAACAGCTGGTCACAAATACTAGAATTGGTTTGCAAGTGATTTTGCAAATTAAAGCACTAATGTAATGTGTTTCCAGCTTGCTTGCTGGAAAAGATTAGGTTAGGATGAGATACACAAAGAAACGTGCAAGTCTCCAGCATTTCACAGATTTTAACAGCATACACGAAACACTGAAAAATTAGTAGCAGCATTTTTTGGCCAGTGATTACCCTATTGCGACAAAAGAAAGCTCTCCAGCCAGGAAACAGCGTCTCTGTCCCCAGCCTTGATCTGTCTTGCAGTGCAGAGGATGATGGTACACATCATCATTGCTACAGATAGAAAAGTATTCCTCACTAGTTGGAGAGCTAGCATGCTGAGCCACTCTTACTGTATCAGCCAGTGAAAATGACATCACCCAAGAAGGGGCAAAACACTAATTATCACAGTTTTGAATATTACAAATGTTTAAAGAGCTTTTGGTGGGAAGTGTGAGAAGATCTGGAGGCTATTGACAGATTCCATTGTTATGGAAGGCTTTGGACTGACACCATTAAAAAAGAAAAGCTTTTTTAAAAAAGAAAATAAACCAAACTATGATTTATATTGTTCAAGTATGTGACTCAAATAAGAGAATGATGGGAGGGAGGTTTGTCTTCAGGGAGCTGTGATTCCCTTAGAGAAACCTGCTTGGAGAAGTAGTTCATTAGGAGAGTTAAAACAACCCACTTCTTGCTGCTTCCTCCCTTTATTGGTACCTCTCCTGCACCAAACACACTTTGCATTTTTAAAGGGCAAAGTAACACTGGGTTTTTGCTGCCTCTGAGCCCCAGTCAAACCCCAGAAAGGAGCAGCGGGATCTCATGTGGCCCCTTTTAATCTTGGCAGCTTGTTACTTCTGACACAATGCAGAAGAGAAAGCTCATCCTTTCTGTGTTCCCTCTCTTTGCTGGCACTGCAGCCAGTAGGCATGTGCCCAAAAGCATGCATACAGCTTTCTATGAAAAAAAGAAGCCATAGGAAGTACATCAAGCCAAGTTGTTAACACTGTTTGATATGCTGCCTCTATTCAAATAATTCCATGATCTGCTCCTCCAGCACTGGAGTCAGTCAGCTATTTATCTCTGACCGTTTCCATTAATCACACGGCTATGTTTGATGGGCTGTGGGGCACAGGGTGGGCCAGGAGGGGACCAGCTCTACTTGTTGGAAGGTGGGATGGAAATACTTGGCTCCCCAGTCTCGCCACTGCTGGTGCCTCGGCTACACCACAGCCCTCAGGGAGGGCTGGAGGATTAGGAGACTGGGGAGAAGGCTTTGCAAAGAGCGCTGTCTGTGGGAAAGCAGTCAAAGCTGGCAGTTGAAGTTAGCACATGCACTGCAGAGCGTCATTCTAGCCCTTCTCCCTCTCTTCTTTCACATACCAGCTTCCCAGAGCACTTCACAAGGGTCTGGAACAAAGTCAAAGCAGCCAAATCAGAAAGAAAACAAGGCATCTGGCACCCAGTACCTCTGCTAAGGGCTCCCTTGCCCTGTGCCTCTGAAGAAGAGCTGTCACACCCACAGGAGCCAAGGATGACAGTGAACGGCTTTCAAGCGTCTTAAGTATCTGATTTTACAAGGTCTGGGGGTTTATTTCTGCGTGCAATGTAATGTGCAGCAGTTTAGCCACACATTTTCAGGGTGGTCACCCTGCAGGCTGAAGGGCTGCAGGATGCCTTGCTGCTGCCAGGTGAGGGGCATGGGCCAGACCCAGACATTCCTGTTGCTATAGTGCCTCCAGTACATCCTGTTCCCTTCTGCAAATCCCCCACCAGCTCCTCTGCTCTGATTTGCACCCTGCTTGTCTGCTCTGGACAACAGGTTCTTCTAAGGGCAGTGAGTTTTGGAGGTTTCCTGTATTTTGGATGTCAAATATCTTCTGAAATGTCAGAAGATGAGCAAAATCCCTTTATAGGTCTAGTTTTTGAAACAACTGGTGTCTGAAGCACACCTAAAAATTCCTGCATAGAGCTCCTGAAATTAGGCACCTTAAGCTTCTGAAGACAGCAGACAACAATAAAAAAAACCAAGCAACTCAATCTAAAAATCAAGAGTAATGGCAATTGATCTTAAAAAATTCACTGAAACCAAGGAACTGGAAAGGAAACAGTAAATTTACCAAAAGGCCTTGACTACAGTGGTATTTTCATTCTGGTTTGCACACAAGCCTACTATTGATATACCAGGTCAGAAGTCATATATTTCTCCCACTTTGTAGTGCTGAAGTCTCTGAATGAATTTGATACTAGGATTAATTTTTTTAATGGGAAGTTCACTTAGAAAGCATTACGAGAATGAAAGGACTGACAAATATGAGTCAAGATTTGAAAATACTCTCCAGCTTAAGAGCTGGAAGCTAAAATACAGAATTTTCATAAAAGAGATTCTGAATTTTATCTTTTAAATATATGTTTTTATTTCTTTTAATAGTCAGTCTCTGAAGTTTTGCTGTTTTTTGGGTTTTTTTTAAAAGGAAGATAAAAAGAGAAGACTGTGTTTCAGTTTGTTAAAAATTGAGACAAACACCATCCAGCTGCAGGTACCCACAACTGCAGATGACTTTCCTGATAGTCCTCCCTGGAAGGTTAGAGAGAAGAGAGGAATTCTGAGAGGAAGCTGCTATCTGAGCAGGACATGGAGTAAAGATACAAGGGTCAATTGCTTCTCCAGTTGCCCTCTATTAAAGGCCATGGGAACACAGATTTTAGTAGATTTTTGACTAACATCACCAAGATGGAAAACACAGAGAAGTAAGGTCTAAAAACCAGCACAAAGAGAGATTTATGGGGACAGCTAGTATGTGATTCTCAGGGTTGACATCAGTATGTGGGATGGGATCGAGTAGGGGTTTAAGGCAACAAAATGAATTGTGTATTGATGTCATTTCTGGGATCCTAACTTGGAAATAAGCTTCTCCACTTACATCTTTCGGCCATGATCTAGCTACATGCTCAGAAGAGGAGTTTGTACATCAAGAACATGAGCCACACGAACAGGACATGTTGACAGGGCAGTTGGTTACAGATATGTTCTAATTTTGTCAAATCCAAAGCTACAAAACCCTGCAGGAGACCAAATCTGGTGGCAGGCACACTGAGATGTTTGGGAGGTGGTGAGAGCAAGTATTCAATGGTGGAATCTCACAAACTCTTCACATTGAAGATGTGGGCTACTGTCAGGCATTTCCAGCCCAGATCTCTTTCTGGACCTGCAGAACTTCTCCCTGGCAAAGCCCTATGAAAAATTCTGGCTGATTGCTGGCCATTTTTCTAGGAAGAGATGTACCACAGGCCATCTCCCAAGGTGCTCATTCTCTAAGCAATCACGCCCAACACCGCTGTGGCCCATGGAAATACTGCCAGCAAGGTTAAGTTCTGGAGTCCCTAGGAAGGTTTCTCTCCAGCTGTGGCACCAGACTTATCGCACTTGTGCTTTCCCATGTTGTATTTACCCTCTCAGGTTTCGTGTGTTTTCCTTGGGCTCCCTTTGGTAAACGTTTGGCTGCAGCATATTATTAGGGTAACAAGAGCTTGGTATTAAGTGATGATTATGCAATTTATTCTGACAGCGAAAAACGTGAAAAGAGGAAATTGACATTTGTGATTTTAGTTATGCGCTGACAACTATAATTAATCTTAACTCCAGCAAGTACCAGATAAGTGAATGTGATGGGAAAGCTTGCATTTTCATTGCTGCTGCCTAGGGACAGCTACTTAATCATGGCAATAAAATGGCACAAGTTAAGGAATTAAAGAAAGCAGAAACTTTAAGCTAGTTTAAATGCAAATAGAAAAGAGAGACATGACAGTGAAAAGAAATTCAGATACATAAAAAGACTCAAGTGAACTATATAGAAAAATATCACTGTACGAGGGTAAAATAGCAAGACATAATTTTATAAAAGAAAACCAAAAATCTTTCAAAAAATACTATTAAGAGCAATTGTAAGTAGAAACAAGAAAGGGCTGAGCTTAGGTCTAATATACAGAAGTAGTCAGAGAAGCTATTTTTCACTATATTGATTTAGAACATTCTAGGAAAGTAAATGGAGATCAATCTTTTTAATTTGTCTTTTGAGGAAGAAAAATTGTCGTTTGATATGCCATTATTTTAAAATTTAAATGACTGGTGATTTTGATCAACAAAATGCATCAACCATTTGCAGTGAAGAGGCCTAAATCAGCTTTAAACCCATGAAATGAAAATTAATGTTATTTTGGTAAGTCCCGGTGGGAAAAAAACCAGTCCTTCAACCCATTTAATTTCTGTTCATTGTGTATCAAATTAAGAGATGGTACCCACTGCCTTCAGGCAGGAGGACAGGCTAGATGACTTCTTAAGGTTGTCTTTCCCTCTGCTTTCCCCTGGCTGTAATTGAATGGAATAGGATACATAGTGTTCTCTTTCCCTTTTCCCACTGAGCTTTTTTGCTTCAAGTTTATTTAAAAAATGTGCATAGTGCAGGGAGAGTGCCTGCTTCACAAATACAGCATCAACTGGAGTCCCAAGCAGTGCCATAATTGAGATCAGAAGAGAAGGAAACCATCGTCTGAGAAACATTTTGGGTGTTAGGATCTCCCTGCATTACATCCAAGCCATGGGCTCTTCCAAAATGCAGGTGTACCTAGAGTTTTGGGGATCTTCTGGCTTCTAGGAGGTAGCTTCTCCTGAAAACCAAATATACCTTAATTTTTCAGAATTTAGTTTGTTACAAGTTAGAGTGTATTGTTTGCAGCATGTTCTGCTTGGATGTGTCTCTGTACTCAACCTGTGGCTCCTGCAGCTGGTGGAGAGGAGCCCGTGGGGTTTTGTACATGTGCTTTTGGACATGTGTCTCATAGAGCGTGTACCACTCTATGGAGCACTGCTGGAGTCCCCAGCAGTTGGTCCCATGCTTCCTCCAGATCTGAAATTTGCAAAATTTTCCTCTGTCCCATTTTAAAACAAGTAAATTACTTGCACAGTAATACATGCACAGATTCTACAACTGATTTGGCTTCCAAACATCTAATATTAACTCCTTTTGAAATCTTAGGCACACAGTCTATATCCAAAATGAGACTTACAAAAACCTTAATTTACAGTCAGGCTGTGGAAATGTCAACCACAGAAAGTTGCAAGTCCAATACAATAAATTAAAAAAAAAAAAACAACCCAAATGAAACACATTTATGACTAGCATTTGGTTATATTTAGGATAAGCAAATCTGGTGCTCCATGGAACAATGCCAAACATGTGAGTCAGAGGGAAATTTCCACCACAGCTAATTTCTGTGCATTACTGCACAATTAGACAGGTGTCTTGTGTGATGCTTAGGCTTCCTTTAAGAAGAAAAGGTAGTGGTTGCCACTGAATCTGTTAATGGACACCAGCAGTCTGACCTGGCATTTCATTAATTCCTTCAATCCTCCAATTGTCTTCTAAGAAAGACCAGTGAAAGAATTGCTGTTTTTTAACTTGGGAGTGTCTCTCTGCAAAGAAAACACATAAAAAGGACATGTATAGGAAACACGAGAGGGGGATTCCCTCCCACCTTGCATCAATTCACTGTGTCATGTGTTTCACTATTAATGAAAATGAAGGCTGTGTATTACTCTATGGGAGTGATCATCCTGGGCAGCAAAGTACACTTTATAACTCTTCTTAAAAATTAATTTTTAAAGGGTCACCTATTCCATCCACCTGGTGGATAAATCAGAATACAGGAAGAGATCTAAGTTTTGGGATCAAAATCTCTGATTTCTGTGACATGGCAGGAAATGAGGCTACCAGTGCTACCAAGCATCTCCTCGTACAGATCAACAGGTTACTTTTGCAGAGTTAGAACTGACAGCCTACAGATTGCATAACCACATCTAAACCGTGGCTCAAAAAGCCTTTTGTATCCTTAACTTCTACCTCCAGTACAAGAAAAATCTCCACTGGAATACATTTTAAAATTGCAACAGAGATAATTGTGTAGTAATGCTGACATTCAAACAGTGAGATGCTTTAATAACATCTACCAGAATAACAGCTTGATTGAGAAATCAGGTGTTTTGGGACAGAGTTAATTGGACATCCTGTGATGTGTTAGATCATAGATAACCAGGTCCATCAGCTCATTTAGGACTGCTCAGTCTGCACTTTTTATCCAATTACATGCCCAAGGGAAGACATGTTAACTTCCAGTAACTTGACTGTTATGGTGTCTCAACAACCCACTGAATGAGTCTGCATGGTGAGGAAAGGAAAATCCTTGCTGTACCTCAGGAAATAGCTACAAATGGGTAGTGTGGCCCACCTTCTTAGGACTGATGGGTTTTCAGAAAATTTGCCTTTTTTACAATGGGAACCACTGAGTAGATAAAGGGATAATGTGTCACCAGTTTTGCAAAATTCATTGACAGGAATTGATTTCAGCAGTCTTCTACTGTGGTTGAACTTGGTTTATGCCTTAAAGGGAAGAGTTGCAGTAGTTATGAAGAAAAATTATTGACAAGGACATTTTTCATGTGAATAGAAGCCTGCTTTGTTTTTAAATCTGCCAAGGATGGCAGCTTCCATTTATTGTGGAAAAACCTTGCATAAGGATAGCATTAGAAGGCAGCATTCAAGTCTAGCAGAGCAGCTTATGGTTCCACCAGTGAATCTAGGAGAAAAATTAAAAACTCCTGAGCTTGAGTTAGAACTTGACAGGTAGAAGAAAACAGAACCATTTCTCACTGCAGCACAATCTTGAATAACTGTTCATATTGCCAACAGCAAAATAGAAAAATCCACCCAGCCACATGATTTCTAGGTTGTACAAAGGGTGCAGTGGGTGCACAAATTGTAAGGCCATTTCTTAGTCTTGTAAGTCACAAGTAGGTCTGAAAATGAGAACTTCAATGCTGTGTTCTGGGCTTCACCATGTGCTAACTATCAGGCTTTGCGATGATCTGACAAGGTGTTGGTAAAATAGAGGTAACGATGCTCATCCACCTGTTAGGGGACGGAGCTGAATACTGAAATTCAGAACAGTGATATAAAGGATTTGTGGGCAGTCTCCATAACTGGCTTAAAAATAGTGTCTTTGAGTCAAGACAGCCCTTCCTACCCACTGTCTTAGGAAAAAACCAAAAAACAATTGAAATACTGTAAGAAAATTTAAGAATTACACAGAACTCATTATATTTGGCAATACTACCTTGCAAAAGTTTTCAGTGCTCTTTGACAATTGGAGACCTTATCTGGTCCAAAACATTTCTTTCTTAGCCCAAGTTTCATTTCAGAAGTAGCTTCTAAAGGAAAGGCTAGCTGCCAGCCTGGGCATGGTGTATCTGCACTGATGAACAAATGTTTCAATCTCCAGTTTCATCAGGACTTGGAGAAAGCACTCCAAATTAAATGGGTTAAACATTTCCATCAACATACATAACACAGACAGATAAAGTTAAAAGACAGTTTGAGCTGATTCAGAGGCAATGTATATTTCCAAATAAATTCAATTTACTAAGACTGACTCATAAATGGAGCCTAGTGTCAGTAAGCCTTCTAATAGAAAACGTGCAGTCTTTGTACTTTCTGCGCTGAGTAAGCACCAAACCAGATGGCACTGGCTCTGGGATGGAACAACCAAGTCTCCTTTCCCTGCAGGGACAAATGTGCTGACACTACATAATGCTTACAGGTGTTATTTGATATAACAAACACTAATAACAGACTTTCATCTACAGGAGGACCTTGCCCAAAGGCCTCCAAGCTCCTGAACACAAATAAACCCCAGATACAATTTACATTAAGCAAGCAATATGCCTGACTGAGCCACATAACAATAACAAAATTTGGGAGAAAACTTGGCATACTTTGATCACCCATCTGCAATGCTCAGTGGCAACATCAAGAGCAAGAAAGTTGCAGTGGCC
The DNA here is from genome assembly GCF_049639895.1 of Pseudopodoces humilis. NCBI lineage: Eukaryota > Metazoa > Chordata > Aves > Passeriformes > Paridae > Pseudopodoces > Pseudopodoces humilis. The sequence goes on from NC_142206.1 coordinate 22,549,678, forward strand.
TTGTCTCCTTTTCCTTCTGCTCATGACAGGAAGGAATTCTTCCATCAGGGAGAACTCTGGTGACAAGGAGCAAGCTGCAAGCAGGCAATCCCTTAGAAAGTGCCATGACTTGTTACTCATTCCCTCTAAGGTATATGCTGGTCCCAAGGATTTTTCAGGCTTGGGTATGATCCCAGCCTCATAAAATGTCTGGGAAGAAGGCTCTGCAAAGAAGACCTGGCAATCTCTGAGCCTAGGTCTTTGTTTTTCCTTCTGGAGGTGAGAGGTGGTTGGCACTTTTCAAGCAGAATTGACCCTTCCAGCCCAAGCAGTTTTGTCCCTCCATGCAGAGATCTTTGGTGAACCTGAAGCTACAGGCATTGATGCTGCCTACTGGGAGCAGCAGCTGAGGTTTGTTACTGTGGGGTTATGCTGAAACCATTCCTATTCACAGACTCGACTGGCTCCTTACTGGTGGCAGAAAAGGCATCAGGACACAGTCTGAGAAAGATAAGGTCTTAATGATGAGAAAAGGTAAAGGCTGTTGTATTGCAGTTAAATCACCTCTTAAAGGTGCAGATTCACTCTCAATACTCATACAGGGCTAATGCTCATCTTGGAGAGGACACAGAGCTGGATCAGAACTACTAATGACCCTTGTCTATTCCAGATGGGTCAGTTTGTAAGTAGTTTGCTGGCATAAACCCAGAGACAAAGCATCAAGTCTTCAGTCTTTGCTGGAGGAAATGAATTACAAAGAAGATATTAAAGCAATGTGTCTGCACTCATTTTGCATCAGAAAGATGGAAGGAGTTCATTTCAATCCTCCCTCCCCCTGTCATCAAGAGTCCTAACACCAGTGAAATCCCTTTCACATCAGGTCAGGCAGATCGCCTTTCAGCGGCTGCTTCCCGCAGCCAAGAGGGAGAACAGGGCTGGCCAGGCAGCGGCTGGGAGCTGGGGCAGGCAGCAGGTGCCGAACACTTGTGGATCCCTGGAGTACCCCAGCCCTGGGACTGGGCAGCCAGCAGCAGGGAGAGGCTTTTTATCAGCTCCTGCCCTGGGTGGGGCTGAAGGATCGCTGCCCTGCATCGGTGTGCATGCTGGGGCAAGCAGGATAGGTGGATGTGAGAGGCTCCTGGGGCACCTGAGACGGAAGGTGCTGCCAGTGCCAAGCCATTTGGGGCTGCGGGAGAATGAGTAGCTCTTGATTGCGTGAACAAGATTGGGCCAGACAGGGTGAAATTTGCAGAGCTTGCCCCTGTGTGCTGTCACCTCATATGGAGTCTGACTCTTGCATGCTCTCTGCAGCACAGGGTATGTGGGGCAGATGGGAAACACACAGGAGAGGTTGTGGCAAATGGGAAAGGGAGGAAAAGCACTGTGCTGAGTGGGGCCGACAAGGGGTGGTGAACTCCTGAGTGGGCAAAACTCATGTCGTGTGTTAAACTGCACCTTACCTGCAGTGGTTATTCAGATGTGTTTCTGTGATGTGCACCTACCTAAATACACATTCACAAACTTGTCTGCTGTCAGCCTATTCAGAGCAGATGTCATATGGAGCAAAAGGCTTCTTTTGTGTGAAAAAAACCACTGGCATAGAGCAAAATGAGGTATAGATGGTGGTGAAAGACAGACTTGCAGAGCAGGACCCCACTGCACATGTGGCAGTGGAAGAAGCCATGGCATTGCAGTCCACAGGCTCTGGAAAGGAAAAGGTGCCCAATACACTTGTCACAGAACAGGTTACATCAAGATAAAGCAGAAAATGAAGGTGAAGCTAGATTAAATGATTGCCGGATAGTATGAATCCCAGCACATTTTACCACTGGTGATAAAGATTAAGGCCTTGTTAAATACAGCAGACCAAATATTTGAGGAAGGTAAATTTGTGTTCCTGACAATCCCAGCAGAGATTTGGGAAGGTGGCATGGCAATGGCAGATGGACAAAAGAGGAGGTGCGGCCAGTCATGGGAACATGATGCTCAAAGACACTCTTGTGTTATCCCTGTGTTAACTCCTTGGTTATTGTCATGTTCAGGTGCCTTGCAGCCCAGTCTGCAGTAAGTTTAAGAAAAGAAAAAGAAAATAAATGTGTCCCTGAGCATATTAAAAAGGCAGCTTCTCTGCCTTGGGCAGTCCCTGCTGGAGAGTGCCCTCCTGCAGCACTGTTGTGGATTTGTCTTTGCTCTGCATGAAATTTGGTGCACTGTCAGGTATCAGATACTGGATAGACCCCAAAGGACTGTTTTAATGGCCATAGAAGCTAGCCATAATAGAGCTGAAAAAGCCATGCCACTGAGCAAGTTTCCACTGAATAGTAACTAACATATAATTTTGTGTGAGGAGAAATTTTTAATCCAAGTCTCAATCCTTACCAACATTGAGAATTAAAAAATTGCAATTTAAACTCCAGAGGTGAAAGGGTATTACTATCTCCGTTGTTGCTTACTAAAGCTGGGGCAGTGAGAGTCCTAAGCTGGTCCAGAGGGAGCTGTGCTTGCCTTGCATGACTTGCTTGTCTAACAGAAGTCACAGGACTTTCCTGGATTAATTCTCAGTAGGACATGCTGGGACGCAAGTGTTTTGATAAAGAGAGGCAGTAGATCTTTGGTATTATGTCTCATAGATCATGGGACTGTGGGACAATGCTCCATTCTGCCATGATTTCTTGTTTGGATGACATGAACTTCATAACTCAGATGTTCCTGGGACCTAGCATTATTTCCCTTCTTTTTCTTCATCTTAAATTCCCAGTGACTGCAGCTATTTGCCCTGCTGCAGCTTCAAGTTCTCCTTGGCCTGATTTCTCAGCTCTTAAGGCTGAGTCTTGGGCAGGACCAGACACAATGAAATCAGGCCAGCTGAGCAGCAATGAGGAACTACAGATTTTCAGATGGGCTCCACTGAATCAGAAACCCAAAACTCCTGGCAGGCATTGAGGAGAATAACAACATTGAATAGCAGAGTCCTACAAATGTAACAGTGCAACTGGGACATAATATTTAAAAGCAACAATGCTATTTGTGGAGAGAAAAACAAGAATAATTTGTACTTAGGCTTCAATTCAAGTTGTCCTTTAGTGCAATAATTCAATTAGAGTAACATGAATTGTTTGCCCATTCCTGAAAAAAATTAGATTTCTCTTTAGTTTCCCTTGTTTCTATACCAAGGCTATCACTCATGCATCCAAACAGTCTCCTCATTACCTGAGAGGAATATTCCTAATTTCACCCACATCCTTTCCCTTTCCCTGGGATATATAACAAAGGATAGAGAATGTGCTTGGCATATTGCAGAACCTAGAATCCAGAATTGCCTGTCTTATTAAACACAGGCAAAAGATAAAACTTTCAACCTCAAATTTTCTAGGTTCTGATGCAAGATTTCCTATTGCTCTGCAGTGGATCATCTCCAAGAGCTTAACAAGAACTTCTCTGGTTTGGAGGCTACAAGGAAATATCCCTCAATATCACATATCAAACTAGACTCCTTTTACCCATGCCAGAGAAGTGGAGCTGTCACTGGCCCCTCTCTCTGCTTTTTTGGTTTTTTTTTTTTGTGATACAAACCAGGCACAAGAACTCCCTCACTACCTAATTTTTCCATTGCAGAGGACAAATGTTCCTACCATTCATTTTCCATAGGAGTATACTTTTCTAGTACAGCTACTTCTCACTTACACATGATGAGCCATGAAAGGTGTTGCTGGAAAGAGGCTTGGACTTCTGATCTTCTCTTTTCTCATTTGTGGGGGGATCTCTTGTTCCTTGAGCTCCTTGTTTTGATTGATCAGTTTAAAAGTGAGGAAAAGAGAGAAAACACTAATATTTACCAGATACACTCACTCACAGATTCTTCCATTTGTATGTTTAGAAGCATTACCAGGAGCCACTGGTGTGGGGAACTTCTTCTCTACCTCTCTTAGGTTGCTGTGAGGATACCTTGCAACCACAAATAGAAGATTTTCTTCTGTAGGCTGTAACCTCACATTTTTGGCAGAACAAGGCACAGGTACTGTGGAGCTGACACCCTTTATCAAGCAATCTTGCTAGAAAAGCCATGGCAATTTTATTCCTTCAAGCCTATTCCTTTCAGAAAGGAAAGAGACTCGGGGTTCCTCTGCAGAGATGTAATACACTGCTGAGTGTGACACAGCCCCAGCTGGACTAACATTTCTGAGAGAAGAGGAAGAAGAGATAAGCTAAGTGATGAACTCTTGGTGCTGGCAATTTGCATGTGGTCACCTCAGGGGTGGTTGATGGGGTGGTTTGCAGCCTGGAAAGTGAGAGTGGAAGTGAACCTCAAGCCCCAACATGGGAACACAGCTGCTTGCCCAGTATCAGCAGAGCAGGTGGGCTGTGCTGTTGCTAAAGCTGTGCCTGCAGACAAGGTCTGCTGGCCCCAGTGGTGCAGGCTTGAACAAAGTGTTGCTCAAGCAGACTGAGCTACCTTGTCCTTGCAACTGAGTGGAGCATACCAGAGGACTCACACTGAGGTTCCCTTAGGAGCAGAAGTGGCCTGGGAATGCTAATGGTGTGCTCTCCTTGAGAGGTGAGGTTTATAAATCCAAGGACATGACCTTCTAAACAAGGCTGGACTGCTTTCAAGGTCTGTGCTGTAAACATGCCCTCAGTGCTGTGTGGGTGTAGGGATGGGTGAGCTCCAGACAGCAGCAGCTCAGACACCTAATCCCTTGCAGGATGGGAATATCCAGAAGCTTGATAATACATTTTCAGTAAAAAATGCTCAGATGATATAAGAGAAACAGGAGAAATTATCACAGCTTAAGTTTTACTGAAAAGTTGTCTTTGATGAAGACTGCAGAATTTGTAGAAGGGTACAAGATCCTTCTCATCTCTGCTTTATTGCTTGGTCTGTTTTTAAAATGTCTAGTCCACTTTAGCTGTGAGATGTCAACCCCAGCTAGAGGGGCAAAAATCAGGAACTGCAGAATGAGGGCATCCAAAATGGATAGTGATTCGCGAAACCTTGGATAGAAATCAGTCTTTCAAAATTACAATTAATATGCAGGTGCCTCTTTAAACACTGATAGATGTATTTTCATTGTTTTTCATTAAAGCTTAGTAGTATTAGGAAATCAAAGACTTGCTTTTTCCTCATCTGGATATGCAGAGATGATGCTATTTTTATAGAGGCTGGAGAACAACCCTACTAGACTTCTGCAAATCTACTTGTTTCTCAAGTGAAAATGACATCTCCTCTGTGCAGGACGCTCGCATTCAGCAATGGAGGGCAATTTCGGAACTTTAGTTTATTGGTACAGTGGCACCAGAATGCAAGGTTTTTAGATTAAAAACTTCAGTAGTCTGTGTTTGCTGTTTGGAGGAAACTTCAATAGTTTGTGTTTCCTGTGTTATTAGAAAAAAACACTGAACTGTAGACTTTTAGATTTGGTATTTTTTAGTTTTGACTCTTTAGTTCTAGTCAGTGATGTTGAAGATTTGCTCTCAGAACTTGTAATGTTGGTCTGATCTTCTGACCAGCAAGCTGCAGTGCTGAACATATCCTGGAAATTGTTGTGAGAGAGATACCTTATAATCAGTACAGCTAGTGGTGGATCCTTGTTTTACAGGACTCTTTTTGTGCAAGCTGTATGCTCTTCTCCATTTTTCCTGTCCCATGTGGGTGGTCAGATCTGGAAGTAAAACATTAAAAAAAAAGCCAAAAAAGCTAACCATTTCAAATGCAAGGAATTTTAAGTTCACAGACTGTGGCTCATTGTCAGTAACAATTTCCTGTGGGATGGTGAAGAGAGGTTTTTTTTCTTTCTTAGAAGTGCCTCTCCACTATTCATTTTTTGGCTTGCTATGCTAAAGAGAGGTACCCCATTGAAGAGTTCAGAAAAGCAAATTTTCTTATAAAAACTGGTTAAAATATGTAGCTTAAGATAATATTGCCTTCTTCCCTCTCCATCCTAATACCAATTTTTTTCCCCATAAGAACTTTTTATTTTTGCTGAAAAAGAAGCTCAAAAATTATTCCATTAAAAAAAATGACACTTTCTAAAATTCAGTGCTGAGATACATTTTTTCTTATAAGCAGAGTTTAAGAGAGTACTTGGAACAGCAACACTGTTCAAAATTCTGTTTGAAAAAAAATGTAAATCCTAACCAGTCATTATCCACTGTTAAATGGAGTAAGAGATGCCACCTGCTTCCCAAACCCAGTACTGTTTGCACTTCACGGTCATTCCTGAGAGGGTGGCACATGTGGGGTTTCTGGAGCAGCCTCCAGTCCCACTGTTCCTGCACGTTGTCACCCCAGGAGCTGTGCTTGTGGAGCTCAAGCAGAGCCCTGCTGCCAGCTGGGGCAGAAAATGGTCCTGGCAATGCTGTGCTGTATGCACAGTATTCATTAGTTTAGTGCAGTTCTGTGCAGTGTTTCCACTCTTAGGTTGAAAGAGTAAAACCCTGAGGAAGTAGAAAACTAAATTTCAATAAACTTAGAAAACCAAAGCCTGAAGATTATTTTCTTGTTTCAGTACATTGCTATCTTTGACTTGCTCTTGAGAGGAGAAAATAGATTTGTAATTCCTCTTTTGATTACAATTTATTGAATTATATAGAATTTATTGTGTTCTCTGCAGGAAGATGTCACATCTAATGTATATTTTTCTTTCAAGTGTGGAAAATCAATAGACACATTAAATTAAACACCCTGAAAATATGCCTACTAAGTATATTTAACTTGTGGGTGGCACTTCTGCTTGAAAAATCTAACCCCATCCATACTCCAACCCACTTCCAAAACCTGTCCCAGAGGTTATTATTGTTATTATATTATCTTTTTTTTTTTTTTTAAATCAGAGGAAGCATGGCCCAAATTAACCAATGTGACTGAACATGCAGATATGTTTCCTGTTTCCTTCCTCCTCGTTATCTTACTTTTGTGAGCTCAGAAATATGCCCACCAGAAACAAACAGGTCTCAGCTGCAAACAGCTGGCTCTCTACTGCTGCAAGAAGTCCCAGGCCAGGACTGAGAATCTGTGTGTGAGAGTGGGCCAACTGCTTCTCCTCTTGCCTTTGCAACATGCTACCATTCTGTGTGTGGCCTTTGATTCATGCACCCTACTGGAGGCAGTCCTAGGAATTTTTCAGCAGCTTCAGATAATTAAAAATGAATAATGCCTTCAGCACAATAACCCTTGTGCTAATTGCTTGGAATTAAGCTACATTCCTTTCACTTTGCCCTTATACTTACACATGCTTGCATTAATATTGCAGTGGTACTGTGGAAGAGGTTAGGGTGAAAAATAGAAAAGACATCCAACTACAAGAAACCATTGATATCTGGTGTTATGTAGAAGGCAGTGTGGAACACCAATAAACAAATTTCTTGTCTTTTTCCGATAAAACAATGAGCTCATGCCAATTGACAATGGTATCTAAAAGTCTACAGACCAAAGCATTTATCCTGCTTTGTCACCAGGATGAATAAGGCGAGATGCACCTCAGCCCTGGTCTCCCACCAAGATGTCCATGTGCATTGATGCTTTGCTCTTCAGAGGTCCACAGGGTGGCCAAATTAAGCTTAAAAAGAAGGAAGGCTTTCTACTAATGAAACCCAAAGATTTTCAGTCTCAGCTTCAAAGTCAGGGGTGGATTTCAAAGCCTTTCTCTATAGCTTTGGCATGGCATTACCACAGCTGGTAAAATGTGCTCACAACTCAGCAGTGGGGACCTTGAACATTGCTTATGATACATGATCAAGTTTCAATATCAAATTCACACAGATCATAAAAATAAATATATGCTTTTTGATATTATTGTCAGTAATGTCTCAAGGAGCTCTCTGAATGGAGCAAGAGCGTAAGAACAAGAAGCGAAGGACCATTTCAGTCATCAGTAATATGTGGCAGGAGAAAGGTATGGAGGGTGTGTCTCAGCAGGGGTGGGAAGAAGAAAGGCCCCAAAAGCACATGGACAGAAAGACACTGAGGGAAGCTGCTCTCAGCAACAAATGAAACTTTGAACCTTACATGAACAGGGCTGATAAGAAAAAAACGATAACTTTGTGTTAGCATGTTGCACAGAGATTGGAGGGAAACAGGAAGGTCAAAAAGGAGAGTAGATGCAGTAAAAGCTTTTATTCACCTGTAGGAAGTATTCTGAGCTTTCATGGACTGGGCCATACCTGAAACAAGTATTTTCTCTGAAGACCCCTACTCCAGCACATCTGGAACTGATTTCTAGGAGAAGCCAGAGGCAGTTTTCTTCACTCCCATATGAGATGCACCTGTGAGAGGCCCACGAATCACCTTAATAAAAGTGAGCATAAAAAGGGTCATGGGCTTATGCAGTGGGGAACCCAGGTGGAGGGCTCAGATGCTTGATGGTGTTGCTGTACATTACCTGAGCCCTCCTGATCCAGCAAGTGCCCTCAGCCACCTCTCAGCTGAGATGGTATGTGCTCTCTCACTCTCTCTGCCTACAGCTCAAGCCCTGGGGACCTTCCCAGGTGTGCTGTGGGTTTGGGGCAGCCAGACAGCTTGGCTGGTGTGTGAGCCCTGTGACTCTGCCTGAGAGGGTTTTGGTGGTGCTGTGTGGCCAAGAGAAGCCACAACTATTCATCAACAGCAAAGCTTGTTTCACATTATGGCCCACTGTCTTCTTTTGTGCTTTCATAAGGTGGGGTGAGAGAGGGACTTTAATAGGCAGGGGGAGTTTGTATGCCTCATGTTCATCCTCCATCAGTCCAGGAGAGTGCTGAGTTTGGGACAACAGCCAGAGCCACTAGAAGTTTCACAAATTGTTTTAAATCTTGTGAAGAACAGCTGCTGCCAATATCTACTCACTTCATTTGCTAGATTTTGAATCAGGCTCTGATTTTCTTCATGCTTACTGTCTTGTCCACACCACCAAACTCATCTTCCTTCCAAGGTACTGATCTTTTCATTTAGTATTTCCCTTCCTACCCTGTGCTGTGGCTGCAGTGTAGCAGATGAGTGCCTGAGGTGGAGAGAATGCTGACTGGCTGTGGAGGAGAGGCACAGGTCATGAGCTTCATGTGGGGGAGAGTGCAGAAGTATGTGCTGCAAAGTTTGTGCTGCAGAACTGCAAAGGAGAACAAACAATGAGCAAAACAGACTGAGAAGGGAATGAGAAGGAAGGGGAGATTAAACCACTCTTTTTTTTTCCAGTATATTAGCTGAACCATGTTCCCATCAACTGAATGGCAGATAGATGAAACATTATATATCTGTGCATTCTCTGAGGCATGAGAATGAACTGAAAAATATCCAGGAAGTCTAATATTCTCACTGTGTTTGGTTGCGACTGTACATTATAACTGGAAGGTGTTTCCATCCAGTTCAGTTCCTCTCAGGAGATGCTACATGGCTTGAACAGATTCAGGAAGCCTTCACTTCCACACTCCTCCCGATCTTCACTATGAAATGTTGCTCATCTCTTTTGTTTCCCCTTATCCATATGCTCGCATTGGCTGAGTCCCACCCAGGACTCCTAACTTGGGAAGGGAGCAGTGCAGGTCCAGTGGCAGGTCCAGTTCTGGCAACTCTCCTGTAAGTTTTTTTGGATGAGATCTCATGTGCTGAGCACCTCATGGTGCTGGTAAAGCTGTGCTCTGAAGCCAGACTGGTTTAATGTGGAGGTATAATGAGGGTGTCATATTCAGAGACTTCAGCCAGAAGCAGAGTTTGGCCAAAAGCAATGGAGAATTTCTTTAGTTAGAGAGATTCCCAAGATTATACATTCAAAAACATCCATCACTGAAGCAACCAGAGGCCACATGTTAACGTTTCCTCTCTCCCTCATGTAAGTGTTAGTGGGTCCATGCTTCTAGCTCTACACTTCATGTGTAGGTGCAGTTCCTTTGCACACACATCTCACAAAAGGCAAACTTGCCTTGTCACACACCACAGCCCCCCAGTGCTTTCACACCCACAGTCAGTTTTCTGGACCAAACCTCATCCAAGTCCTTCCGAGAGCCTGTAAGCACCTTGATTTTTGCTTGGCTGAAAATAAATCTGCCACGTTTGGAGCGTTTCCTCCCCACTCCATGTGATTCTGATTTCACTAATTAAAGTTAATCTGATAAAGGGAGGAACTGCGGGGAAGAATAAGAGCAAAGAGGCAGGGGTCACCCGGCGTGCCACAGAGAGAGGGCTTTGTGGCCGGGGAGCCGCCGCAGGGCGCGGAGGGGAGCGGCACGATGAGGCGCTTCATCTGTTTGGCCCATGGGCTGGGCTGAACTGCCGGCCACCCTGGCTGCCCGTCCTGACCTCCCACTGCCCTGCAGCACAACCAGCACTTGCAAGGTGGGATCTAATGAAAGGCATCAGGAACAGAAGGAGCACTTCTGCCTCCTGATCATATTTATTCAGAACAAAACGAAATGTAGGCTGGCTCGGGGGACGAGTAATGGATAACAGAGCGGCTTCTCATGTCCAGGCCCCTAGTCTGGCTGATGTCTGGAGGGCAGCACTGATAAATTCATTGCCACCTGATGGTGGTTGAAGGGTTTATGAAGGAAATGAACATTTGGATTTCAAGATAAAAAGTGCTTTCTGTGGACAAAATGGTTGTTGGGGTAAGGGAGCGGTGTGTGGGGACGAGTACCCTAAAGAGAGCAAAACTGCTATTCATGGCTTTGCCACACACAAAGCTACTTCCCTCCGACTCTCCTAACAACACCACCATGTGGAAAAAACACACTGACACATAACAGTGCAGCTCCGTGGGAAAGACACCTGACAAGGTGTCATGTCTATTACTGAGAGCAGGAGAGGCCATGACATTCCGCTTCATTGTTCAGCATCTTCCCCAAAGAGCATCTTTGTGTCCAGCAGATTTACAGTGGGGGAGATCTTCAGAGAGAAATGGCCACTCAAGTCACACACATGCATGTCTGGACTATCAGAGGCTGACTACTGGAAAGCCAGGAAATGAGGTGAGCTCACCTTACTTATTTTTCTAAAATTATCTTGTTGTTTATTGTAATTGTAATGTAATTCTAGCACTAATTAATTTGTCTGAGCATAATGCAGTAAATCAATCTAATAGCATCAGGGATTAACTTTGTCCAGCCTCTGTCTGGGCAGCGAGCAGCCATAGGTAGAGCTGGGAGCAGAACAGCCTCTTGCCCCAACCCTGCCAACAGAGATGTTTGCAGAAGCTCTCTGCTGAGGCATGATATTCACACGCAGCTAGAGATTTCCCACTTCTCTGCTTTCTTTAAATGGCTGGTACATACATCGATTTCGACAGCACCCCTGCCCCGCCTCTGCAAACTCCATTCATTGTTAACTTGTTTAAATTAAACACAAGCATGGACAGGATCAGCAAGCAGCCGTCTGTTTTATTAGTGCTTCTACTTCAAATGTCAGTCTTAGTCCTTTCTTGCTGGGCTCTGATCTCTCATGACAATTTGATTAACTTTACATTTCCTTTTATTGTTGGAGAAACATTTGGAAAATCTTAACATATCCTACTGGCTGGTTCTGAGACCAAGATGGTGATTATGTCCATGCTTAGCATCATCCATCAAAATCAGGCATCTGACAGTCAGACCACCTGAAAAATGTGTCATTCCTGAGAAGTTCACAGGCCATAAAATGTTTCTTACTTACGAACAATCACAGGACACTCCTTTTTCTCTGTACAGCAATGCTTTCACTAGGAAATGCTTAAACATTCTCATTAGAAGGAAACACTTTGTACTGGTTTTCCCAGCTAAGAGGACCTTCTCAGCTCCTACCAGCTAGAAACTGGTATCTGTGTTTTTCCAAGAACCACGTTCCTGCCAGGACTCTCTGATGGGAACATACTATTGATGAGGAACTATCAGGATATGACAGATCCCAGGGAAAAATATGCTTCATTTCAACTTAACAGAACAGTTCAGAACTCTTTCCCCATTCCTCATGCTCACACTAATCTAATAAGAGTCTCAAGGCTCTGGCACATACTCATGGCTACATTTCTGCTGGCCTCTGAGCTTCTGGATTTTGGCTCGGCTCCAGGGTGTCAAGGCACCAGTGGAAAAGGCTGGAAGAGAGCCTATTTTTGTCTTTATGTTTCAATACCAGGATCAGAAATAGACGTGGTAAGAACCTCATGGAAAAAAAAGCCCCATTTCCTGGCACTTTTGATGGAGTTAATTACCTGTAGACATTTAAATTCTTTCCCTTGCATCATTTTTATTAATTTGAAGATGTAGATGCTCAGTCATTTTGAAAAGCCACACCAGTTAACTTTATTTCTGATGTTATCGAGATGAATTTCTCTTCAGAAAGCACTCAGAAGTCACAATTAAGCTGATGCCATTAGGCCGTGATAAATCTACCCTACCCCACACCTAGGCCACCCATTTACCTGTTCAATAAAAGCTAAAATCAGTGCTATCCTATTATATTCACCCAAAAACATACCTGGGAAGCTTGGTCTCAGATCCCAGTTCCTGACAGGAACTCCCAGGGTCTCAAGCAGTACCAAGTACTGAGGGTCTCTTGATACTCTTAAAAGTTACTCTTAAAAGTCAAGCCTTGTGTCAAACTTCAGGGTATGTGTGTCTCACAGCACACCAGTCCCCAATGCTTCTTATGGGATTTGCAACTGCTGCTGAATACTGCAAATTGATGATCCTGGTACCAGGATCCCCCTGATGGATAACTGTAATAGTTTTATTATAGTCTATAATTTTCAGTCCCTGGTGAATTCCTGCTTCAATTTTCTGACATTTCTAATACTTCTCTGCTGAGACAAGCTGCCATTTCAGACTTCAGGAATGAGTAGATCTCTTCCCACTCAGAGAATGGCTAGCTACAAAATAAGAGCTGCTTGAATTTATAATAAAGAGTCTCAGACTCTAACACTTATGCAGTCGAATCGCTGCAATAGAGAGGTCTAAACCCTTGAGTAATACTCAGGCTCCTTATGCTTCAAAATACCTGTACTTCTATTTTGCAACACAGTACTAAATCCCTCGTCAAGAAGAAAGTAAGCTATGAGGAAAAGAAGAAACCACAGCCATTCTAGAGTTAAAAAAGAGAGCACATAATGAAAGCTGGAATCTGGCCCCTTATTACCAGCTCTCCCTGCCTAAGTTCCCATAAACTCCAGGCCTAATCCAGTATCTTGCTTTCAGTGGGTGCTGGGAAGGGTCCAGCCCCCACTGTCCCAGGGAAGTGATAAAACCCCATGTGCCAGTTAATGCACTGCCTCTTACAGGCCCGTGCAGCAGGTGAGCAATTATCACTTGCAGCCCAGCTTAATGCTTTACAGGGTCTGAGAACTGTTTCCAATTAGCCTCAGTGTGCCATGGAAATTAACTCATTTGTGTCACCTTGGCTTGCAAGTGGACCGTGAGGGACTGGTGAAACAGCTGGAATGGAGTACAGGTGGCACTTCAACTCTCCTCCTGCTCCTTGGCACCCCTTGCACTGGATCTGGGGGGGCTGTATTTGATGGAAGAAAATATGATGGAAAAACCATTTTAATCCATGACCAGGACCTGGGGGAGAGCTTGATCCATCCCCAGAGTCTTGTCTCCATGACAGTTTTCCGCACTGGTTCTCCGTGTCCCAAGAAACAGGCTTCCAAGCACTTTCCTTTGGATTATTTAGTAATCTCATGGGGCTTCTCAGCATTTGGCCTCTAAAAGCCTCTTTTTATAAAGAACTGTGTCATATGTGTGTTTTATCTGTGATCCTTGTTTAATGAATTCTTTCAGACATTATGAGCTGATTTGGAGCCTGCCGTAAAGCCAGCACCATTCCATCAAGCTTGCCACAGTATTGTTACTGCCAGATATTTTCTCTTAAAAGGATGTTCTGAAAGTTGATGTCAGGGCTAAAATTAGGCTTAATACTTGCAGGGATCCTTCTGTGATCTCCTGATACAACTTCAGTGCCCATGAATGGTGTGCATATCAAAGGAACTATGATCTCCTGGACAAAGACCAGGAGGATTGAGGAGCTCTCAACTCTTTTTCTGAGCTTCAATATGAAGAGTTCTGTGTCATTTTGAGCACATCTCCTTATCTCTCTGTGCTTCAGTTTTCTGCCTTTAGAGGCTGCAGTAATCACATTTTGTTGAGATTATACAGTTAAACACATTGTGATATTATTTAATGTCAGTGTTGAAGAGATTTCTTATATTGATAGCTTGATTTTGAGCTTGGTGAATTCTGCTTACATGAGCTTCTTACAGCACCTCACCCTTGAAGAAGGCAGACAAGATATTAGCAGATTGCGATTGTCTATCCATCCAAAATTATCTGTAAATGACTGATTAAACTTTAGGGATAGTGTGCCTGTGTGTTATATTAGGACAAAATATAAATGATAAAGGCAGATTAAGCCCTGTTATTAAAAGTTCCAGTTCTACTGAAGAACTGATTATAAAATGACTGGAGAAGGCACTTTGAATTGTTGATCCTGCTTCTGTGGCCTGTACTCTGAATGTAAGGTTATCACGTCAAGTAAGGGTAACTGTGGGGTCTGAGCTGTAGGCAGATATCGTATCTAACCTGAATTCCCAAAATTTATTGCCATTTGATTGGCTGTTTTTTTTTTTTTTTCTCTGCAAGCAACACATAGCCTCAGAGAGCCCAATCCGTCTAGGTCCCTCATAGGGACCAAAATGCCACAGCAGCATCATGGAAGGCTTGTGCCCCTTTCTGCAGGGATTGAATTAGCAGCAGGAATGATAGGCAGGGGCTTCTGAAGCAGCAGGAGCAGCAGGAGAGCTTTCAGCAGCCGAGGGCCAGAGCCCGGGGGTGGCCCTGCACCGGGGAGAGGCTGCGCTCCCAGGGAGAGGAGCTTCCCAGAACTGGAAATGTCAAACTGCTTCACAAGGAGAATCCGGCCCAGGCCCAAACTTCAAATGTCAGGCCGAATCTGAACTGCCCCAAATTTGGATCTGGATGTGAAATCTGTGGCTTGGGACCATTTCTGGTTTATATTTAAAAAGCTAATTGTCTCTTTGCCATGGGTAGCTAAGTGTCGCAAGAATGGACATGGAAGCAGCAGATTGAAATCTGTCAGGATTCTGTTTTGCAGTAGTTGGAAAAAAACCCTCTTTCCTTGATGCAGGGAACAAACTTTGCCACATCTGCAAGCCAGGGAAAATCACTGGAAACTCTGGAGTGAATAATTATACACAAATGTTTACAAAAAAATAAATAAGAAGACTGTATGCATAAGTGAAGAATAACAAATGACGTGCAGCCAAACCCCTGAATAGCTACTAAAGCCTGGGACTGGGGTATGCAATTTTCACATCATTTGCAGCCTTGGGCAGCTAGAAAGGGTGGAGAGGTGATATTAGTGTACAACGGCTGCTCAGTACCTTGTATTTATAGTAAATTTCCAGTGGCCAGGGAAACAGATCACACAAATCCAGCCTGGGAAAGGAAAGAAAATGCCCAGGATAGCTTCCTGGGTATTCCTGGCCACAAGAGAGGATTTGAGCAGTATACTTGACTGCTTCAGGCCTGCTGTGCCCAAACCCAGACTTCTGCTTTCACTGCTGTCCCTCGCTTGCTATAAGGTGTCGCTCTATTAGGAACGGCGAGATGAACGACACGGACTCTCTAAGGAGTCGATCAGGAGAATTTCTCTCGGTTTATTGCTTCAGATCTTTTTTATAGACCGATACGTGAAAGGTACAGAAAAGAAACTCTTATTTGTTAGTAAACTAACACATCACCATCATTGGTCAGTGGGGCTCACCACCCCCTGACCTTCTTTTGCCAGAAAACAAGGAACAGACAAACAGCACCTGCAAGGCTGTTTTCTGTCTCTGAGGATTGTTTTAAATCCTCCCCATGATTTCTCAGGCCACTTTCTCAGGCAAGACTGAGACAGCTGTGCGGCCTGCTATTCCACAGGCACTATGCTGCCTGCTTCAGAGTTAGCATCCATAATAAGGCCCTACAGTCTGTTCATGTTTCAGAAACATCTTCTGTGTCTTTTTTCTTTCAAGGAATGAAAGGTCTCATCTTCCAGTAGATATTACTTCCTTTCATGTCTTTGCTCCCAGCCTACTTACACATCCTTGAAGGACGGGGTCTGTTCTTCAGAGCCTGCAGGACTTTTGTTTTGGTTTTGTGTTTTGCAGACAGCAGCTAAAACCTGAGGTCTGCGTTCCCTGGGCAGCTTGGGTTCCTCAGGGCTCCAACCTACCTCCAGAATCACAGCCTTCTCTCTAGGGGCTTATTTCTCTCTTGCAGAGTCTCAGGCTTGCCTGCTGCTAACCCTGAGCAAGAAAGGATTGCACGTGAGCAGAAGAGATTTCATTTCTCCTCTCAAAAGGAGATGTAAGAGTGATCAGCTGCCAGGTGCAATCAACATCATTCCACTTTGGAAATGGCCTGTCCCCAGGAGAAAGCGTCCCTTGGTGGTTTGCTCTTCCCAAGGCTAAAGTAAGGAGTACCCAGCAGTGATAAGAGCAGTCTGAAAGCTCTACCATCTCTCAAGGAGCATGAGAAAAATCATTCCTGATCATCTTTGGAGATAAAGGGGGATAGTAACTCTGCAGACCCACATTCATACTAAGGAGCAGAGAGCTGAGCTTCTGGAATATGACAGTATTCCTCTTTGCTCCACCCTGTGGGTTGCTGGGTCCAATTTTCCATCTACTGGCCCTATGGAAAACAAAAGGCAGCGAGAAAGCCAGTTTGTGAGCTATCAGAGTGAGTACCTGTAGCTTTTTCAGAGCTGGTTTTATGACAGGTTGTTTCCAGGTAACTCTTGGCTGGTGCAGGTGTTTGCCTGAGTAGACGAGACCATGGAGAGGGCTTGAGGCAAGCAGATGGAAGCAGCACCCCACTTTCCCCTTGTCCTTGTGATAGCTGGCGTTCAGCTGGAGCAGCTTGGTGAGAATCTCCTGGGTGATTTGTAGTGATTATATCCTGCTTATAAAAAATATATTGTGCATGTATATGGAGAAGAGCTGCTGACAGCAAATCAGAGAGTAAAGCAGAACCATATCAGTGTGTGAAACTGGCGTGCAGAAGATGATGCACTACGAATTACATTGCAGGGATTTCCTCCTTGTTACTGCACAGTAACAGGGCTCATTGCACTCATAATTTACAATATCTAGGTAGGAAAGCATGCAGGATGTGGCAGCCACATAATACTCTTCACCTTCTCCTAACTCACAGCTGACTGCCAGAGGACAAAATTACTACAAGCTGCATCTGAAAGTAAATTCAGTGTTTTAATTGCAATGTCACTGCAAGGCTGTTGGGCAAGAATTCAGTTTTAGCTAGAAATGGGAATGATCTTGGACTAGATTCTCCTCAATATTAAAGGCTATTTTGATCTGGGATTTTCAGTCAGGCCATTTGAAAACCATTTCTGTCAGACCCAGGGTGAGATGCAAACACTTCCCCTTCCTCACCTCTCCTTCTAACCAACTTCAACACATGCACGTGGACACAAACCCAAATCAAAAACCTGCCAGGTGCAGCAGACTGCACTGCAATTCCCCTCCATCACTGTAAGGCTGCAGACTCTGTGCTGTCTTGCCAAGCTCCAGTGCTAACAGGGCTTCTCTGGTAACCACACTGTGCAATGTGTGACCTGCTGTAAGACCCACCCCAGCACGGTGTCAATGGTTGGGCTGAAATGGTTTGGATCCCATGTAAATATTCAGGGCTGGTGTCAGCACAACATGGGGGATGGAAGGGAAGCCACCCATCTGTCACTCTCATGGTGACACACTCTTCAATGCACCCTTCAAGCCTGGATGCTGCTGAGGAGCAGGGGCCCACAGAGTTCTTCTCTCCCTTCCTCTGAGACAACTGAGCTCTAGAAAGGTGTTGAAGCAAGGAACATCATCAAAAAAACAACTTTGAGAAAGAGAGGTAATTTTTGAGATTCTGCCTGTTCTGCAGGGTTGGAAAGTTTTGTGGGCTTTTTCACTGCTTATACACACTTTTTGTTTTCTTATTTTCCAGTCAGTTTTGTTTTGGTTTTTTTTATCTTCTTTTTTTCAGCTCCTTCCCTTCACATCTTCTTTCTATTCAGGGAAATGCGAAGGCAGCTTTCAGAACCAAAAAAGTGCAGAATTGACTGCCAAAGGAAAAAGTGCAATATTCCTCCAAGCCCCTACCTTGCGATTTTTCTCAGTTTTGGTCAAATAAAATCCTAAAATAATAGACTGTTATTACTAGAATTTATCATTAGGTTTTCAATGAAAAAAGACCATAAATTACATCATTTTTACCACAAATAACAAAAGCCCTCAAGTTGAATGAGAGACCCCTTTTTAATGGGAAAAAAAAAAAACTTTAAACATTTTCAGCTACTTCTAGGAACGAATGATTGGCTTCTGCTATTTTATCTGAAACCCAGACTTGGTTTTTAGCTTGTCAGTTTTAGAGCAGACAGCAGAACATACTGATCTACAACACAGGACATATGAGTACGCAGTGGTCAGGATGCAACTATGAAGTTTCCTGGTTCTCAGAACTACCTGTATTATAAAGAATCTGATAACTACCAGCAGTGAGGAGATGGTGCATATTTTACCAGCTTCCTTTGACCCTGTGGGCATGAAAACCTTCTGTTTTATGTGGGAGGAAGACCCAATGGCTCAGAAATAAGGATAAAACATTTTTTCCCCAGCAGATGATGCAGAGGCTGAATCAGCAGCTGTTCCTGCATCACCTTCTTTCACATCATCACAGTTTATTCCCTTCCGTGTTCATTACTTGGCATCTCTTGAAAAAAATCAACCCATCCTTGGAAAAGCTCTTTTCACTCCGCTCCTAAACTTAAGGTGTAAAATCCCATTTTCTTAGAAATCCATAAGAACATTGCTACTAAGTTTCTTCAGGCTGGGATTCAGCCTGGACATTAGTGAGTCTGAGAATGTCTCCTGCTCCACAGAAAGAACTGTATTGTCCCTTTAAAGCATGTCCTGATCCAGCAGCAAATGTGTGAGGTGAAAACTCATGTTCTCTTGCTGTTATGGTTATTTTCTGGTATTACAGAGGTTTGTGCCAATAACAAGTGTCAAGCGGCCCTTTAATTTCTAATCTCTCCAATATTTGGTTGCTTCTCTTAACTTTCCTTCTTTTTGCCTGCTGATGCTTTTGGCTGCTGTTGCAGGATCCTCACTGTTCTGTTCATCCTGAGCATAAGTGAATTTGGGTGGAGTCCCTGCCACCTGGGCTCAGTAAATCGCTGTACTCATCGAGAGATATTTATACAGGGCCAAAGCCACTGATTGTGCCTGGCTGTTGAATCAGTATCACCACTGCACTGGCATGAGAGAAGAATTCAGCACTGTCTTCTTTCACCTTTTGCTGCTTGTGTCTTCACTGTGCCTGCCTGCACAGCTGAGGCAGAAGGGCTGTGCCATATTTTGCTCTGGACTGTGTACAGGGACTTCATCTCATCCCCTGCAGACAAAGAGTTAACTCCCTCCCCAATTCCCCAGTAAGAGGAGGATTTAGAAGAGATTGCAGCATCATTCCTTAGGCATACCCAGATGCTCAATATTAACATAAGCAGCTCTATGAAGATCTTTTCCTGCTACCCATCGGGTGGGAAAAATATTTGGATGGAGTAGTGGTTTGGGTATCACTTTGCAGGTCTGGAGTTTAACTCAAATGGAAAGACATGTAGCTCCAATTACTTGATGTAATTCAGAACACAGAAGAGCCGCCTCTTGCTAAATCAGTATTTAGTTTTTGATTAGCTCTTACTTCAGCGGTAAAAGCCACAGCAAGCTGCAATCTTGAGCTTTTTTTTCAAGTGTACATATGTCTGTATGTGGGGCCAAAACCTCAGTCTCAGTATCCTGATCATCAGAACAGGCACTGCAATATGACTCATAGGTGCGTATTTAGCTACAGTCTCTAATGAAAGAAGAAAAACAAGACAAGACCAAACGGGAAATTAACCAAACTCATTAAAAAATTCCAACAAAACAAACCAGCAACAAACCTCCATTCCTTTCAGCATTTTTCTGTAAGTTTTTTTTTTTTTTTCTTTTCATCTGGCTGGGTCATGAAACTGAACTGCTCTCCTGGCAGTGTAATGCAGTTCTCATGCCACAGGCAGGTATTGTTTTGTTTAGATTTCCAACACTGTTAAAGTTGTTTGTATGCAGCCCTGTTTTCATCCATGTTGAGACTAAAAGCAACATCAACAGAGTAAAAAGTGAAAAAGAAAAAGCTTTCCTTATTGGTGCTGTTGTCCCTTTTATGACAAAGTTTTAATCATAAACTAGGCTGATGATATTCATTAAAATTTTATTATAAATGGATGATAATCTGTTCATTAGAGAAGGGAAATAGGTGACTTGTCTGACTTGGAAAACTTCACTGACAAAGGGATTTAGTTATCTCAAAACAAGAGGGAACTTTAACTAATTCCGGGAGTACTCAGGGGCCAGAAAGGGATGTTGATAAGGAACAAAATGGTTCAGAATCTTTGTAAAAATACAATGCTGGCTGAAACGTGTGAACTATTAGCTGGGAACCATAGCTGTGACCGTGTGCAGCAGGATCAATAAAGCTAGGGTTTCCCAGGAGAGTAAACCTTGCTTTCCCATTTGTTCAGAAACAAGTTTAGATTTGGAGTACTATGTGTTCCAGTGACTCAACTGAATGCTGTACTTTGAAGAAACCTGAAATATATGGGGGAAGACGCCAGGATAGATATTTGTTGCAGTGCAAAAATCTGCAGCCCTTGATAAACAACAGAGCATGATCCCAAGCTGTCTCTGAGATTGTCTGAGCAGGAGGTTTTTCCCCACAAACCTCCAAGGTTTGTTTTCTGTTTCTAATCATTGTGGCTGCAGGCTCCATGAGTCAGGGACTGCTCTTTGTCATAACTAGTGCCTCTGTGTGCCACAGTCTAGTTTTTCCCTCTCCCAGGTGACAAGGGAGGTCAGTCACCTCAGTCCTAAAGTTATTTCTGCTTCTCATTGTTCCTCTATTGCATTATTGGCCACTATATACATCCAAAGGAAAGAAACTGAGGTTATGAAGAGAGGTAAGAAAAAGTTGTCTGGCACAGTAAAGCTGTCTGTCTGCACAAGCCCTGCCTGTTCTTTGAATCTCTGAACTATTTTGAGTCTAAGTTTTGGCTTTATATTGCTCCGGGATTGTTCTTCATCAGTTTTCTGTGAATTTACCTCAAAACCTGGGAAAACTAAATAACTTGTGCCAGTTTCATCAACACCTTTCTAAAAACAAAACAAAAAAGCAACACCAGAAGGTTTGGCTAAATATGTTTGACAGGCCATGCTTTCCTCCTGGGCTTTAAAGTCCAGGCAGAACAGTCTATGCACAAAAATGGGGTGGTTCTCTCCCCACCCTTCCAAAATTATTTAAGCCAAATGAAGGATGCCTGATTTCCAACCTGATGCAAACTCCAGAAAAATGCGAGGCCAATTTTGCTGTGTCACAAGCTGATCTTTCGCAGATGCTGAAAAGCTAGGAAGTGCAATTATGGGAAAATTGCACTAAGGCAAACAAGCACATGCCAAGTTCTGCCATTCTGCATTACTCACCTGAGCCCCCTGATTGTGGCAGACAATGCACCATCTGCATGTGCTTTGTCAGAGGGGAGAAAAAAAGTCATCCCAAGAGCAGTGCCTGAACGGAGGAGTGGGAGAAGTGGGGGTGGCACCCAAGAGCCACTGCAAAGCCGTGGTGGTATCCAAGAGCTGTGAGCTAGCTCAGGATTCGTGGTTAGCAGAGACCTTCACCAGGGTAATTCCAGGCAGGGCAACCTCAGTAATACCCCACGGTAGTGCCCATTGTGTTTGGCCATCAGGGCTTTCTCCAGATCCCTGGACAATGGCCTTCCTGAGCATCCTGGTGTGAAGCTCAGTTTTCATGAGAAAAGCTTTTCCAGGCATTTGAAGATACTTCCAGCCCCCTCTTGGACCGGAAATAACTCGTGATCTTCTCTTCTCAGAAAAAATTACTCATATTCTGGTAATGCTGTTTCCTTACTGGGCTGGATCCCACTATTCCTGAGGTATCAAAACTCAGAAAAGAAGAAAACAAATGAGGAGATTGTAGAAGAGGGTGGGGAAATGAACGAAATACTCATGCTCATTGAACATCTGAGATCGCTTGGTTTGCAGGTCCCCATTTTAGGGTGGGGTTGAACAGCATCCCCTCCCTTGACAGGTTTATTGTGGGATAAACATCTCAAAAGGTCTCACAGTGGATGGGACCTGAACAGATGAGATTAAGAAACAGCTGCACTGGTCCCTGGAGGCTTGTCTATCCTAGTGGGCTCCCAGGGGAGGCTGTCTCCCTGGCATAGCACAGCTAAGCTGCAGTGGGGTTGGAGAGCTCCCTGCCTTCAGGAGGTTACACTGAGGGCTGGCTGCCGTATTGCAGGGGTGTCATCTGCAGGGAAGCCGACCCCCAGCTCCACAGGACCATGCAGGGAGGTGGGCTTGTGTCCTTTCAAAGCTTGCACACTGCAATTACAGCTGCAGCACTTTGTCGATGTTGTCGATCCTGCCAGCACATTAGCACTCCACTGGCTGGCAATTATCGAGTGTCCCAGAGGGAGAAACTGAGGACCAAGGAACAGGGGTTTACCATTATTACTATTTACAGTAATAAACAGTGATTGGAGTAATGATCATAATAAAACTGCAGGAAAACGCTGATGATCCCTAAAACTGGGAGCTGGCATTTCAAGGTGGGCGTGGCACCTTCCTCCCTGGATCTGAGCAACTGTGGTGAAAGGAGGAGAATTTTTGGTGCAAACTCCATCCCGAGAGAGGGTGGAGGGGCTCTGCTCCCCTCTGCCACTGCAGAAGATCCCGGCTCCCCGTGCAGGCACCTGCCCAAGCCTGCAGGATGCAGCCCACTCTGCTCTGCTTGCTGCCCACGCCTGCCACAGGTGACCCTCACTCCTTTGGGAATGAGAGCCCCAAGGGTGAGGATGGCAGTGAAGGCTGAGGAAGCTCAAGCTCTGCCTGTGAACACAAGTGATTTCTGTGTGGCTTTGTCTGCATCCTCATGCTGGCGTTTCACAAGTACCTCAGCAAACACATTTGCTTGCAGGAATGTTGGCAGATCAGCAGAATTTAGAGAATATCCAGGGCTGGGCCCAGCTGTGTTGTGAACTTGGGAGGTGCCTGTAGTGGGGAAAAGAGGCTGTGTAGCCATGTGTCATATGCCTCAACACATTTGGGTGGTGTCTGTGGAGCAGAGGGCAGGCTGGGAGACCAGCCCCACATAGAATAAATCTGCTCATGCATTGACAGAAAATGGTTATGTGAGTACCAGAAATCACGAAGCAGAAGCACCAGTGCTGGATAGTTTATTTCCCCAAGTGGGGAAACAGAATCTTTGTGAATGCCAATGTGTGGGACAGGAGAGAGGTTGGGAACAGCATGGTAGCTCAACTCAGGGAGAAGCCAGAGTGGAAATCCTGAATCCAAAGTCAAAAAGGGTCACCCTATACTCATCCCATGCCAAATGTATGTGAAAAGGAGACTCTGGCACACAAGAAATTATTTTTCTGATGAAAACCCTAGAAAACAGGACAAATCTGGTTTTAGCATGACTCTGATCAACACAGTAGTCTTGACTATGGGGAAAGCTTCCCTGTGCTCTGCACTCTGCTCACACTGTCAGCTGGATGGAGCTCTTGAACACATCTGGGATCCTCTTGTAACCATGGCTTCTTTCTGGCTCAAATCAGAACCTGGAGAATGGAAGTGAGAATAAAGCAGGAAACAAACCTCACACTCATTCCCTTGCTTCAGAGTGAGACTTTCACACTCTGCTCTTCCTATTGTGACAGTGGAGTAACCAGGGAAACAGAAAGCATTTTGCAACCTCAGAGGAAACGAAAAATCCATGATTACTTTATTAGCCTAGTAATTAACCTTTAATCCTCTTTTACTCAATACACAGGGAACAAAAATGGTTGGGCTGTAGAGGCTGCAAGAAGCCAACTCATGGCAATGCTTGAGGGTTTATACTGTTTTGGGACTGGGAGAAATCACCCTGGCTATCTCCCCCTGCCACCCAGGGGGATACTGAAATGGCTGCCAATGCATGTGAGAAGTAACTGATGAGGAGTTAGGGACTTACACATGTGGAATAGGAATTTGGAGTGGATGAGTTCCTCAGAAGTATCCATCTTGTTACACATGTCCAAAATGATGAGACAGCTGAACACATCACTTTTTGGATTGTTTTTTTATGTGCTCAGAAGACTTGAGACAGACTCCTAAAGAATGTATCTGGGCAGATGGGTGAGTTTGGATGAGAAATCATATAGATAAATTCCTGAAGACTGCTGCTCAAAACCAAAGATGTGCCTGAACTGCTCTGGAGTCAACTTTGGATGACAATTAGGACTTCTTCTCTGTTTGTCTCTCAAGTTCTGTCTGCTGGCCACCTGGAAGCTGAAGGGACATATTAGTTCCTTATTTCTCCTCAAATCATTTCACAGTCAGCTACTAGTCAGGATTGCTTGTGGACAAGAAAACCTGTGCGTATGTAGGACCAGGGAAGGAATTAAATCTTCTACTCTGGAAGTGCCAAGACACATTTTCTTCCCTCTTCAGTAGTTTCAGCAGTGCCCCAGCGCTTTTCCAAGCTGATCACATTCTAGACTTTGGGAACTGTTCTCAGGCACCAGAGAGCCCAGCACCTGCAGCCCTTGACAGCCTTGCTGCTTACAGGGGTGCCAGGTAGGGGAAGCAGGGAAAGAAGGGCAGTGGGGCAGTTTGGCCCAGAAGCTGTGTTTGGAGAGATGGCAGGGCTCCCAATTTCTGCTCACAGAATGCATCCTCAGAGAAGCTCACAGTATAAACTTTGGGCAGGCATAACCTACTGTGCTCCTGTGCAGTGCAAATACCCCTTTGTAAGGGCAGGAGCACAAGTTCTTATACTGATTTGAAGCTGGCTGGGGGTCTAAGAGAAAATACTGGAATTGTTACGGCTGGATCATCTCAGGTCCTATGGCAACCCTTTACTATGGTGCATAGCTGGCATGGCTCTTGTGGAGTGGCATTTCAAATAGGTCAGAAGGTGTAGGTCCAGTCTCAGTGTCAGATACTGAAGGCACAGCATCTCTTTTACATCACACAGATTTTGTTTGAAGGTAGTTTTATCTAACACAAGGGCAAGTCTTACCCCTCCTGCACTGCAGAAACCCTGGGCTGAACCTGGTGACTCAGTGTATCACTGGTCTAAGGGATGTCTGGCCAGGAGGGTGAAAACTGCTGCTGTCATGCACTTTCTTTCCAAACCAACACCTGCTCTGAGATTCAGTTCATAATCTGAGGCTGTATGTTTTATTTTGAATGCCTTTGTCAGTAAAACCCAGACTTTTCTTCTTTGTCTTTAGACACTTACACTGAAGACATTTGAGACCCTTCTTGCAATCAGCAGAGGAAAGGAAGCACAATCTGCTTCACTGATTTAGCAGTTCTGTCTCTGTATGAGATGCATTACAGCATGGAAACATCTGCTTCTCTGCAGTTAGGGACAACTTAGGGACAGCCAGCCAGTGCCAGCCTAAATATCAACATTGCAAGAGTCTAAAGCCAGGCAAGGGAATCCATCCTTGGTGTTTCACGTCCAGCAGTTGGCTGGGCCATGCCCTGGGATCTGGCATGAGCCATTCTCCAGCAGGATGGTGACCTTTGCCAGGTGAACAGGGCTCTGGCTGGGGATCTTTCACCCTGTAGTCTTTCAGGCTGCAGCTTCTTGAACAGGGTAAAGCCATAGGTAAGAAGCTGGGTTTAAGGGGAGGGAAATAGGACATTAATGGACTAGCCATGAAGAATATTGCTCGTTTAGTGTTCCTTTTTATTGCTTCCAGAGGAGCATGAGATAATGCTCTGACTTGCTACAGGCTAAACAACATTGTGGGTTTTAATAGCTGTCTAGAAAGGACATTACTCCTCAGATGGGTGCAGGCAGCAAAATTTGTGCCCCTCAACAGTGAAATATTTTTTTTCCGTTTGCTGTGCTTAGTCAGAGCATGGGCATGTGATCCTTTGCTCCTACAGCTCTGATGGCTGTAGGGCTATGCCAGTTTTTACCAGAGTAGGGAAATGAGAGGTCTTTCCAGCACCTCCTCTTTCTAAAGGTTTGCCTTTCCTCAATTCCATTTGTGTGAATTATCACACATTTCTGGACATTTCCATGGCAAGGGTGAGGCAGTTTTCTGTAACAGAAGAGGTTCTAGAGCACAAATGGATACCTTTAATTTATTTGCTGCTCCTTTTGGCTGCTTCACTTGCATATTTCTAGGTAACCTGTAAGTCTTATTGTGGATATCAGTGCTGCCATGACAGTATCTGTATGCTAGAAATCAGATCTGAGACAAAAACTTTTACTGCCTTTGTCAAATTATATGGATTTATGGATTATCAAACAAAATGTCAGTACTTGGACTTGTAGAAATTTCTGATTTCCTCTAGGTGTTTACCTCTTTGAGGAATACCTGCAGAGTGAGCAAAAACTCCCAGATGTTAACCCAGACCCTGCTCTAGCCCCTGCACAGGTCAGCAACTGCTGTGCCCCCATTCTGAGGGTGTGGGTCTGGTGCAGCCAGGGCACCACACTGTGCCCTGTGTTCCTGCAGGAGGGAATGCCAGCAGCACCAATGAAGTGGGAGCCAGGCAGGGTTTCTCTGGTGAGGGAAGAGCAGGAGTTTTAGGGAGTTGAGGATCTTTGAGAAAACAGAGACTTCTTGTTGCAGTCTGCAACCTCAGGATCTCGTCCAGGGAAGCAGCAAGATTCTGGGGACCAGCATCAAACACCAACCGAGACGGGCTCCCGTTCATGAAACCATTTATTCAGCATGGGAACAAAGTCAGCTCCAGAACAGAGAGCCCTGAACAGAGGCACAGCAGGGGTTTTTGAGGGACAGAACTCTCAAGGGTCCCCACCTTTGAGGGTGGAGTTCAGGGTCAGGGACCAGTAGAAGCACACCAAGGGAGAAACCCCCAGGGACTCAAACCCAATCAGAGCACCTGGGCCGCCCTTCACAAGGGGTTTGGGCTGGGACAATGTAACTCTTTGTCTCCCCTGAGGCCGCTGCCACAACTTCTCATTTCAGAAACAAGCATGGACATAGCCCATATGTGCTGGTTTGCTATTTCAGTGAAGTCTTCTTTGTTCTTACAGCCTTTTAGCCCTGATCTGTCAGCACTCCCACATCTTGAACTCTAAAGTCCTGAATACTCTTTCTAAAGTCCTTGGTTATTGGAGACTGTCCTGTGAGAGATGTCCCAATGGCAAGGAAGGGAAGCAGAAAGTGTGTGGCTTTAGGTGAAGGCAGAGCACGTGTGGTCCAGTGCACAGACCAAAGTACAGCATTGTGAGGTGTACTCCAGCCTTCATCCTGCCAGGAAATATCAGGGTTGCCCCTGTGGACAGGAGGTGGGAAATTACATGCCACTGCCCCCTTCATGGCCTGTCAAAGTCTGGACAAGCATGGGCAACAGGACAGTGAATGCCTAAGTGTCCTTCAGATGAAGAGCTGCCTGTGATCAGGTCCTTTTGATCAAGCCTGACAGTGTTTGTTGAGCTGATTTGCATGCACCCCATAAATGCAGGAAATGAACCTCCACTACCAAAAGGTATTTTTGCTTGAAACTTGACACCAAGTGAAAGGGAAGAGAAAAAAAGTGAGTATATATGTAACTTCCTCCCACTAGTCTAAAAATTGCACTGGCAAGCTTACAGTTGGCAAAAGACAGCAACGGATGCGACTATATTTTGCATTCCTATAAATTTAGAATGATTGGTCTAATTTAGGAGTTTACAAGCAGTTCCCTC
Source organism: Pseudopodoces humilis (assembly GCF_049639895.1). Taxonomy (NCBI): domain Eukaryota; kingdom Metazoa; phylum Chordata; class Aves; order Passeriformes; family Paridae; genus Pseudopodoces; species Pseudopodoces humilis. The sequence goes on from NC_142206.1 coordinate 22,577,446, forward strand.
ATTTACATCAGATCTCAATACCTCATGCTTCTTTCCATTCCCTACTGCACTCCCTCAGTGCATGGACTATCTTCCTGCTCTTCATTCTCCTCTGGCCATCCTGAAGTCATTCAACTGGCAACATGAGGAAAACGTTTACTGTCTTTATAGATGCATTTGCATGCAAGCTGATATGTAGAAAGAATGGTCTGGCCAAGGGAGTGATCAGCACATCCTCCATGGAACGCCAGCATCATGAACCACTGGCAGAGTCGGCCCAGAACACAGTCCTGGCCATTAGTGAGTTTGGGGGAATCAGGCAAAAGATGATTTACCATTAGTTTTAGATTCAAACAAAGAAAAGGAAAACTGCTCCAAAACTGTCCATACCCTTGACAGCTTCAGGGATGACATCTGACAGTTTTAATTTCCAGGCTGGTTGGATTTGCTCCCTTGCAAAAGACCTCTGTGATAGAGGTTCCCAGGCTACTGTGGGTGTAACCCACCCTTGTGCTTAGAGCCATTAACATGTGTGGCTGTGTCCTGTGACCGGCAGTGCTGCTGTGCTGACAGGAGGGCTGCTGAGGAGTCCAAACTGCAGGGGCAGGAGGATGCAAGCCAGCATGGGATGCTGGGACAAACCCCACTGCATTGTCCTGGATCCCACGTTGCTCCCAGACCAGACCAACTGCTGTATTTGTGGAACAATGGGAGCCCTGGGGACAATGTCATCTCCTGTTTGGAAACTGCTCTTGGATATTTGTCCCCCCTGGCATTAGCAGGGCTGCTATGGTTTCCAGACAAATGGACATTTTCATATGCCCCATATGGGGCTTGTAGAATTTTGATCACTCCTAGCCAGATGACCACTGGGTTCACTCCACTTTTTTACCTCTCTGAAACAAAAATAAATTCTGGTTGTTTCTTCTTTTAAGACAGGCACAGCTTCTCCGTTTTTTAAAATTATTTTTTTTTAGTTGCTGTTGGGATTTTTTTGGGGGGAAATTTCTAAAAATAGGTCAGAATTCAGTCTTCACATAGTAGGAGGTTTGGAAAAACTCTAGTTGCAGCAAGCACAATTCTCTTCTTCATTCTTCATCCCATGAGCATTCCCCTGACTGTGTCGAGAAATCAAATGCTGATCAGCCAACCACACCTTGTCTAGTTCTGGAGCCCCTCCAGGCCCTACTAAGTGCACTTGAAAGACCCACCAGTGCTGGCACAGATCAGACACATCCAGCCATCTTCAGAAGTGGCACCGTGTCACAGTGCATCACCTTGAAATGTGTGTGAAAGTCTGCACCTCACACATGTGAGGGTGTTGGCAGGCTCCCTCGCTGTTGCCAAAATCTCTGCAGGAGGGTGCTTGTTCTTCTAGCTCTAACAAAGCAAGCAGAAAATATTTCCTTTCCCTTCCTTCTGGCACTGCTGGAGGCTTCACAGTTAAGTTTCTGCTGCATTAATTCTTTCTCAAAAGAGGCTGGAAGTACGGAGGACATACTGTATAGAGAAAACTGGAGGTAGGAGTAGTTTCATCTTCTCCCAGCACTTAAGAAAATTTTGAAGCTGGACCCACAGATGAACATTACAGTTTTCTTTAAAGTCCTGAGCATCCCACTGACATAGCTGCAGATCTGTGGGGAAATCCAGCTCTGGATCCAGTTCAGGAAGACAATGTGCAAGACATGGGCTCGTCTCACTCCCAGAGAGATGCTTCCTCTGTTCACAGTTCCCTCTGAGCAGTGTGAAGTGAAACTCCCGTTTTCGCCCTGCAGTGCCTGCTCTGTTTCTGGGCTTCCATGCAAAACTTGTCTCTAGTGAATATGTTACAGTTGCTTGGGAAGGTTTATGTAGCCAGATCAGATGGAGAAATTGGCACAGGCAGCAGGGAGCAAAAGAAGACAAGACAAGCTATAGACGGAATGTCTACTGGGAGATTAAATCAAATAAGGGAATTTATTTATGAAGGCAATCATCACAGTCATCACAGTATGTAAGAGAAGATTGAATTCTGAAGTCCTTATAAAGGAAAGAGGTGTTAGCAGCTCTCACTACGGAAAGGAAAGGGACAGGAGATCCCTGTCATAGTTTGGACTTGAAGACTCGGTCTAAATCCGTTCCTAATTGATATAAACCCTCTGAGGCTGAAGAATCATTGCATTGCTGGGAGATGACAGACTGTAGCCTTTTGCTTTCCTTTCTATGTGCTTCTTAGGGCTTGCTAGGTTATCCCTTGAGCATGCTCTTGCCCTGCATTTATCAATGTCATTGCCACATTGAAGTTGCTACAGTCGGCTTTGGCAGCAGGAATAGACAGGAGCCAGCACTGCTGTTTGCTCCTGCTCAGCCTGGAGACAGGGATACTGCACCAGGTGGTGTCAGAGGCATGTGCACACACCAGAGTGAGCTGGCTCCCAAATTCAGCAGGACTGAGTCTGGGGTGGAAGAGAACAGGGCAAAGGCACCAAATTCTGACTGTTCCCAAGCTCACAGAATTGTGTTGATGTCAGTACTAATTAAGATTTTCCAAGGCCAGTTTGAGCTTTGATTACCAGCTGACAGGTATGTACTATTCCCCTTCTGGGATCTGTAGCTCCCTGCAAATCATCAAACTGTCTTCAGTCAGCTTTGGACCAGAGGAGTTTTGCCAGAGGCATCCTGCATCTGTTGCATCGTATACAGTACATTAAAACCATCTTTAATGCTCTTTATAAAGAAACCACAGTTGTTAGAGAGTCCTGAATGCTCAGCCCTCATGTACTTCCTTGCTGTGGAGTTATTTGCCTGTGTTACCCCCCTGTTGCTTTGAGACATGGTAGTACATAAGGCAGCTAATCATTTAAAGCTATATTCATCCTTCCTCTTGGAAAGCAATAGTGGCAGATACATAATGACACACTGGATCAAGGGGGGTTTGTTCAGTCCCATCTGTATTTTATCGAGTGGGAAATGCAGGGGGAATGTCTTTGTTCATTTGTCTTACTCAAACATGCCTATCACAGCCTCTTGATGTCCATACAATGATCAGGCAGGGGGGAGGGTGACGAAATTAGAGAGGAACAAATTGGTGACAGCCATCACAAGAGACAGCCCCTGCCAGTGCCTGATGGAGAGCTGCAGAGCCTGTTCCTCAGGGAAGGGCCACAAAGTGAGGCCTCACTGGATGTGGGTGACTTACACTGCAGTGCCCAGAGTGACACGGGAGGGGAAGCGTGTGGCACATGCTGGGAAACACGGCTGCTCTATGTCTGTATTTTAAGTGGATGTAAAGGGAAGGTTTCAAACCACGTAGTTTATAAAACCCTAAAATGGGTATCAGTAGATGCTCTTGTCAGACATTCATGTCAGCAGCCTCTTTTCCTTTCTTAATCTAGGAGTTTTTCAAAACAGATGTAATTTTGGTAATTGGTAGGACTTTCCTATGTGACATAGTATTTTAGGATTTATTAAGCATTGCAGCATCTTGAGACTCCATCAGGAAATGCAGTTGAGACTTCCCCTCCCATCCAGAGCTGCAAACTCTGTGAAAGGAGCTGGTTTTTGGAAAGGCTGCAAAGAGCCAGTGTCCAGTGTCGTGGGCCGGAGTGAGGCTGGGCTGTTACTGCTGCACTAGCGCTCAGCAAGATCTCCTGTGAAGAGCCAGACTTTACCACCATGGTTTGGCATTTCAAGCAGGACTCAGGACGCAGCAGAGAGGTCCTTGTTCTGCCTCTCACCAGCACAGAGCAGAGTGGTAAGTCATGCTTAGACTCAGCACAGTGATTACTGCTCCCATGGCTCCCCATCCTTTGTTTTATTTTGAAAATTATGTTCAGTGCTTTGACTATTGTCATTTGCAAAGTGTATGAAATTTTCCTGGATACACCAGGTGTCATGTTTAACATCCTGCTGCATGTTTTGATGCTATAAAAACAGAGCAGTCCCATACCAGCAGCAGATGATGCATTGACAGCAACAAATTGAAATGTTTCAACATTTTATACCCAGGGAAATTCATGAAGACGGTCTTTTCACTTTCACTCAGAATGACATCTCAGTTTCAAAAGTGAAAATTTCTCACAAAGTGAAATTTTACCATACCATCATCCAGATCTGCCCCTTTATTTATACAAGTTTTGAAAGCAGAAAGGCCACTTCTCTTTGTATCTCTCAAGCTTTAACAAAAGCAATAAGGTGCCCAGACATCACTGGAAGAACCATAAATGTCTTTGACAGACAGGCAGTGTTTCACTCATAAACCTGGTCTCGTGCCAAACCTTAATGTGAAAGCATGAGAATCTCAAGAAGGAATGGCATTAATTGGTATTTCCTGCATGGTCTGAAATCTCAGCATCTCCCCAAACTACGAAAGTGAACAGACCATTCATATTGTCTGACATAAATAAAATATTGATGGGAAATGAATTTAAAAATGGCATCTTGTAAGTCAGATTGTTGAAAATCTACCTTTAAATTCATATTTTCAGCATGGCAAAACCTTAAAATATTTTCTTATTTTTGTAGTTCAAATTAAATAAGGATTTTATTCAGAATCCATTCCATTTATCTGAATCAGGAGGAAAGAAGGAACTAAGCTCATATTTTAGTCATTTGTAAAAGAAAAAGTCGTAAAAATATTTTTCCTGACTTTATCTGCTGGGTAAGCAGAACAAAAGAAAAAGAATTGTTTCCTGGAGCTCCTGTGGTCACACAAGTTTTAGAAACAGGCTGCTCTGATATCACAGGAATATTCTTTAGATTTCCTTTTTCAATCTGATCTATACCCATTATTTTAATTGATGTGATCAGGAAGTGTGTGGCATGGCAGCAGCTTGGTTGGGATAAGAGTAGATTTGAAAGCTCTTCTACACAATCAGAATTTCTTATTTGTACTGATCTAGCCTGAGCCTGTCCCAGAAGGAGATTTTTTCCCCTACAAGTTCTAATATTTCCTTCTACCCGGCCGGTAAAATCATGTGAGGAGCTACTTTCCAAAGCCCAGGCACAGCATTCAAACATACAGTGTTCAGAGCCATATCTGAGTGTCTTGAAACACCAGCAGTATTTCCATGCAGAGATGGAAGAGATTCAGGGAGTGAGTTTATTTCCATTGCTGGTGGAGATCAGAGGCCCCGAGTTTCGTACATCAGTTTTCACAAGCTTAATTTTACTGACTTTCTTGCGGTTATTCCTGATTTACGACAACAGGAGATTAAAATGAGGCTTAGGGAGGATAGCTTCCTGCTGAAATCCCCAAAGAGACCAGATTTTGCATTATTTCACATCAGAGTAAACGATTCCTTTGGACAAAAGAAACCCATGAAAGAGATAAATATCCGTCCAAATGCTAAGACAGATGGGTTCCTTCAGAGCTTCCTTACTAATCAAATACATCAGTGCCCCCTTCAGTAATGTGATGGGCCATTTAATGTGGGTTATATTTCATGGGGACTGGGGAAGAGGGTCCAGGAGCAGCCTCCCTGTCGATGGGGATGGCCATCCTGATGACCTGGAGAGCTGCTCCATGCAGGTATTCTGTACCAGGAGTTTGTCTTCTTTCCTTCCTTCCTTCATTCCCATCAAGTCCTGGCATGGCTGTACAGACAGACAAGAGAGTGAGAATCCACTGCAGAAAGAACAAGTTAACAGCAGAGAAACTGTCAGGAGTCAGACATTTGTGGTTAAGACACAGAGAGGGTGAAAATCTGGTATGTACCATTTGCAGAGATGCTTTATTTTGGAGAACAAATAGAAAAAAGACATTTCAGGCCTTTGCAGAAAAAGCCAGAACAAGTGAATAGACCTTGGCAGTACAGTTCCCCCCACCAAAACGAACAATGGAAAGTAACAAGGGCCTCAGGACACTATTAAGAATTAAAAATAACATCTAGCAGAGCTGAACCTGGCACTCTCCTGGCATTTGACACATGCAGCTCACCAGCAGCCGAAGGGTGCAGCGCTACCCTGCAAACCTACACTGGTCAGAGCCCTTGGCTGCGGAGGTGAGCTGTGGGAGCTGAGCAACATGAGGCAGAAATTATGTTAGCAAGTACAATCTTGGGATAATAATTCATACTGATGGGCAAAAAGTGCATTTTCCATCCTGTGCTTCCAATACTTTTCTTCCGTGTTCTCTTCAGGATGGATTAGAGCTTGTTTGAAGCTTTTTCATGAAAAACAATGCAAACACAAGTATCCATTCATAAGGTTTGGATGAAGGTGGGGACTTCTCTCAGTCATACTCTGAGCAAGAAGTCTGGATCAACCTACTCTGGTCCCAGAGAAGGCTTTAGCTTCTGGCCATTCTCAAGAGAGCACACCCACCCTAGTTTTGACCTTCTGAGACATGACAAACTTCTAATTAAGCTGTTACCAAATCCCTCAGATGATTTAGGATATGGCAAACAATTATTTTTCTGGCAAGAAAAGATTACACAAGAAAAATCTTACCCTGCTGTCATGACCTGACGAAGAGATGGCCATATGAGAGCTGTCTAGAGCTCATGCTGCCTCAGAAGCTGCTCATCCCCTGGGATGTGCTCATATTGGATGTGCCATCTGGAGTGCTCATACTCCTGCACTACTGCCAGGGTTTATTTGACCCCTGACAAACCAGTCAGACACCAGGTCTTCTTCTGCACCTTTGTAGCATCTTCTGCACCTTCAGACTCTCTGTCATCAGCTTTACCACAGTCTTGATGGCCTTCAGACCTGGCAGTGTGGCACTTGTAATACAACTTGTTTAAGACTGTAAGACTGATAGCAGCCAAAAACACCCTGTCTCCCCCACCCTGGCACTGAGCACACCCCGAGTGGGCTCTCCCATTGCCATCCCCCAGCTGTGGGTGCTGCCCCTCGGGATGCCTCCTCTGGCACCCAGCTGCCGAACAAAGGGGCAGTGGTATGACAGGCACCGAGATGCTGCAGCAGGCAGACTGTCATCTGGATCTACTTTGTTCGGGAAAACCACTTAGTTTACAAATATTTGTATTTAAATTCTTTTCTGCCCACTTAATTCAAGCCTGTGCTGCAAAAAAGAAAGGAAACCTTCCTTAGAGAAAAGCAAAACACAAAGGCGAGGTGGAGGGAACTGCTCATTCACTAATACCACATTTTCCAGTGGAAATAATTGTCTCTCTTCATGTTTGACAGTAATCTGCAGTCCCAAAATAAACAGGGCTCCTCTCAATTTTGCTTCAGGGTATTTCCCATCTGTCAGAGGGGAGCAGGAGATCGCAGACAGCTGCGGCAGAGGTGCAGCCTGCTCGACTTTGTACCCCTCACTTTCACCTCAGAGGATTATGGAGGAAAAGGCTTAACATCTTCTCTTGGCCATCAGGGCAGACACACAGATTGCTCCCTCATTAGCCAGTGGAAAGCCAGGACTGGGAAGGGAAGGGAAAAGCAATAAGCTTTGGATAGTAGTACGGCCCTCTGAAGGAGCAATGTGGGCCGAAATGCAAATCCTCGAAACATACACGGGACCGTGTGGTCCTTCAGCACAGGGGCTGACCTGATGAAAGGTTCATCTGTTCTGGCCCCTCTGAGACCTGCATAATGGATGCTCAGGAAAGGACAAACAAGGCAGATTTCAAGCAATTCAAGCAAGACTTCCAGCAATTTAATATCCTTGTGTTTAATAGCTCTAAATTATTTTTTCCCCTTTCACTTAGCCTCTAGTAAGTACATTATTTATATCCAAACATCCTGTGACAAAGAATTCCTTGGCTTAACTCTAGGCTGGAAGAAGAAATACCTCTTGGTGTTTTGATCCTGTCAAAACTAGTTTTTTCTTTTTCTAGGTCTCTTCCATTCTAGAAATTGAAGATTTGGAGACTAACCCAGGCCAACCATTATTGTTTTTAGCCCTTGTCCTATGTTCCCTCGGGCTTCTCTTTTCAGTGACGGAGGACACAACATTTCATAGGAGGGTCTGTAGGTGACTTACTTGGTGGGAAGTCAGGAGGCTCAGCCAGGGGACCCCAGTTTAGTACATACACAGATCATACTGGCTTACACACACTCTAATTTTGGGAATTTGTCCTCATTGTTGTTTTCCTTATTTAAATTTAAAAGTAATTTTGAACAGAAAGTAAATAGATGCATTTCCACAATGTGAAGAAATTCAAAAGTTACCACCTTTCTCCTTTTTTTGTTGTTTGGTTGTTTTTTTGGTTTTTTTTTTGTTTAGTGGTTTGTGTTTGTGTTTTGGGGTTTGTTTTTTGGTTGGGCTTTTTTTGAGGCTGGTGACAAGATCTGTTTAGTGAAAAGGACTTCATCTCCAAGTAATGGCACTTCTCCCTGCAAGATGAACTGGTTCTAAGACTGTGGTCAAAGCTTGGCTTTCACCAGACTAGCTGTCAGGGGATACACAACAGGCAGAAGGAAATAATCATGCAGTCCCAAAGGGTTCCTTAACACATGGAGGCTAAGACAAGGCGATCAGGTTTTGGGAATAATGACTGGGAGAATGTTGGCAGGGAATGAGATGCTGACATCTGCACCATGTGGCTGACAGACCAGAGACAATTCAGGTCCAGCAAAGAGCAAAAGGCTTCCTATAAACATAAAATAAAATCTGTGAAGGCAAGGAAAGGATTCCACTCTCAGGCTCTCTGGGGATTTTCCCAAGAGAGCACTCAAGACCTTTCCAGATTTTGAGCTGTTGTTTGATATTTGATGTAAAACTAAAGGTACCAAACTCTTTCAGAAAGCATTAGGAGAAGCAAAGACTTGTCATTTATTGCCTGAATGCATCAGGACAGGGTTAACTGGGAAGAAACCTTGTACCTACTAAGAAGGGGAAACCTTCCCTAAGAAGGTTTTTGTGACAGTCTTGCACTGTTGGATTTGACCTCCTGAGAATACGTATGAGCTGCCTGCAGCTATTGAGGGGCCTTGGGCTGTCAGCAAGACCTGGAGAAAAAGGTTAGCTTGCTGAAGGCTTAATTCTTCCTTTCTTCTACAGGGAGAAGAAATCACCAAAGAAAAAATGGATATTCAAGTCAGATAGGGGAGGCCTGCAGATAAGCAGCATCCCAACAAACTGCTGAAGGGTTCTCATTTCTGAATCCAGCCAGGGAAGTGGAGATTTTTTTGCCACTTTAAAATGCCTCCTTTCCTGTGGCCTTCAGAAATGGTGGCCTATGAGGGGTGATGGATGGGTATCATATAGGACAAGAGGCTCAGCAGTAAAGGGGAAGCCTAGAGGAGCCTTGTGGCTTAAGTCACAATCTCCTCCTACATCTGGCTCAATGCAGAGCCACAATCAGATAAAAGAGATGAGAAAGAGACAGCAAATGAACAAGGTTTCTGGATCACAGTTTACCCACCCTTAGGGACAGCTGTTAGTTAACACTAGTTATAACCCCAGTGTTGTGGTAAATACTGCAGCAGCTTCTTGCAGAGGGTACAGACTGCCTGCAGTAACTACAGGAGCCTTAACAGCGCCATCACAGAGCTGCAGCTACAGCTGAGCAGAAAGCTTGGGGTGTTTTTAACATTAAAAATGTAAAAGTTTCATCTGAATTGTTGTTAGCATTGAAAATATTTATCTTTTTTCTGGCTTATGTGTTTTATGGTATGCATTACCTAATGAGAGCTGCACTGAGAGTTCTTCATGTCCACACAGCTCTACAGATGGGATATCCCTCTACTCTGGGATGAGACTACAGATTCCATGATGCCCTTACAGAAAGCTTTGATGATGAGTAACTGAAAATGCTGACTCTAAAATGTGAAGAGGGACTTTTGATAGCTCAATAAAGTTCCTATTGCAATTTTTACTTTAGGAAAAATGCCTTATTTTTGGCTGAAAGTCCAAAACTTCATTTGTTCAGACATTTTCCTTTCTAAAGAAAATTTGAATTTGTCCAGAAATGCACAGGCAAGAATTTTAAGGAGAGCTAGTGTTTGTTAGAAAATAAATTAATATAAGGAAGAAAAAAAATAAAAACACAGAAGCCTTTCTGTAAGCAAGCAGAGGTTTTCTGTGCACACACACATGAAAAAAAAACCAAAAAACCTTTAAAAAATATTTCCCTATTTGAGCAATGTTATATTTTGACAGTTGTAATTATAATGGCCTGCAGCCTTTGACTTTTCCTTCATGGAGCCTTTGCTGCTAATGCAGAACTGATTTAGGGTCTGGGGTCCCTTCCAGCAGCTGACTCTTATTAGATCTTGTTTCCGGCAGTAGGAGTGAGTCGTAAATGACCAGGTAGCCCAAGACAGGCAGGAGGAAGCCTCTCAATGCACAACTCGAGCACAGAGAGGAATGGTAACTTAGGTCAGCTCAAGGAGAAACATGAGCACAAGGTACTGTCTTGGTTTTCCAAAGTCCAGTGGATGTAGATGACTTGGGCTTTATAAGACAGGTTTGATGGAAGTAGCTGCCACCCCTCTGACTTGAAGCCTTCTGAGATCAATTTGCTTTTTGATTCTGGATAAAGTCCCAGTTATGAGTCCTGCCTTGTGCCCTGTGTTGCTGGTGTAGGAACACGTGGCAGTGGGAATGGCAGTCACACCATGCCTCCTGGAGTATTTGGTTTATCTTTCCCTCCTCTGCTTTTGCTTTGACAGCACCCTGCACCCCAACACCCACACACCCACACACACACAGACACACAGTGAGCCCTCTTTGAGTAGCATGGGAGTTCCTGATGCTGTTGCCATGCATCAGGCAGAGGAAGGAAGATGAACTGAGTAAAGATCATAGGTGCCTGCCCTCTTTGCAAATGGTGTTTGACCTGAGCCTTTAGTGCTGAGCTCTGCCCCTGACTGATGGCAGGAGCCTGGGAGCGCTCTGGCCTCAGGATCTGTCATGCCCATCCCTCTCAGATAAGCTGGCTGCTGACATTTCCTCACCACGGCTCAGGAAAAGGAGGTTTCCGTACCCTCTTGGGCTGAAGCGTTTCAGACTTTAATGACTCGAGTCTGTGGAACAGAAGCAATAAAGATGTGGGAGAGAAGGAGGGGAAGCAAACTCTCTCAAAGGTACCAAAGTGTGTAACACCTCATAAAGCAGTGGGAACTGGAGCTCAGAAAGTTATTGGAATCAAGACTTTCATCTCCTGTCAATAAAGTGTTATCAGCACCGAGCCCAATTTTCAGCTCTTAATTCCAGATGTGCACATTGGAACTTCATGCCTCTTCTCATGCTGAAACCTGCAGTTAAGTTCAGGCCCCAGGGCAGATGGAAGGTAAACTAGAAGAGTCCTTTCCACTTGTGTCCAAATTCTGGAGTGTTAGAGTATGCCCAAGATTTAATCCCTACTTTCCTAGGTTCCAGTCAGGACAAAGGGCTGTGACCTTGCAATGTTCCCTTGATGAGAGGGAACTACATGGCTGAATTAATAGGAAAGGCCATGAGCTATGGCTTCTTTCAGGTCTAGAAAGAGAGAAGCCATTCAATTTCCTGGACAATCTGAAGCCTTTCAGATGGAAAAATTATTTGAACAAAGGCAACTGGCTACATCTTCTCTCCAGAGGGATCATAGTACAGACAGAATTGAAACCATACATTTACATAATATTGTGGCATAGTCCAGAAGAGGTGGGGACAACACCTCACAGTCTTTGCTGCCTTTTATTCATACTTCCATTGCCTGTTGGTGGAAACTCAGCCATGCCAACTGGAAGGCTGTCCTGCTCTTCCCTTCAAAACTCATCCTGCAACTCAGTCCTGAGAAGCCAAATGTCAAAAACCATAAAGCTTTCAGAGCTGAAAGTTTCATGCCAGAAGGCGGCAAATATTGTCACCATTGGACTACAGGTGAGGACCATGAGGACAGGAACAATCTGGTGCTGTTCAACTGGGATAATTGAGGTTGTATCTAATCCCCGCTGCTTCTGAAAGTAGCAATTTACTGCCTGATTTTTTTCACCAGTAGTTGACTATGTTGCTCCATGAGGGTTAGCTGTGTTCTCACAGCGGCAAGAAGGATACCCCACCTGCTTGTGCCCTGCCTTACTTTAGAGAGAGGGTTTGAGAGATGTGGGAATCACAGGTGGGAATCGTGCAATGTTCATTGATAATAATGACATTGACATGTTCATTGACAAAATATACCACTTGGATGTCTTCACTGTGCAAAGCATCCCCATCACCTGCGCCTCTGGAGACTTCAGGGCACACTTTGGCTCTCTACTGACTGTGCTTTGAGATCTGTGCTTGAAGTCACAACAAAAGCAGACAAAATCTCAGTGGGCCAAGGATAAGAGTTGCATAAGGCACTTTTGGCAGCCACCTTACATGATAATTAAGTGTAGTAGCTTTTGGGGTAAATGAAAAAGTAGTACTTTTTTCTTTTAGTCTCAATTATATATTTGCCAAGGAACAATCAGAGAACAAGCAGCTCCCTTCAGTGCCAGACAGCCACATTTTTAGAATCAAGCACACAGGGCGTTGAAGATATTCCTGTACAAAATCCATCCAAAATTGTCAGGGACTAGAGAAAAAAGGCAAAGGGAGAAAGGATAAGAAGGAGAAAATGACGGAGAAATTCCTCTTGTGATTTGCAGTAAGTCTTCATGTTCAAAGTGAAAGCAATAGAAACACTAAACATTTTATAGTGCAGCTTCATTTGTTTAGGCTTCCCTACTGAGCATTAAATTTTATGGTGCTTTAAAGAGTGCCTGATAGTTTTGTAAAGCCCTGCATTAAACACACACGTACACACACATGTGCATGCGCACACGCAGCTTTAACAACCTCAGCATCCTGTAGTGGCCCAGTACATTCTAATTTTACACTGTGAACTTAATGCAAGGCATCAGAAAACACTTTGTGAGGAGAGAAGTGTTTGATGTTGGAAAGGAGTGAGGAGCAGACTGAGAGAGTTTGGAAGGAGGCAAACAAGGGCCAATGGAGCCTTGTTCTCTGCAGCCTCATGAGAGCCTGTTCTCATCAGTGAAGCAGCCAGCCTTGTGTGTGTTATCCACACACATGGGAGGTTTGTCTTTCCCTGGGTTGTCATCACATGGGTGTGCCTTGCAGCCAGTCCTCCCCACGCAAACAGACATTTGTGCTGGTTTGCAGTGAGCAGCGTGGAAGGCGCAGTTGTGCAGCAAAGCATGGGGCACACAGAGAACCCAGGTGGGGAGCAGGCTCTGTTGACAGGCTATCAGATAGATGAACACATTATCTGGACACCAAGGAGACTCACAGGAGCTGGCCTGGCTTCCCCTGCACCCAGATGTATTTGGATTTATTGGAAGGAACTAGCACCCTTCAAAGGATTTCCTTTCATGTGCCCCACACCACACACCCTCCATACCTTCTGCCAAAGCTGTGATGGACTTCTCATGTGATGAGACAGAGTAATGAGGGAGGTCTTAAGCAGGTCTGAGGCTCCAAAAACTTCAAGGGTATGCTTCAGAAGGCACTGAAGAACTGTGCTTCCTTGGAAACACCTAATCCCCTTCAGATGAGAAGCTCCAACCTGTGTGACCCCGGAGCCATGAATCACCCACAAAAGGCTTGACTCTCAGCATGCTTGATTGTCAGCTTAGCAGTGGAAAAAGGGCTTTCTTTATGGTTTTCACTCAGGAGCATTCTGTCTGCTTAGGATTTCAGAGGAAGACCATTTATCAACAACTTTTTCTACTCCAGCTTCTCTCTATGACACTCTTGAGCTTCTGACTGTGACAAGAAGGTGAATGTCAAGCTGTGGGTACAGATAATGCCATGCTGCCAATCATGGGTTGTTTCTTGAACTCCAGTTCTCCCAGAAAACTCTGACAAATGGGAAGGTCCAAGCAAGCAGAGTTGTTTTTTTTCACAGTGTATCTACTGTTGTACATGTTTCTAAGAAGAAAGAGACATGGAAATGTCTGCTGTGAGAACCAAGTGTTTTTTTCTGGCTCTAGCTGCAGGTTACCACTGCCTTGTGAAGTTGCAGCTTAAGAAATGGCACTTCACAAGATGTCACTCTGTGTCCCATGGTGGTTGCACAGCAATTCCTGTAGCATTGTGTGTATATACAGCTGTGGTCTTCTGCACATACTGCTGTGGTCTTCTTCTGCCATACTCAGCAACAGAGAAGAATTGACAGCAGAGCCTTATGCACCTGCTGTACAAGACCATGGAGGGCTCTGGCCACCAATCTGGTCAGGGGATGGCCCACCCTGAAGCCTAATATGTGGGGGGGGAAGCATAGGTGTAGACAGTCCATGTGCTGCCATATGGACATCTTCTGATGTAGCAAGGGGTGGGACAGGGGAGAACGGCACAGGAGTGAACTGGAGCATGTTTTTCTTTCTTGTTTTGCTTCACAAGTTATATAACCACTTCACTGAGATCACAGGCTGGCCCTCTTACACACACCAATGCTCAGCTGCATTGTAGCTTTTTATACTCCATTCCTCAATGCCAGCATCTACCAACTAGCCTTACCAAGCCAGCCCAGGAGTCCAGGCTCTTCATCCCTCCTGTGTTCGGCTCCTTCAAAAGGCGACCAGAGCATTTTAATGCAGTTTCAGCTGTGCATTGTGCCCAGCCAAGATACCAGCTGCTCTTCAAATCTGCCACCAGAAATCACTTGAATTTTTAACAAAACAAGCAACAAGACAGTGAACTGACGGAGGGTTTTTCTTTCTCAAACACATCTTAATGAGAAGAACCCAAAGACTCTATGAAGGTCATGTTCCCTGAAAACCATGTGCTTTAGGCAAGGACAGTCAAGGGAATTGCAAGTTAATTTCCTTGGCTGTGCTTGCAATTTAAGAAGTTAAAGGTGAAATTTAAATAGCAAACAAGATGGGTTATATAGATTTAGAACATGTATTCTGTATTTTGTAATACAACATTTGCTATATTTAGGGGAGATTTCCAATAGCCCAGTAAAAATACTTAATACCTAGTTTCTAGTAACTCAGTTATCTTTGATTTTAACTGTGTAGTAACAGTAAAACAGCAGTATGCCTGAATTATCCATTAAAAGTTGTATTTTGAGCACCGAGAGAGAGATCTCATGCAGAAGGAGTTATGCTGTTGTGACACAGTGTGGGAGTGTGTCTTATCACCCTTTCCCCATGCAGTATGACTCAGACTGAATTGGCACTGGTGTGCTGGTTGGATCCTAACTCTAGGGAAAAGCAGATTTTGAAACCAGGACCAAGCAAACTGGGATCAAGACCTGGGTTATGAGCAAGGAGAAATTAAGCTGGGCTAATTAGCCCTGGGGTCTACCTCCAGTGTAAAACTGTCTCCACACAAACAAAACAATTCAGCCTCACCAAGCAAGCAGCCTGAGCCCCATGTCCATGCCACAGCATGGGAAAGCACATATCCTGGGTCAGTCCTGGCTCTCACAACAAGCCTACAGCAAAGATCATGCCTCTCAAGAATCCCATTTGGCTGCTCCCCTTCCAGACTGTATTGTCTTTGGGAACCCACCACAGGCCAGTACAAATCATGCAGATAGGAAGCTTTTAGAAACATGCTTCTAATTATTCAGGTACCTGGTCAAGAGTCTCATACTTGTGGTGCAAATGACTTGTCTTTTTCTTGGGGCCCTCTCCTTTTCTTCTTTCTCTATTTTTATTTCTTAGTCTTTCCTGTGAAAGAGAGCTGGGGGGGCTGTTTAAACACCGTTAAAGCAAACTACTTCTCACAAAATATATGCTTGCAGGAATAACCCCATTGCACTGGGGACAAATAGATCCTGGTCCCAGAGCTGTCATCACAACCAGATGCTTTGTACTGTGTCTCTGAATGGATTCGTCCCAAGGTGAATACGGTAATGCTTTAAAGTATTGCATTTGTTAAGTATTCTGTCAGGAGTGTAAATCAGAACAGGTCAGCATCATTTCTGCTGGACAGGCAGGATCCTAGCCGGGTCCTAGGGCCTCACAAATGGCAGTCATGGGGACTGAACATCATACCACATCCCCTCCTTGTTGGTGAGGAGGAGCTCAGGCCCAGCTCATGGGAAAATGTTCCCCTGCTAGTGCTCATGAGTCGTGCTGGGATCATGAATCCAGATATACAAACAAAGGTAGGGGCTGCAATCCTACTAGTGAGGACGGAAACAAAGCAAAACAAAACAAGGGCCGTGGGATCACTAGCATAATGTGTTTTCTAGATAGCTCCTCAAGGCCAACTTGCACAAATTTAGTCATCCCTTGAAGGACAGTATCTACTTCTTGTGAGCTTGTGCTTCTTCTGGAAACCAAAGCAGCATGTGCACCCAAGTATTTCAAGTCTGGCAAAGCCAGTCTGTGCCTAAATTTCCCCACATAATTTAAAGTTCAGGATGTGGCTGCTGGGCACTACCAGAAAGAAAGCCACAAAATCTGAACTCTCCTCAAGTTTGGGAGTACTCAGATCCCTGCATTCACTTCAGTTTCCTCTCTGGCTTTGTCTGGGAATGTTTGTGCCAGCAACCTACAGAAGAAAATGAAGTCCATTGCACACAGATGCTTGGCCAGCTCTCAGTAATGAAACACGTCTTTATCGTCCACAATTTTTGATTTAAGGAAGGGGCAAAACTGCCCACAGTGTGCAGAGAAAATAAAATATATAAAAAAAAGAAGCAAGCCTCAGTGCTTAGGTTGTGAAATGCAGCTTCCTCGGGACAATAAAGACGTGTTTCATTATGGAAAGTGGCCGACCATCTGTGTGTTTTTGCCTTGTATCCCTCAGATCTGGGAAGTAACAAGGCCAGTTTTGCACTCACTTCGCTGACTGTAACTGTGCTGACGTGTCTGACTTTGTAAACATTACCAGCATTTTTGCAGGGAAGAGCACATGCCTCCCACTCCTCTGGGCACGCTCTTCCCGAGGGGCGCATGGAGCCCTGCCGCTTCCCGTCCTGCGGGCAGAGACATTTGGCATGTCATCTGTCTGTTATGAGCTGCTCTGAAGGACTGTTCCCTGTGTGACTGGCAGCCTCTGGCATGGCTAAAATCATCTCAGAGGAGTGACACACATTCTGTTTGCAGGGCGAGGCGTGACACCCTACCTTGGGACGAAGCAATGCTAGACAGACGGTGCTGTGCCTCCATGCATGCTGCTCCACTGTTTGCTGTGATCAGGCTGGTTTTCAAGCAAAGGCTTTCTGGACAGATGTAGGTGGAGCTGGATGCCTCCTGTCTGTACACAGTGTATGGCAATGGCAGCAAAGGTGACCCGGTTGCCCCTTGTCCCCCAGGCACTGCTGCCTGGTCATTGCCTGGCCCTTGCCTCGCTTGCTGACACTGCCCAGCAAGGCTTCTGCTTGAAGTGAGACTTTCTGGGCTGTGGATGCTTCTGCCTGCTCCCCTGGGAAGCCTTTGCTTGGCTGCTTGTGCTAAGGAGTAGAGTAAAAGGACTCCACATAGGAAAATATTGTGCTGCCCTCTCAGAGGCTGCTTTTTCATATCAGCCACTGCACCTGACCTGTGGGGACTTGCTGGAAAAGAATCGATGCCCCCACCATGATCTCCAGCCAGAGCCATGAATTCTTAGCCAGACAGAACTTGTGTGGTTGCAGCAATGGGCAGGGTGGTGCCGGAGAAGGGTGCCATGGGAAGAGATGGGAAGGCTGATTTTTGAGTGAAGAGTGGGATGAAATGGAGGGTGAGGTGTCCCAGGGCTGGCTCCATTTTGGGATCAGGTTATTCTTGACATGGAAGATTTCACCTCTCATATCTCACCTGTTGGAGGCCAAACCATTAGGCAGGTCATTGGCTTTTACATTTTTAAGCATATCCTTTTATGTTCCTGGCTCACTGTGCAGTCTATATGCCCATCTATCTCTGATGCTTCTTATGGCTATCCAAGTGCCAAGGGTGCCACTGGTTAGGCAAATACTGTTCCAGTTTCAGAAGAGACAGAGCTCTGAGAAGAGTAACAGTTTATACCTACCCAACATGATTGAAGATGTACCAAAATCCACTCAGTCTGCTCCAAAAGCCATTAAAGACAGCATAACGACTCCAGCTGTGACCACCAGCCTTCAGATCAGGTCCTAAATGAAGCCATGTGAACTATATGTAGTCAGAAGAAAGAGAGCTCTAAGTGCATAATGTGGCAAAGATATGACATTTTCTAAACAGCAGGTGAACTTATTTAAAAAAAGAGAGGAGAGGAGAGGAGACTCGAGGAGACTCGAGGAGACTCGAGGAGACTCGAGGAGAGGAGAGGAGAGGAGAGGAGAGGAGAGGAGAGGAGAGGAGAGGAGAGGAGAGGAGAGGAGAGAGGAGAGGAGAGGAGAATAGGCTTCTTCTGTGTCTGTTCTGAATGGCTCAAAAAGGGTCATTCAGCACCAGGAGCCCTCACTTCTAAACATGACACAAGGAGCTGATATTGGTGTTTACACAGTCATTTTAGGGAAGAAAGAGAATTTAATTTCAACAGCACCCCACCTACAAGTGTGCCTGGATATCATTATTGGCAGGTGCATGTAATCACAAAAACACCAATCAAATAATAAAAACATTAAGTTTCATCTCAAGATCAAAAGAAAGAACCAAAACTTCTACCCTGGCTCAGCCTGATGTGTCAGCCACATGCTTCAATACCTATAGCTTCAAGATCACTCATTCCTCCAAGGCACATATGTTCAGCTCTCTAGGAAAGCTAAGGAACACCTTGTCCTGGGCCCTCACCTGTAAAATCAGTCAGCAGCAGCATTCCTGGGAGCAGTGCAATGAAACCAAGCCTGGGGAAATTTCTGGATGGTGAGGTCTTGTAAAGGGCTATATACAAAGCCCCAGGAGCAGCACAGCTCAGGTAACCAACACTGGTGAGCAGATGTCCGGCCATGCCTGCGGAGGGTTTGCAATATCCCTTTGGGGATGGAGAGGGTTGATCAGGAGAGTCAGAGACAGACAGGTGACAAGGCAGCATTATTAAAAGTGGGAGAGATGACAGCATGACTGATCAAAAATAAATGTCCTTCCAAGGCTGGGGTCACCTGATCATCATTTAGATAATTTTAAAACTAGATTATATAAGGACTTGCAGAAGACATGGTCTGGCTCAGTCCTTCAATGGGTTCTCAGAGAAAAGCTTGAGATAGGGTTTAATACCTTTTTTCCCCCAGTTCTACTTTTCATCAAGTGGAAGCCTTTGTTTTTGCCAAAACCAGAACTCAAGGTTTCTTTGAAATTCTTGGCTAAATGTTCCTCTCTTTACACCAGGAGAAGCATGGATTTAATTCCACAGCAATCACTAGAGCACACCCAGGGCCTCTGGTGTTCAGGCCTGCCTGATGTCCCTGTCATGTCCCCTGTTCCAGCCTTCACACAGACACTGCTCATGTCTGCCCAATGCACTGAGCGGCTGCCCTGTCACCTGGGAAAAGCTGGTCCCTGTCTCTGTCAGGCTACAGAGTAATGTTTTATTCTTTCTGAACTAATTAGTTTCTGCACCACTAAAACTGGCATTTTAGAGTCACTAAATTGCAGCTGCTTGGCATAGTGCACCCAGACAAGCAAGGAGAAAAGCAAAGAGAGCAAGGCATTAGTGCACACAGTGTCCAGGTCAACAGTGGTTTATTAGGTCCCATTAACCATATGGTCACGATTATAATAAAAGTCTGAGTTATGGCCAGTGACATGTGCAAACCACCCCCCCTCCTCAAAAGCCAATATATATACGATGGGTGTAGATTCAATGTGAACACAGACCTATATCACAGGAGTTTTTTAACCCTTTCTGGTCCCTAGGGGAAAGGAAGAAAGACATGAATGCAACCTGGCTATATCTGATAACTCTTGAGGTCAGCAAAGCCTCTCAAAAAATAGAAACTTCCCTTTTACTGCTTTCCTTTCCTTCGAGGGTTTGCTGTAGCTGCTTGGGCTGGAAGGCCATTCTTATACCATCAGGCCTCAGAAAGTAGGATAATCTTTCTTTTTGAGTGGGCCTAGCTCCTGCTCCCTCTCCATCTGCCTTGTGAAGAACCTGAGTGGTTCTGAGCTGTGTGAGTGTAATGCCGAGCAGAATTTGCCCCTGCATATTCCTGAGCAGTTTCGTAATGGCATAGCTCTGGGTTGGAACACTTGCATGCTGATACTGGCTGATGAGAAAATATTCTTGGTGCTGTGAAGACATCCCATTTCTTTAGTACCACTCATGTAGAGTCCTCACAGTATTCTGCTGGCATGTCATGGTTGCACATGTGAGATGCAAAGGCTCCTCAACTATTTCATGGCTCAAAGATCTAAGGTAAAAACAGGCACTGGCTAACATAAGTGATAACACTGGTGACAGAGCTAGAAAGAAAATTCAGAGGCCATGAGTAGGAAGAAGTAGAAAAAATTTCAGAGTTATTTTCCTGGCCAAGCCAGAGAAAGCAACAGCGCAAAAGGAATATGCAATTTGAAAAATTCTTTCCATTTTAATAATTGTGGAACTTATTAACCCATGGAATGAAATCTAAATGTGTGACTTTTTGCTTAGGCGATGTGCCTTTGAAACACAAAGACTGAACTGGCAGCGAAGGGCAGCGGCTCCTCCCGGGCTCCTCCTCCAGTGCGCTACACGGCAGCCAGCAGCAGGTCTGCGGCTCCGTCTCCTGCAGCTGCCAGACAAAAGCTGGGACAAAAATCAGTTTTCCCTCAGCCTCCCACAGCTACAGACAAGGGACACAGAGGCTTGGAGGCCCCACAGAGCCCATGGCCAACCCAGCACCATCCCTCCAGCCACTGCTGCTTCCAGGCTCTCTGGAGAGGTGATGGTACCAGCAGTTCTGCTGTGTTGAGTCTGGCTCTTTGCCTCAAGGTCTCAGAGTCTGTGAGAGCTCCAATGACATCCACACTCTGTCCTGTGTCTCCAAGTGATTAATTTGCTGAAGAGTTTCTCTTCTCTTCTCTCAGTGCTCCTTCCTTAGCCTGAGTGTTAGCATCTTGTCCTCCTGTGTGAACACACACCAGGCAGATCTTCAGCTCTTCTAAACTGGGACATGTCTGGTGACACCCCACCCTAGTTATGCCCTTTGACCATACACGATATTATAAAATATATTTCCATTTCCTGGCTCTGGGGAGAATCCAAATCTAGCTCTTCATGGTTTGGAAACCACATCACTAAGGCATGGAAGGACTCTCCTGCCTCTATGCCACTGTTACAGGGCTCATCTGAAAAGCAACAGAGTTTGTTCCCTGATCAAGGCTTGGAGTGAGGCTGGTGGCAAAGAGCAGACAGCAAGGTACAGAAGGTCACTGCAGGCAAAGGAGCAGTGGCTCTTGTGACTGTTGAGCAAGACCTGGAATTTGGGAAAGATTATAACATGCAGCAGTGGTTAACATGTGAAGCCCACCGGGGGCAGGTCTGTTCTCTCCTCAGGCATCTTAGCAGTCTGAAAAGCAAACACTACAGCCAAACAATTCCCAAAGTGCCTCCATCATGCCTAAACCATATACTTATCCGTCCTCTCTCCCAACGTGGCTGCATGTTCGGCCTCAGCCCAAAGTCACGCAAAATTCAGCTGTTAGCACTTATCTGAGCACCCCCTCCTGACACAAAACCTACCCATCCCCTCCCTTCAACAGCTTCCTAAATCTCTGTCCAGAGGAGTGATTTGCCTCAGGGACTTCAGTTATCTTGGAGAAAAGGCCCTGGTCAGGAGCTCAGCTCACCTTTCCATCACTGGGAGCTGGAGAGTTTCAGACAGCAAATCCTAGGACATAAATAAAAGTTTGGTCGAAACTTGGAAAGTGCCGGACGTGCAAAGAAATGACCTAAAAGGTAAAAGTCAAAGATAAATAAGAACAGTTCGTGTAAACTGTGTGCTCATCTTAACAATAAACAGAGCGGCTGCCGCAGAGAAACTTGAAAGGACTCCACTCTGCAAAGATGAATGGTTTGCTGAGCCTGCTCTGGGCTCCGTTTGAGGGGCTTCAGCATGAGTAATTGGGTGTGAGAAGCACTGGCTCACCAGGGCCGGAGCAGGCGAGCTCCAAGGAGGGGAGCGTAATGATCACTGGGGTTATTTATTGTTGCGTTTGCTCATTAGCTTGGCATCACCTTAAGTCTCCAGCCGCAGCACGTGACAGCTTTGAACCGGCGCCCCGGGTGTCGCGGACGCTGTGACATGAGGTTTGATGTGTGCCCCGCAGCTCCCGTAGGATTTCCGCTCTCCGCTCCGCTCAGCCCAGCCATCCAGCCGGGGATAAATCACCCTTCCCTCCCCAGAACAGCTCAGGGTTTATTGGTATTATCTATCATTGTATAGTCCTCGTCTGGACGCGTGCAAGCTTACTGTCTCTCAACAGTGAGGGCAGGATTTCAGAGCGCTGGGAGAGCTAAAACATAGGGAGCTAAAGCCTTGTGCGTTTCCCTGGGCTCACTATTCATCACAGGCAGCGTGCGGAACTGGAGACAGGCCTGGGGTGGATGTAGCACGGTTGGTTCTGGCTGAAGGCTCTTGCAAGCTCTGCAGAATGCCCATGCACTGCTCCCCAAGAGCGTGGCAGTCAGTTCTGCTCTCTGTGGCTCTTGGCTGGAGGCAGGCTGAACTCCCTTTACCCCCTCGGCAAGGGCAAATCTTCCTTGGCACTGAGCAGTGTTGGAGAAGATGCAAAATGTTAAAAGACAAGCTCAAGGAGAAAAGAGGAACTTACAGAGAAGTTGCCAGTCCAGGGACACCTGTCCCAGTCCAATACAGCTGCAGAAATGCCAGCTGACGGCTTATAAATATAACATATAACTGAGGCTTTGGACTCAGCTATATGTTATATTTAAAAAGCAGTCAGTCGGCATTTAAAAGCAGTCAGCTTTTTACAGACTTCAGCAGGCCATCTGCACAAAGGAAGGCTGCCAGTATCAACATCTTGTGCCATTAGCCACCTTCATTCCTTTTATCAGGCACCAATTTTTCCCTAATCTAAAGAAAGCCTGTGACAGATAGAGACCACAGGCTTCCTTAAATCACCCTGATGTGACTTGTGATCATGACAATGTGTCATGTGACTACCATGATGAAATACAAGCTCAGCCAAATTACATTGTCAGGACAGTGCCAAGGAAACACCTCTGTGGCTTTAGAAAGGTGAATAAGCTCCCAAACTGCAGTAGCATTTACACTGTCCTTGTTCCTAGCAGATCTGAGATCTGGCCCACTTGGCTTTCCCTCACTTTTCATTAAGAGGGTTTGACCACGTTCTGTTAATGGTTTGCTAGACCCTGTTGCTTAAGGTGAGCATAAGGAAAGTACTTATGATCAGAAATTGGCATGTCATCGAATGTGGGTAGGCAGATCCACTGCACAACCTCCTATAACCTAGTGATGAATATCAATTAATGGACTGAGAACTCAGGGGTAAAGGAAACACAGGATTTCCTCTCTTCCTCCTTTCAGGAAAAACATCTAGTTAGCAAAAGCTGATGTAAACAGCTAAATGTTTCAAGATCCAGTAAAAGGCATCAGGCTTTCAGTTCTGCTGGGGGAAAACTCCAAAGTCCTCTGTAAAGAAATTTGTCTACTCAGACAGGGAAAATGAGGGACTACAGGCAAGAGCCTTTTAGAAGCTCCTAGTTCTTGGTAAAGAGCTCAAGAGATCTAACAGAGAACAGTGATAAGCACATGCATGGCTTGGCCATAGGGGCAAGCTCAAAGTCAGTAATATGTCCAGGGGGGCGGATGTGAGAGGTGTTAGAAGGCAAAAAAGTGTTTTTGATACTGTGAAGCCACTCACAAATATAAGATGGTTTTTCTGTGAGTGCCCACCCAGGAGACATCCCCCTAACTTCTCTGGAGGTAGAACTACAATGCTCCCATATGTTGTTCTGAGCATCCATCCTGGCACAAACCATCCTGCAAATACCTCTGTAGTCTTACCAGCAGTTTTCAAGCTTTAGATAATGCTGACAGCTTTTACCCTGATTTCTCCCTAGCTGCCTTTCCACCTTCCCATCTCAGCTCAATGCCAGACAAGCAGCAGGTCTCCGTTTTCAGGGCGGTTTTCCCATTTTTTCCTGTGACACTCTGTTCTGACATGTGCCCCACATATGGGCCAGTGTTTGGCCCCCTGGGGTTGCAGGCAGGGGGGCATCTGTATGGCATGGATGATACCCTTATTAACACACTTCCTCTCCACATTCCTGAACTGGATGTCTCTAAAATGCTTTGGGTGACAGTCCCACAGCTCTCTGCCACACCCTCCTGCCACCGGCACAGAGGATTGCTAGGAAGGGCAAAGCCAGGTTTTGCAACAGTGGCTCCATTCCCTCTTTTTCATCTGTAAATGCACAGTGGCTGTGTCTGGGCTTCCTCCACTGTTCGATCTGGAGCCATCCAGGTGAGTGTGGATGCAGTACCCAGGTAAGTGGACCCCAAGGAAGCCCTGGAAGCCTGCAGCAAGAGTGTTCCAGCTGAAAAACCCAAGTGCACCTCTGTGATGCTGGCTGACAGACACATTAAAGGCATCTATTTCAGCTCCTTGGAGCCAGATGCCTCCTCCTTCCTCTGCTGGGCAGAGAGCCGGCTCAGCATGGAGTTTTCTCTCCCATTTCCTAGGGATGTCAGTCAAAACCAGGCTCTTGGAAGTTCAAGCGTGGCCAAAAGGAAGCAGATTTCAAAACACACCCCTCCCTCCATTCCCCCCTTCCTAGGCCTTTTGTTTCCAGTTCCCCCTCCTCCCATCAAAGAAAGAAACAAGAAAAGATTCTGGAGTCACCAAGCCATGATCTATCATTCTTTCAGGGGAGTTTCTTCTAATATTAATCAACACAAGCCTCTCTCCCCGCCTCCCCTGCCCCAAGGGAACAGTGGGCTTGGAAAGCTCAAGTGGGTTTCAAATGGATCTTGCGGCAAAATTCCTTAGTTCTCAGCTGGAGCGAGATGGTGTCGGTGCAGTTGCCAGGCTTTCTGAAATTCTTGGAAGATAAATGAGATTCACTGCCTATTGCCTAGTGCCATGAAGGAACAGGACACCCAGAAACTCCTCTGTTTTTGGCAAATTAGGCCCAGAGTCCCTGCTTTGCTGCGATTGTCCCCAGCAAAGAACGTAAGGCTCCAGCTTGGAGCTGATGACACCTTCTCTATTTTGCTTTTCAATCCTGAACTGGATTGCAGAAGCATAAAGATTGTCCTACATATGTCAGCTGCTGACAGACCTCCGGGGGTGGCTTCAAAATGACACAGAGTGAAAGTACAATTTCTCAGGCCATTTTTTCCCCTTCGGGTTCGTCCCCTTGGTGGCTCAGGGATTTCCAGCAGATCAGCACAGGAGTGAGCTGTTTTCCCCCCTGTGCCCCGTGGTGACAGGTTTGCACTAGGACATGAGGGAAGTTTGGGCTGTTTGGAGGGTGCAAAGGGACTGAGGAGATGCAGAGAAATTGCCTTGTCCTGCAGTCTCTGGCCCAAGTACAGCATGAACGCCTCTGGTGTTAAGCTCTGCAGATGAGCCAAGGAATGTCCTCAGTGGCTGCCAAGTGGGACACTCCTGTCTGTGCAGTTCAAGATGCTGGCTGGCCTCCCCTCAGGCCAGGGCTTGGGCCCTTAGATGGCAAGAGGCACACAAAGACCTTCCAGCTCATCCTTTCCTGCAGGTAAAGCAGGTGTCCAGTCAGTGGAAATTAAAACCACGACTCCATCACAGCTGATCTGGCTCTTTTGCAGAACGTCATTTGCAAAACTTTGCACCCAGGCTGTTGAAATAATATTGTCACTAGATTTACTCCAGTTCGTTAAAGCCACAGTGGTGGTTCTCTAATCTTTCATGAACCCTTGCCAGCTTTGCTGACTTCATGGATTTTGGCACCACCTCTGCCCTCACATCCCTTTGACTTTTTCTTTCTTTTGTTATTTATTTAGTATAAGCATTAAGAACCACTAATCAGCTGTGTTACTAGTCCTCTGGATAGCTCTAAAAACACAATAGATGAGGATGAGGGAGAGCAAAGGGAAATCTTCCAAAATCCTGCAAGAGAACCTGGATGCTGAAGCATAAGTGGACTGCACCACCCATGAAAGATCTCCTGAGAGAGTCAAACCAAGTCACAGCAGAGGAATTTTCTGAATAAAATAGTCTGACCTCCTGAATACTTTGTTTAAGACAACAAATTAATCTGACATATAAAGATGGTAACATGAACCTCCTCCACTACCAAAAGTAGGGACTGAGTCTAAACTTTCAGAAGTCTCCTTCTGATGACACATAATCTGGCAACAATCCCTTCAGTACATGCTACCAGCAACAAAGGTGTCCTCTTTAGAACATGATCTCCAGAATACTCCAGACATATTTTATTCACTTTTTATCTCAGCCTAAAGGGAGATGATTTCATACTCCCTGATTTCTGATTTTCCTTCCCATAGAAAAATACTTCATATTAGATTTTTATTTTCCTGGCTGTAATAATAATTGTGTTGGAGTTTCAGAAATACTACATAATTTTATTTGCTTTATGATTTCATTTATTTGTATTTTTTTCTTGCTTCCACTATTTCTTTGCACTTCACCATAAACACATGCTGGACATAAACTTGGAAGTAGTGTAAAAAGGATATCAAATATAATGTAGAAATGAAGGAAGACAAAATGATATTTGGAAATTTAACACATTTCCAAAGCCAGAAGCAGTATTTTCCTGAAAGAAAAACTTTTATAAATGTCTGAAATTATTAAATTATTAAAATTCTACTTCACTGAAAATTATAAACATATTAGTTTTCATTTTTAGTTTAGACAGGAGGAAAACTCATTGGTAACGACATCTCCTGCACAAGTAGCATTCAGAGGCTGAAGCAGCCCTCAGACTGTGTCTTTAAGAAGGAGGGATGACAAGGGGCTGGCGTGCAGTGGCTGTTAGCATTTCCAAGATGCTTTGTATTATGGCAGGGCTGAAGAGTTGACAGTCTCTTCTCAGTTCTGTGGTTAGCTGGCTACAGGCATGCAGTCATTACTTTATATTAATGTGAGATGTGAACATTGTTTTGCTGGTTGTAATTATTCTCCAAGTGGTACAACCTTAAAAATTACAGCGCTGGAGGATCTCTTCCTCTGTAGTTCTTCCTGGGAGTCGCTGCCTGGGTCGGTTCCCAATAATGAGATTTTCTAAGGAGGCTGGGAATGTATTGATTGATTTATTTGCTTTTGGATGCTAATTATCTTTGATGTTCAGCAGCCATGCTGCTGGCTGCCATACTGCATGCAGGGGAACAGCAGAGCTGGGCGTCTGTTTAGGAACAGGACCACTGTGGGGGTCAGTGGGGAAAAAGTGTCACTGGTTTGTGTAGCATTTACTTCCTGAGCCAGAAGCAGAAATTCTTTTGAAGGGCCCTTCTTTTCACAGGACATGCCAGAGGACAGGAGCGGGAGAGTCCCTGCACACCAGGCTTTTCTGGAATGGGCAAGACAGAAGGAGATGTCCCAGTGTGGGGCTGCCTTCCAGGGAACTGGGAGTGAGAACTGTCCACCCCCAACCAGAGAGCTGTACCTTCTGGCAAAGGTTGTCCTGCAGCCACTAGAGCCTCCAACTTCCACCCTGACCAGAACAAAAGCAAGGCAAAGACATCGGAAACAATTGCTTAAGCAGTGATGAAAGGGACCAGCCTCCCTTTATCTCCACGAAAGACACTGTGTCATCAGTCCTTGCACCATATTTCAGCACTATTCTCTCCACCGAGCCTGCCAGTGAGGGGCTGTGCAGCTGCGCAAGCAGATGTGGTGATGGGCTCAGTGTTGTTGAGTCTAAGGTTTGGATGAAGCCCAAGTGGCTTCTCTCACACAGGCAAGAGCCATCAGCAGTGATGACCTCTGGTAACACTCAGCTCTCAACGGGGTCATAACCAGAGCCTTCACCATAACCACTTAGTACACATTGAAATGAGGTGCTGGAAAGCCAAGCAGCACATATGAGCCTTGCTAGGCTTTGGGATCATGTTGCTGTGGTGCGCTAATCCTCAGGCCAGCAGAGGGAATTTAGGAAGGAATATAGTTGGCTGATGCCACACACTGATGTTTCCTCCTCAGCCCAACACTGACAAACACACCGAGGTGTCCAGCCTTCAGCTGTGTGCACAGTGCACTTCAAAGTCCAAGTGAAACTGCAATGCTCAAACTCTTTGCATGCTGGAAGTGCAAACACATTTTTCCCTCTCCTCTCTCTTCTAGTTTTGTCTTAGTGTACATTAGGGCAAATAGGAGTGGAGATGCACTTATTTCTTCTGCTACTGCCAAAGAGAGATGGCGTCTTTTACAGGTACAGGGGAAACAACCCTGTACTTACAGAATACCATTTTAAGAGCTGTAACTCTTAAATGTTTTTACATGATGCTGCATCTACGACAGCAACACATGTGATACCCACATTTCTGGTAGCAGCCTCCTCAGCCATCATTTTGCCACACACATAAGTCAGCAAGACCTCCTGCGTGTTGCTCTTGGAGCGCTGGCTTTGTGCCTCTCCCCCAACCAATTTATACCACACTCATATTTTGCAGCTCGCCACTGTGCCAGAGCCAAACCATAAATCCTTATGGGGAGTTGTGCTATAAATGTCCACTTGGACCTCTACACTGCCAGGATGAATCAGGCCATCCCCTGGGGCCACCAAGAAGTGGCCCCTTCCCTTCTCCTAGTCACACAGTCACCCTTAGGGTGGAAAGGGCCAGGCACCTACTGCTGCTACTTAGGAAGGACCCAATCTGTCTGGAGCATGGTGGTGTTGTTCAGCCACATGATAGAATGTGCTGCCTGTCCTTCCAGTTGTGTACAAGTCTGGGTAGTGGCCCCAGTTAGCAATAGGTGACATAAGGGTTTGAGATCTGGACACATCTTGGTAGCTGCCTTTTTATGTCATATCTTAAAAGTCAGTCTACAAATAATGCTACAGAAAAGGTGACTGAGGAGAGCCCCAGTTAACCTGGACAATTCACTCCTGAGCAGGATGCAGAGAGCCTCAGTGAACTTCGAGTGAGACAACTGAA
Source organism: Pseudopodoces humilis (assembly GCF_049639895.1). NCBI lineage: Eukaryota > Metazoa > Chordata > Aves > Passeriformes > Paridae > Pseudopodoces > Pseudopodoces humilis. The sequence continues at coordinate 22,606,263 of NC_142206.1, forward strand.
GCTCTGCTCTCTGGGGAGGAATCTAGCACAGACAGAGCAAAGTCAATCAGCTTTCACGTTGCAGCAAGAGGTGGCAAGATGAGAACAGGCAAGAAAAGCTGTGAAGACAATTGTTCCTGCTCATGACATAGAAGCAACAGAGAGCTGGTGCTGCTCATCAGCAGGTTGGATGCAATTATCCCTCTAGAGAGCAGGCAAGCAGTAAGGTGTAATCATTCATTCACAGTTAACTGATCTTTGGTCTCCTGCCTCCTCTCTCTTTTTAATCCTGGCTCTGATCCCCCATGATTATTCAGATATCAAACTCCTCTTTAGCTGCCATGATGTGCACTAGAAATCCAGCCATGGGCCAACAGTCTGAGCTTAGGAACAGATCAGTGGGTGCTGTGGGATCATTCATTGAGCTCTCAGACAATGAAAGGACAGTTTTTTTCCAAACCTTCTCACTGACTGCCAAATTTAATGAAGATACATATTAGGACAGTCAGCACTTTAGGTGGTGAGACCATCAGTTGTCTTCTGCAATGAAAAGGGCATTTTTTTTCACCCCTCTAGTTACTGAAACTTAATGAGAGAGACTGCAAGAGATTAATTACCCCAGCTGAAAAGTCTGGGCCTGCTACATCTCGTAGGGTGGCTAGCTGGGCAGCACTATTGCAACACGAAGATGACTCAGCCACATAGCATCTTTGTTGGCATCCCATTAACTGCTGTGGAGACGATTATTCCTTTATTGCTAAACCAAGTCTGTCAGTGGCTTGGGGCATTTCTATGAAAAATGTAACAGAGGAATAATAATTCAAAACATGTCAGACCAGAAAGCCATGGCTCATCATATCAGGCTCCTTCCGCCTGAAAATCAAGCAGCTCAGATTGTTCAGAGTGGGTGAACCAACACCACAGATGCCCATGACTTCACCGAAGGCAGTGCATCCTTCCAGGAAAGCAGGATCCTCTTCTTATACCAGTGCCCTTACAAATATAGAAACAAAGAAGAGCAGAGTAATTCTCAGAGTAAAAGCTACATCAGCAGAACTGACTCAGAAGAGAAATTTGCTCTTCAAAGTTTTCCAAGAGGTGTCAGCTGCTCCTGGGTGAAGTGATGCTAGCAGGCAGAGTCCAAGTTACTTTCCCACTGTGGGAACCAAACCCTTTTAAAACTGTTTTGACTGTAACCAAGGAATTAGAGAGATGGATGAAGCCAGCCGAAAGTGTGACAATCTCCTAAAGGCACACAGATGGTGAGCAGACTCTGCAAACTGATTCACTTTGAACGATCACTTTCCTGAAGCACATTCTGGACAGTTTTCAACCTCTCTGAGGACCTGAGGAAACCCGTAATTTCTCCAAGGCAAAATGAGGGGCAGGAAGGGAGAAGGAAAAAAAGCATGATTTTCCTTGAAACTCACATTCACACATAGTTAGTTATTTATTTGCCCTTTGACACTGAGAGAAGCTCATCTCCAAGAATGATCACCCGTGGCTCAGCCCAGATGGAGGTGGGCTACAAATTTCATTGCTAGTGCTAACCATGAAAAGATTTTCCCATTTTACTAGAAACCACAATGTCCCATCGTTCCCATACTGTTCAAGTGATGTATAGCTTGGTAATTGTCCTGAAAGATAAGGGAAAGCCTCCTCTGTGGTTGCATTTGATATTGGCCTGATGTATGGGATTGCTCAGTGGAGGGTGCCTAGAGACAGTGTGGAATATGCTTCTCTGCCTCTTCGCGCTGGGGAAACTCTGCTGGTGGCAAGCAGGATCCTGAGGGTTGAAAATTGCTTTCCCACATCTAACAACCCTTTCATAGCAGCCTTAGTCAGTTTTTGGCATGAGGACTAGAATTAAGGAGTTGTTTATAGCTGCTCCAGAGCCTCCTCTGCAGTGCTACCACCCCTGTGGCACCCCTGCACCAGGGACTAAGTGGAGCTGCAGAGACAGCTCAGAAGGGTAGGAGTGAAGTGGGGCATGGCAGGGAAAGTCCTGCAAGTGGAAGAGGGCAACATCTTCTGGAGAGGGAAACCTCTACCCACAGCAAGTGATAGAAGCAACTTCTCTTGTATCAGAGGAAGGGTGGACAAACCCCAGACTGATTATTAGAAACACTGATTGTTGAAAATCCAGCTAACCAGATGAAGCCTGATACAGAAATCTTCCAGCTTGGTGCTACAGGGAAGCGATGGACCAGTTAAAATTTTCAGATAAAACTCTGTGATGTATATTTTTTCACTTTCCAGAGACAGATAGGGGATCTTGTTAGTAACTTGTGATAAGATTGTCCAAGCAATCGGGACAAGCAGCCGCTAGATGGCATGTCCATCCTCATCCAAACTCGGTGTTTCACAGCCCTGAAAGTCCAGGACACCCTGCTCATCCCACACAAGCACAGCAAAAGCTTGATATATTATCTCAGATCTGCTCTAAGAAAACGCTGGCACAATTTGCAGTTATTTTGCATCAGGGATCTGCAATCTGATGAACATTCCTCTGTGATTTTAAAAGGATTTAAAAATAAGCTGCACACAGATTTTGCCAACTTGCTCCCACTGGTTTCAGTGAAGATGTACTAGGCCTGCAAGGAGCATTTATGTGCAAAACAGCTTGTAAAAAGAAATATACAGTGCTTTGTTCTCCCTCAGGAGGGCTAGTGAATTATTTGGATAGAACCCACATGAAGTAAGATGTTATTGGTAGATACTATTTTCCAGATCCTCAGCTGCTGTTATGTGGTATACTTCCCTCATTTATACTAGCTGAGAGTCTAGTCTCTAGGTCTCCAGATCAGAATTAAGCAAGACACCAAGCAGTCTTTGGAGAAAGGAGCTTTTATTTGAGGGGACTGCCAAACACATTAGATTTGGACAACTTTCTCTCAGAGATTTAATCTCAGAGGAACTGGCAGAACAGAAAAGGCCCAGAAACAGGAGTGAATCAAACACATTAGCACATTCATGCCGTGAGCCACAGTGTTTTCCATGTAGCTGCAAATATCTGAAGTCTTTAAAGCAGAAACTCCCAGTGTAGCTTTAGTCACCGAAAAACTGGCTTGCACTATACATAAATTGAAAAGGAATCCAAATTTACAGATTTCCCTACCAAGTAATTCTTATATACCATAAAAAAATACCATATTTTAAAAAAAAATATTAAATCACCTCCCCTGCTTAATTTTTTCCACTACAATATGAAGAAAGTTTAGAAGTATCCCTTGCCTTTTCTGTTTTTGCACAAGGGCAAAGAGTGTGCTCTTATTCAGTGTTATTTGGAATTATCCTTTTAAAAAATACTATTTTATTAATCCAGTGAAGTAACACTTTACGCTTCTCTTGCATGCCTGTGAGCTTCTCTAACACCTATTAAAGGGTGAGTCAAACTAGCCTCTAGATCTCTGTAACAAATATTAGATCAAATTAGACAATAAATGTATTTCTTTCTCAAAGACAAGCAGCAACCAAAAATAAATATTTGAATTTCTTAAACACATTTAAAACTGCTGGGAAGCAAGTACAGCTGGGAGACGAGTCTCACATTTTGTGAGTTCTCTATGTTGCTAATCACAGGGGAGTCCTGGTGCACCACTGAAGCTCTGGGGTGCTTTATATGGTGCAAATAACAAATATACGTCCCCAGGAGAGCACTATTGGAGATCCAGCCTCAGATTTGAGACTAAAGGGAGACACCAAGTGGAAGAAAGACTCATGGCTAATTGCAAGTTGCCAGCGGCCCTCAGGGATTTAATTCCTCTGTGTGGTTTGCTGCAGCTTAATGTGCCTAAGTAGGTGATGCAGGGGTGCATTTGGGCACCTCACTGGCCACGTGGTCATTTCAGTGTGTATCTGTGTGAGAAAAGGGACACAGGCAAAGGCAGAAAAGAAATTCTTTCCAATGCATGATTTCAAATGGCTTAACATAGCAAGGAGGAACTTGGATGCCTTCATAAATGAAATTGAAGGGAATTAAGTCTCTAAATACTTTTGTGGATCTGAGCTTATGTAAGGGGTATTAGTGTCATAGGATTGGTTGTTCCACTCGCTTGCTCCTTCAGGTAAATTGTGCCAGTGTTGCACACAATTCCCTGGAAAAATACCCAGCCTGCCAGCACCATCTCCCACATGCTCTCATTTACTTTGGCAGACCTTGAACTGGGTTCTCCTTCCTCAGGTGTTCTGACGTGTTTATGTTAATTGGACTCAAAGGGACAAATTCTCACCAGTCTCTGGAGCTGTGGGGTGTGGAAATAATACTGCCTAGGCAAGAGCATCTCTCCTGGCACACACCCCTCTCAGGTCGATGGGGATCAGCAATGTTCATTCCTCTCAATCCAGTGTGAAAGAAAGTTAAAAAAAATTTCATGATATAGATGAGTATTTAAAAACATTTACTCAGTCTTCTATCAGATGAAGCTGGTCCAGGTCAAGGTGGGTGCCAGAAGTGAATCATGTATGACATCTGCCCAGGTGTGCCCATGTTTTTCTAGTGCCAATCCTCTTCATATTTTGAAAGACAAGTGCATTCCACTTTTCATTCAAGCTATGAACTTAGGAAGAAAGCAATCTTATCAGTTCTCTGACTCCTTCTTCCTGCCATGCAGAAAAGTGCATATATTTAACCAGGCAGCCCAGCCTCAGAAATACTGTTATGGAAAGATATTCAGCAAAACAGCTCAAATGTTGTGGGAGGGGACTAATCTCATAGTGCTTTGGCATTTTGTAACCTCACAGTGCAAACCTGCACATAAAATCCAGAATATCACTTTAGTCTGTAAATATTAGATCAAAAGAAGTTTATAGGTGAAACTTACTGTGCTCCAGCAATCTGCCTTTAGAAACAAGATTGTACTTGGTTCCTGGAAAAACAGTGGACATTCTTGTTGCTCTCTGAACAGGAGGTTGAGGTTCAAAGTAACCCCAGAGAGCAACAAAGCCTTGCACAGATGCTTGCTTACTCCTCACCATCAGGATCAGGGGGAGGATTGAAAAGGTAAAAGCTGGAAAAATCAAGGTTTAAGATAAAGACAGTTTATTTTAAAAAAAGGAAACAAAGCCAGGCACACAAACAAATCAAAACAAGGAATTAGTTCAGCTCTTCCCATGGACAGGCAGGTGTTCAGCCACATCTAGGAGAGCAGGGCCTCATCACGTGATGTGGTTACTAGGGAAGACAAATGCCATCATTCCAAATGCCCCCTCCTCTCCCTTTTCCCCCACAGTTTATTTACTGAGCATGATGCAACATGGTCTGGAATATCCCTTTGGTCTGGAATATCCCTTTGGTCACTTTGGGCCACCTGTCCTGGCCGTGTCTCCTCTCAACCTCCTGTGCACCCCCAGCTCCCTCAGCAGTGTGGCAGCATGGAAAGCAGAAGAGGCCTTGGCTCTGGGTGAGCCCTGCTCAGCAATAACAAAAACATCTCTGTGTTATCAACCACAGCACAAATCCAAAACACAGCCCCATACCAGCCTCTGTGAAGGAAATTAACGCTATCCCAGCCAAAATCAGCATGCCTGCAAAAGACACAAACAAAACACCTCTATCTCCAAGGAAAGAGAACACACCTGAAAAAGCAGGATACTGCCGTGTAAGAGGAAGAAAAAAATTTTGGTGTCTACTATAGAAGCCTCAGAAATATAGCCAAATTCTTCAGGTGTTCATCCATGTCTACAGGTGTTTAAAAGGACTGAGCCTGAATGCTACCTCTTTGAAATTAATTTCTTATTAATTAATAAGAAATATTAATAGTTATCAAAAATGATTGCAAAAGACACAAGGAGGATTGTAAAATTTGGTTTAAGTACTATATCCACCTAGTTTCCCAAAGTCCCACTTTCTGGATGTTGTTAGCCCAGGCATGTCTATGAGCTCAGCAATAACTAACTAGCAATAACAATAACTAGCAATAGCTAGCAATAGCTCCTTAGTGAGTGGGATGCATTTCTGAAACCCTTCTAGTCATTTTCTGTCTTATCTGCCTCAAACAAGCAAGCCTGTGGCAACAGTCATGGGCTCTTCTCAATCCAGACATCTGTGACCTGCTCACAGACCTTTTGAGTTTTGTTTCTATGAGGAATTTTTTTTAAAAGGAAAAAATTATGGAAAGCACAGGATGGTAAATCCTGATGATTTTTTCCAGCCAATTTCTCATCTCAAGGGTCAGAGGGATAAACAATGTGTATGGAGGCACGTGCTTCCATACTTGCTACTGCTTAACAGATCACAAAAATGTAGAGTTCAATAGCTCCAAATCTAGTGCCTAGGAGGATACATCCCTGTGTGCTGGATTTTCCAGCACTTTTTGAGGGGACATCAACATTCTCTCACAAAATACCAGGTTTGAGAGTGCAGTCACCTTTGTAATAGCCAGCTGTGAGGGACCCATACCCATACCAGGATCCAAAATAACACAACCGTCGACAAATCTGCTTCCCAGTTGTACGGTGCCTCTGGCAGAACAGTTTACATTTAGCTTATCCAACCCCTGGAAAACTTCAATTGCCTGCATTTCTCATTTCAGCCAGGGGAGGGCAACTGGTCATCAGGAAAATAAGATCAGTTCTCTAGAGCTGCCGTGTGCTTCAAAGTTCTAAAACACAGAATATTAAAAATATTTTAGTCCTGAAAACTTACCCTTCGATAAACATGTCTTCCCCTAATATAAATTAAAATAGTCCTCTCTTGCCCCACAAGCTTCGGCAACCACTGCACTTTTATTGTTGTTCACTCTAACCATTATTCTTTCTATATAGTTAATCTGATAGTAAATCACAGCTTGGGGCAAATAAAAGAGGATTCCAGTTACGGTGCCATGAACACACTTCAAATTAGACTTGGAAAAAAATCTGTAATTTTGAATTGTGCTTTGAATTCTGTCTATTTTATACTGTGCTATCAAACAGACATTAACCATGAACTTTGCATTGTTTGGTCATTTTGTTTCTAGCTTGGAGTTTCAACAAAAACACCTTCCCCCCCGCCCCCCACCCCCAGCAATTCTTTGCTCTATTTTTGAAGTCTCTTCTCCTTGTCAAAGCAACTTTGAAAGGACTTCTTTTAGTTTTTTTAAAGTTAGAATTTAGGCAGTTTGTACTGATAATTACAGTCCTTATCACTACATCAACCTGGACCACTCAATGTTTTGGCCCTATCAGAAAATAAATCCTTCCTCTCTTAGAGTCACAGTAATGTGAGGTCAATTCAAAGACTTTTTAAGGGAAATAGATATGCAAACATTAGAAATCCACGTGCCTTCCTGTTTCTCTGTTCTCCCTAATGCCAAAGACTAATTTCCTCCTCCTGGTGCATGCAACACAGGGCAGCAATCTGTGCCAGCTGCAACTCAAACCCTTTATTTTCAGAGATCCTCTAAAGAAAAGAAGTTCGGTGCCTTCCACTCTGCAGCCTGCAGCCAAACAACCCTTAGACCTTTCATCCCAGCTTCAGAGAGACATGAAGAGCTGTCCATAAAATGGTGGAAAATTTCTTGCTTGCATCCAGCTGTTCCAGGATGGCCCCTGCCCAGCCTGATATGGGTTTACCAACAGGGAATGAGGGCCCCCCTGCCCCACCGTAGCTCCCTCCATCATTATCAGCCACCCATAATTAGCAGCCATCCATGCCATATTTGTGTTTTTCATTGCAAAGCAGTGGGGACTGTGCAGCTTCTCACAACCCTGGGCAAGGCTGTAAGCAGCCATAAAAGCACAGCCAGCCAGCTCTCTGCAGGGCATAAGTATTCCCCTGTGCCTAAGGAAACAGACCGTGTGTACAAATGAATCAGAACCTGCATGAAGCTGCACCACAGGGACTGGGACTCCTGTGCAGACTTCCCTTGTTTACCCACAGAATAGGTCATGACTTGATTTGGTACAGAGATTAATTCCTCCTAAAAAGAAAGTATTCATTTGACAGGGAATGGTTGAAATGGTTGTGTTTGAAATGAAGATGGCCCAAGGCAAAAACAGATTGCTTGGCTCAATGACCCACTGGCTGGTCTCTCACTGCCTTTGAAATGATATTCAGTTTTCGGCCTTACATGCCACATAATGGTGGGTTTCTCCAGCCTGGGTGTTTTCTTACAAGCACTTTTGTCTAATCACTAGCTGAGAATCCAGCCTGATGTGTACATTGTAAAAGATGCTGTTTATACTTGGGCTTTTAGTCTGCCATCTGTGCACAGCTTAGCTGCAACATCTCAGTAGATCTGTTTCTCCTCTGCTGCCAAGTCCCTGTTGCAAGCCTTCTGAAGAGCATGATTCACGTCAGACTTTCTAATAAAATTCAGGCACTTTGGAAGCTCTCTTTTAAAACCTATTCCCTTCTCTCAGCAAATGCAGTGGGACTTAATGCTTTTTCTAGACTCACTGGTTCATATTGGAGTGGCACTCGAGCATAACCAGTTATGCATGCAATCACTGATGCATGTGTACTCCCACACTGCCTTTGCTAACATGTATCCCATTCTCAAAGCCTCTGACACAAATGAATTCGGGCACCAGAGCTGCTGGCACAATCCATTTGCACTGCACCTTGTAATCACTTTTTATTTAAAACCCATTTTCTTTAAGAAACAGCCTTTGCACTAATCCTCAGGGGAAATATTTTGAGCCCAGGCTTCCTTCCTCAAAGTAGGACAATTTTTGTAAGAATCAGAAACAAGCTACATGCTCAGTACCTGTAGGCTTGGATAATCTGTCGACACAGAGATGAGGAAGACTAAATATAAGAACAGGCAGATGCTATTTCACCTGCCCCACCAACCCGTGTATCTTTATAGGTAAGCATTCTGGCTTACAGAGCACAGGCATAAGCTTGAGCAGATGTTTGAATGAAAGACAAAGAGAGAGAGAATGGGTAAAGAAAAAGTACTTTTAATTTTGAGAATATAAGTATTTTTTATGAAGGTTAATTCTGCTTGAAAAGAGATGCTAGAGTGCTGCTGATTTCCAGAAAGACACAGTCCCCAAGACTGGTTGTAAATGAGTTTTCAAATATTGCCCCAAATAATTCTCATGCATAATTTGTCCTTGTCTTAGACACTAACAACTGGCTTTACAAATTTTTGGTATGAGAAGGGAGTCTGAGCAAAATTAGACCGTTTGTAGGCCATGGATAGCCTGGTACTGCTGTGAGCAGCTGCAGAAATAGGGGTGGTGAGACCACACCCACAAAAACCCCTTTGCAGAGCGAGTCATTTCACTTCCACTTTAATGTCCCTCTTCTGCCTCAGCACCTGCATTTCCATCCCTTCTCCCCAGCCGAGCCTTCATGATGAGCCTGCAGTTACCTGCTGGTGGCACGCAGGAGGATGTGGAGCCCAGGGTGCCGCACACAACGTGTGTGGCACTCAGCAAGTGACACCTGCTCTCCAGGTGCAGCCTCCTCCCATGGCCCCTCCTGCCTCACGCTATCCATGCATGAAGGAGGACTTGTTATGCGGCTTGGCTTTGCCCATCACATGACCACATGCTTATCCTGACAAAAAATATGTCTACAGGATAAAATACAGGCTAGTGGGAAGGCTGCTGAACACCACTGCTGGGAAAGGGACGAAGGATGTGTTTAATCTGGGTACCAGAGGAAATGCTTGGGAGCTGCAGGGAAAGGTTTGGACTGGATAGGGCTCTAAATACCAGAATGATAGTCAAGTAAATGCAATGAATAAAGCACAGCCCAGAAAAGGACCTTCTAAATTGTTTTCTTTGAAGCCTGGTGGCAGGGTAAGCAATCAGCCCCCAGACACAGAAAGATGACCAAGAGGCATCTTGTCAGGAGAGAATAAGGTGGCCATTATACACCTGTCTCAGTACAAAAGCCAAACCGGTTTTTGCTGCCCCCAGGAGTGAGGACTGGGACTTTGAGATGCACGATTTGGCTGGTCCTCCTCCTGCCAGGACAGCAGAATACGTGAAAGTGAGGAATGCTGCTCCTCAGAAGGGTGAGGGACCTCCTGATCTTCCTTCATTTTAGGATTGGCTTGATAGATTTGGTTTCAGAAACTCTGAAAGGAAGATTTACAGAGGATCACTTTTATTTTTACTTATCACTTCTATTTCTTTCTACCAGTAGAGAAGAGGCAGGATCCCATTGGGCTAATTATGCCACGTGCCAAGAACAAAGAGCTGGTGGTTTGAGCTTGCTGCTTGCTGCGCAGAGCGGATACACTGCACAAAACAGAGAAGCCCGTGGAAACAATGCAGTGGCACTGGTCAGCAGAGCAAACAGCAGCCACAGCATGCGAACACCTCACCATCTTCACAGTGCTGGAGGCTCTGGGGCAAACAAGAGCTTAACGGGGTTTGGAGGGGAAACAATGTGCAGCACGGGTGATGTTTACAGGATTCATTGGGGCAGCGAAATTGCCCACTGGAAGAATCTTTCGGTGGGTCATCAGGCTTGCTTTCACTGGGCAGGGAGCCACAGAGCGCGTCTCGCAGCACCAGCCAAGCTGTGCGAGTGGCCTTAAAGGGCTTTAAGGGGCAATGGTGTGTGTGCGCTTGTTGCAGCTACTTGACGGGCCAGGCAGGGGGCTCGCGGGAGGAGACGGGCTCACGGCAAGTGCAGCGAGCGGGGCAAAGGTCCCCGGCACCCTGCCTGGCCGCCTGCCCGAGCGGAGCGGGGTGCTTTGGTCCCAGGTGGAGAGGGGGAGGCGGCGGCCGAGGCCTCACGGGTGGGCAGTGGAAAACGCGTGACTCGGTGCGAGGAGCGGCTCGGAGCGGGCCGTGCCGGGCGCTGCGCGGAGCCCTGGGCGGGCACGGCGGGGCCCGGGCGAGGAACCGGCTGCGAGCAGCGCCCGGCGGGGGCCGGGCAGGGCCGGGGGCGGGGGCCGGGCAGGGCCGGGGGCGGTGGCCCGCCCCGGGGCCGGCTCAGAGCAGCAGCCGGCTCCGCCCCGGGGGCACAGCGGCGAGCAGGGAGCGCCCCGCCGAGCTCAGCCGTGCCCAGCCCGCCGAGCAGAGCAGGTAGGCGCTGCGCCCCGAGGGGCCGGGGACGGGGAGGCCGGGCCGGGACACCCCGCTCCCCTCGGCCCGGGGGTCTCGGCGTGCCGGGCCGGGGGCCGTGCCCGGCGGGGACTTCGCGGGGGTTTTCTGCGGGGCTTTCTGGTGGCCGCGGTGGGAGTCCCCAGTGCGGCTCGGCAGCCCCCGGCGGCTGCATGCGGGGCCGGGGAGCCTCTCGGGGCGCCGGTCCCCGCTGCTGGACGCTCTCAGCCCCTCCACACTCGAGTCGGGGGCTGAGCTGTGATCCCCTGGCGTGTGAGCTGACAGGGAGCGTGGCCAGCTGCAGCGGGAGCGGGTCCTGCCGGCCCGGCGGGCTGCTGCTGTGCGGGGATATCGGCCGAGTGCCTCTGCTGCCTGCTGATCAGACTGGGCATACAGCTGGCTTCAGTCGGCTCTGTCTTGATTGATTTCCAAGATGTGGATTAGATGCTTCTGTAGCGATCTTACCGTATTACAACTAGAGAAATCTAGTGCTGGGCCAGCCTGTTGTGTCCCTTTTTCGCCCTTCCTTTCTGAGATCGCTGTGAGGAGTTCAGAATAGTGCTTGCAGTTCAACAGCTGGGTAGATGTTGGGAATGAGAATTGCATTTGCAGTGTGACTGGTAACAAATCTGTTGATAAGGAGGATAAGGGGATTGCAGCTTGTTGCACTCCAGGCATGCTGATTCTGCCCCAGAGCATTAAAAATCTGCTGTGTATGCTTTCATGTAAAATGGGGTGTTTGGTACAAAAAAATAACAAACTAAAAATCCAAACCAAACCATCCTGAAATCTAAACATTGGCTTTAGTAAAGCTAGTTTAGGATGAAGCGTTCCTATGTCTTGGACAAGCTCTGGCATATTGTGTATAAGATGAGAGCTTGACACTTATTAGCTGTGCAAGGGAGAGACAGTGTCCTATTGCAGTGCTCTCAGAGGTAGTGGCTGGGAGGAAGAGCTGCCCTTGGAGGTGTTTGAGCTGCTGTTGAGGGTAGAGGCTCGCAGGGATGTAACACATCCCACCACTTGTGAGGCCTCTGGGTTATTAGCTTCTGACAACACTCATGTGCTTCTGTGCAAGCGAGGGTGAACAGCTGGAGAGTGCTGTCTTGAAATCTGCCATCGCTGATACTTCCTCTCCATGTTTTGGGGTTTTTTTTTGTTTTTTTTTTTTTTTTTTTTTGTTTTTTTTTGCTTTCTCAGACATCTTGGGCTTAAGAAAAATCCCCTTTGAAGTCTGAGATGTGAACCTGCTGCTGTGGAGCTTGCTCACTGCATGAGAACTGTCAAGCAGAAGCCTGTGGCTAGAATAATTGTGGTGGTCCACAAGGTCAAAGTATAGAAACACTGCTCTGAAAATCTAGATGGAGGTGTCTAGTGAGGGGAGCACTCTCAGTAATGTGCTGCTGTATGCTGATGTCAAGCATATGACAGACTGTAAAAATGACAAATTACTCAGCTCTTACTAAATACTTCATGAGCACTAAATGGGAAGAAAGTGTTAATGAGGCAGAAGGGCACTGGGTGGTACAGTTAGTGAGTGTCCTGTTCTGCAGTGTCACTGCTCGGGCATCAGAAGACCTGTCAGTGTTCCACAGCAGAACCTCCTGCAACAGTGAGGTGTTTTTTAACATTTCCATTTAGTTTTGGTCATTTGGCTGGAGCAGGAGCTCCTAGAGCTGCAGTTGTGCTTCTTTACAAAAAAGAAAAAAATCCATGGGTGCTTGTTCGTGCTGGGCAGCCCACACAGATGAGAACCTTTGCCAACTGCTCTGCAAGCCTATGTGTGGATTTGGAGTGGCTCAGAGAAGTGAGTAGCCTCTCCTCACTCCTAACATTGTATCATTTAACACCCCTTTCAGAGAAATATCTTGCTGCCAAAATACCTTCCATTGGTGTAGCCTCTTTGGACCTAAACCCCTCTTTGGCTGGGGTTTCTCCACCTTTGTCACGGGCTCTGGGGAGTGCTGAGATGACATTCTCATCGCTGTGCTGCAGGGCTGGGTGAAGTCTTGCAGTGTTTGTTCAGCTTCTTACCTGCGTGTGACAGAAATAGAGCAAGCCGCAGGCTGAGAGCCTGGAGAAAGCCCTCCCTGTGGGCAATCTCTATCCTGCTGCATGGAAGCTCCTCCCTTAAGAGGATTTAGCAGCTTTAATGATGTGGCTCATCTGGACTCTCTTCGTTACTGTTATTGTCTCTATTTAATTCTCGGGTGACAGGTAGGTGTAGTGTGACCTACAACTGTAAACTGGTGCAGGAAATGCTCTGACGAGACCTACCCACAGCTCCGTGGAGGTTTTCTTGTCCCTGCTACTCAGACCACTCAGCTTCAAGCTCTTTGAAGTGCAAGGTGGGGTTTCACATGAAATTTCTCATCTGACTGTAACCAAGGAAAGGTTTTATCACTCTTCTGTTACTTTGTGTTCTGCTCTCACAGCTGTAAGGCAGGAGGGGTCTACGCAGGCCTGCAGGTGTTCATCCAGCAGATGTTTAAGTCAGAGGGATGCCGGTGGGAGTTTTGCAAACCTCTATCCACAGGTAGCCACAGGCCCCAGAGCACTTTTCAAACCATGGCTGTGGTTCTTGGTGCCTGCTGGCATTGTTCCAGCAGGAAGCACACAGCACAGGCGAAAGGGCATTGCCACAAAGACCTTTGGGCACTGATGGGATAGGGTCTGTTACGGGAGTGCCAGAGAGATGCTGGGACTTGAATCATGCCCCATGCTTTCTGAAGCAGTAATTATTGCTCCACTTTAAAGGTGCCTGTGGCACGGCAGACACTTTTTTCCTGGTTCCTCTTGGCTGGTGAGTGGGAGGTGCTAGAGGAGGTGGGTCTGCCGGGGCTCAGGCTCTGTTTGTGCATCTTGGAAGGCTGGAGGAGGTAGCGATATTTCCAGTGGGGCTGTGTACAAGGGGTGACTGGAGGCACAGGCTTCTTGTGCTAACTCCTCAGTTTCCATTGTGGAAAAACTTACGTACAGCAAAACGAACTTGCTACTGCCAGGAATTGTGGTAGTAATTCAGAGGTATATTTATGGTAGAATGATATATTATAATATAATGGTATATTATGGTAGTACTGCTCAGGAATTCACCCTAGAGTGCCTTAACTTCACCTCTCAAAAATAGGAGCATGACATCTGTATCCCATTCTTCTCCTTCCTTCCCTTCATTTGTCTCTGAACATGGATCATGACATCCAGAGGTCTGGAGTCCTTTTGTGCAGCAAAGGGGTAGTTGGGCCCAGTAGCCTGCCCTCCACCATGTGGTTGTCAGCTTTAATGGCCAAAGAAATGAACTGTGTCCTTGCACTAATGCATCTGCTGGAGGAACGTGGGATTGGAGCTTTCTACAGGCTACTGATTAATGACATACGTGTGAAGGGATAGCTGAGTGAGCCACCTTTCCTTTAGCAACTGCCTAATGAGATGCAATCATTACCTAACCACCTCTGTCTCTTTTTGGCTCTTCTGTATTCTTAGAGGGAATGAAATGGAGGAAAGGCTAAAAATTACAGCCTCTCTTGGCATGGTAAAAGGAATAATACAGGAGGCACAGTCAGTGCCAGCAGTTCCTTGACGGCTGGTTGGCTGTGGCAGAGCCTGTTTGCTGAAAGCTCTCTGGGCTATCAGGGATTGGAAACACTAAAGCAGTTAATGGCTGACTTCAGTCTAGATGGGGTGATAAGTGAAGCAAAGGAACTGCATAGTGGAGATTGCTTAAATCACTTCTTGTGTGCTCTGTCAGATTCTGAGCTAGCTAATTTTCTGGAAGAAGGATGAGGCGTTACTGTGAGCAGCTCTGCAGAAGGGACTGCCTGGCTGATCATGGAAGAAAAAGGGAATAAAACAGTAGCCTATGGGGATGGGAACAGGGATTGGAGACTGCCAGCTCTGAACCCAAGCATGGGTTCATTTTGAACACCACAGAGCCAGGGAAGCTGGGTGGTTTGTGGCTCATCCAAAGTAAATACAGGGGAGAAAGAGAAGGCGACTAAGCTGGGGACAGGCTTTGTCCTGTGGGAAGAGGTGCGTGCACAGGCTGTCTGGCTGACTGCTCTAGTTCTTTGTCTCCTTGATGGAGCTTCAGAACTGGGACACCACCTACTGGGACACCACCACTTGAAAGCAAGTCAAACCAAAGTCCAGTGCATGTACTTAATTTCTGAAAGTTGCTGGTGTGGTAAGTGTCCAGTCTGTCTATAAGGAGCTCAGGAGCTTAGAAGGACCAGAAGAAGAGCCTTGCACGTAAGCGAAGTACTGGTGGAATTTGTTAAGGATGCTGCTGGGCTGCTGATTTTAGTTGCTTTGCAGCAAACACAGCCTTGAGACAGGTGCATGATGAAAGCACTTTACTACAAAATTGTTACTAAGCTGTAAGCAGATTGCTGATCTCTTCCAGTATGATGATAATCCCATGGCCATGTGTACTGGAGAATTGCTGATGTGGGACGAACTGTATACATTAGGATATCCAGCAGCCTGAAGATTTGAAGTTACATAACGGGGAGTTCCCTTTGTAGGCAAAACAAGTCTGCTTCAGTCTCTCATACACAAGCAAAAGAGCAGATGAGCTGTCAGAGCTGCAGCCACGCATCTCGAGCTGATCTTCCCACAGCTGGAGCTGGGAACTGCCCTTGGTCCCTCCTGCTTCCCATCCATTGCCAAGTAGCTAGCTTGGGAAAGGAATTGCTCTTGGAGGGGTTTGCACAGCAGGGATGCTGTAAAGTAGCTTTACCTGTTGGTAAATGAATGAAGGAATGAAGGAAGCTGTTTCCCAGAGTTGTTCTGGAAGAGGGGTTTCAGTCACTGGATCTGACCACACTCTTCTCCAGCGCCTTGCTTTGGACACTGCCTCTGCTCCGTGAGATTTCTGTGCCCTCACCAGGATGGGTTCAAGGGACTACACAGGAATTTGATACCCTCAGCTCCTACCTCTACAGGAGAGGCTTCATGCAGCACCTTGTCTGTCTAGTTTTAAAAGCAGCCTGCTCCAGGATGCTGGTTTTGCTTGGGCTGGTGCACCAGACTGGCACAGGTTCGAGTGAGCTGCCTCTGGGGTTTTGTGCATTGGGTTGCTGTGGGGCCATGACCTGAGCTGTATTGGTGCAGGGCTTCTGAAACAGCATGCAGGGCAGGGGTGGGCAGGGCATCTTGGCACTTCACTAGGACTTCAAGGGCTTCTACTGTCATCCCATAATATAGGAATTTGCAAATCCTAAACACAGAGCTGATATGTCTCCTGTGATAGATGGTTAGCAGTTATGCTGGGAATCAATTGCAAACTCTAAATTAACTAGATAATCTCTACTACTGCACAAAATGCCTCTGTGCTCTAGTTAGACCTTTCCAGGGAAGTTTATACCTTTTGTGGCATTTCAGTTTCTAACTGTTCTAGTAAATGAAGAAAAAATATTTGTGTTGGGAGTGTCTTATACCCTTCCTACATGATTTTTTTTTTCTGATTTCTCCTTGGTCCTGCAAATGGCTTACTTAATATTACTTAGAATGTGTGTGGAAAGAAATTGATAATAAGTTCTGTATTCAGTGGTGACAGTATCAAGGGGTTTTTTGGATTTTGGTCCCCAGAACTAGCATGCCTGATTTCAAGTCACCATGCAGTCTGCTCTGCTCCTCTCCTGTCAGCTTGTAATCTATTAATTTGTAGAGTACTCTTTGCATGAAAGGGTGCTGTTCTGGCTGCTGTGGTGACAGGACACCATCTCTAGGGCTGCAATGGTTCTGGGGCTTCTTTCATATGGTGCTGTAGCACAAAGCATCCTCTTGCCTGCTGTGGAACTGGTCATGTGTCTGTTGTGGATTGAAGTTGCTGGTGATGAGTCAGTCCTGAGTGGCTTTGCTGGAATGTCCTCAACTTCCCAGCATGCTTTCTTGGCCTCCTGTCCCTTCAATCCCTTTCTTCTGTGTCGTGTTCCTTTCTTCTTCTAGCCTGTGTCTAGGCTCCCTGTAAAACACAGAAGCAGAGCAGGACTTGGATTAAGGAGACAGACTGCTGACCTGCAGGTTAGCACGTCTGTTTTCCCCTGCTGCTGCCTTGTATTTTGCACTGACCAAACATCTATGCTGCATGCTAGAAGAAACTGGGGCTTAAAAGGCAGGCAGGAGTTCTAATTATGCTCACCTCTGAAGTCTTTCGGGGGAGGGAGGAACCCAAACCAGATAAAACTCCAGCTGCCTAAATGTACTTTCCCAGCAGTGTAAGAAGCTGCTGGACTCTTCTTTGCATTCAGATCCCTTTCTAATGCTGGCTTGCAGCTATGCACATGGAATAACTAAAGAGTGCTCCGAGTTGTGCAGTAGATCTGCCTGTTCCCCAAGGAAGCTCTTTTAATTAGAGAAGACTTCTGCTCGGCAGCTGCTGTGTGGAACAGTGCTACACCACAGCTGTGTGGAGAGGCCCTGGTGAGCCCTGTGAAACAAGGTAAAGGCACAGCCCTTCCCTGCTTCCCAAGGGCTCTGCTGCACTTCTCAGGGGAGACTGCACAGGAGTGGGGGGAGAGGCTGCAGGTGCAGGAGAAGCTCCTGCAGGCTGGTGGTGTGGGGGAGTGATCAGCCTTGCAGGTGAACCCCAGCCCCTCCGTGGGACTTGCTGCAGGGGTGGCTGCTCCCCATGCACAGCTCCTTCACCCCTGATCCTCCAAGGGTGAGAACGCTTCAGTTGCGAGTGCAGCTAAAATGGGGGTGGTCCTGGCAGCTCCTGAGGGGTTGGAGGTGATGCCCACAGCTGCTGGTGCTTCTCCTGCCTGATGTGAGAGGACCTGAAATGTCAGAGTTTTCCTATCACCCTTTTTCCCCCGGGGGAGGTGTTGTGACTCATGGCTTCCTGGAATGAAAATGAGGTGACAAAAATGCAGTTGCCAAAACTTCATGGGAATTTTTAAATGTCAAAAACTTCATCAAACTGGCTGTTGCTTTGGCAGAAGAGACTATTTCAAGGAAGGGCTATTTTGAGGAATGGCAAGCTGCTTTAATTCCCAAGTCCAAGACCTCAAAGGCTTCTTTGATTTGATGCTGCAGTCCTGCTGGTGGCCTCAGAGCCTGAGTGTTTGTGCATTCATTACCAGTCCATCGTGTTGAAGCTTTGGAGGCTGTTGTGGCAGTGATTTAGACTTGATCCTGTAGTAAAACACTAGGTTCCTGCATTGTGCAGCTTCAGGCGGAGAGGAAACCTCTTCCTATCCCAGCTGTCAGCCACAGGCAAGACCCACTGGTGTGTGTACAAGTAGATGGCCGGTGCTATCCCATGGGAACCTGAGCAGTTGCTCCTTGTTTGCCCAGAAGACAGACAGCCTTTGCCCCAGGATGTTTGCTGTCAGGAAGAACAGCCTGTGGAGTCGTGTGTGAGCTGAGCCAGGTCAGCAGGTGTATTACTGTGGTGCTGTCTGATGGTTATTCCTGTGCCCAGGATGTCAGTGGAGAGCCCTGGTGCCCTGTGATGCATGGATCTCCTGCTGGCAGCCTCCTGTCAGAGGAGGAGCAGGCAATGGGTTTCAAGCTGCTGCACTAGCGAGGGGTGGACGGGTGTGCTGGGGGCAGAGGGAGCCGTGTGTGACAACCATAACCTGCCCAGGTAGAATGCATGAGACCTCTTGCTGCAGTTTTAGGTGATTGGTGAGTTTGGCTTGATTAAAACTTGTGGAGCTGATGTGAAGTAAAACCAGGTGAGCTGTGAGGGGAAAGACAACAATGCGGTGGGACAGAGACAAATAAGAAAAAAATGTGTCTGTAATCCTATTAGAAAGTAGTCTTAGCCTCAATCATGATTTACTGATTAAAGATGGAACAGCATGTTTTGGGTTTTTTTTCCCTCTGAAATGCGAGCATTTATGTCTGCACTGAGGCTCATCGGATTATTTGTAAATTAGTTACTTTGCGTTCTTTCTTATTTTAAAGTAAATACCTCAGAACTACTTTTTTCCATCTTATTCTTCTAGAATTCCTCCATCAAATTGTCTTCTGAAATATTCATGCTCTAAATATAGAAAAGGAGACCTTTTCAGGAAAGAAAAGGCCACCCAGCCTCTCTTGGTTCAGGTTCAGCTGAACCCGTTTTCCAGACCACTGTGCATAGGTCTGCAGACTCCAAGGAGGCCCCTCTTTTTCCCAAAACAGACCTAGCTTTTCAAACTCTTGCTGTCTTTTTTAACTGCCAAATTCCTAGGGAACCTATCCCATATGTCTGTTCTTCTTGGCTTGAAGCAGTTCTGTCCAGAACCTACACACGTTTTGCTTTGAAGGATTGATTGATTTTTTTTATTTTTTTTGCAATGGTGTTACAGGAGTGATCTTAACTGCAGGTGGCAGGTCTATCACTAATCAATGCTCTTGTGTTGCTCCAATTAACTCTGCTGGGATTACCTGCATGATAACATAGCAATCATCAGGGCAGCAAAACACCTCTGTGTATTGCAGCCTGCCTTGGAATTCAGGGCCAACTTCATAGAAGGGCAACCAAAGGTTTTTGGGTATCTCTTCCAGCTAACTAAGTGTTTTCTAGAGGACCCCTTTGTTTTCCAGCCTTGTCCTCTGAGATTTCTTATTGTGGCATTTCACTTCCTAAAATGCTTCTACGGGGAACAAAGCAGCTTCACTGCAGCTTCTGTAACAGCTCATGCTGCGTTATTCTTGCTCCTCACAGCGTTGCTCTTTACTGCTGTACAATGTTGCTTTCTTTTCCACTTTCTGTCTCTTGTCAGAAGAGCTTGGCATGAGGAAAGTGTTCTGTAAAGGTGAAAGGAAAAAGTGCTAGACAATGCTGCTGTACATCTGAGAGACTGTACAGCAGCCCCTGTTGGGACTGGCTGTTCCAAAGAAAGGTTTGAAATAGCTTCTGAGTTGCATCCTCAGAGTGATCAGGGCAGTAAGGTTACTTGCTGCCAGTTACAAGTGTGAAACTATTTGTATTATTTACCATGATGTTGGAAAGGGAAAATGTGGTTGAGGTGAATGTTTTTGAATAGCAGAAAATTACTCAAAATATCTGTGGTTTAAAGTCCTGCACTTTGTCTTTTCTTGCCCTCCTGCCCTCTGTATGTCATCATTTTGGAAACAGGGGCTGCTTGAGACAGAATCCCTTCCTCAGGAGCTTTTTATAGTTCTGTCTTTCTCTTTCCACTCGTACCCTTTGGTAGTGTCAAGTGGCATCTGTGGCATGAAACTCAGGATGTTGTGAAATGTTCATCCCCAGACTGTCTGTGACGATGCTCCCCTCGTCAGCAGGGCAGACTATGCTCCGGCAGGGCACAAGGTCTCGTGTGACCCTGGCATGGTCCGGTGGAAGTACAGCTTCTTCTGGGGCAGAGGCTGGGTCCGGGTAACCTTCTATGGCTGTGTCACTGCTGCCACTGTGTGAGATTCTGTGCAGAGTTTGGAGACCCCAGGCTCAGCTGGCCCTGTCTGCTTGTAACAAATGGTTTGGCTGAGTTGCCTCCCTTGTCTTCCCTGGTATGAAACTATGGGAGAGATCACGAGGTACTTTGTGTGACAATCTAGCAGGAATCCTGTACTTCTGATTCCTGTACTGTCAGCCTGCAGTGGGGGCCTTCAGATTGGAGGCCCATGGTGATGGTAGGGCTGACCTTGCTGAACAGGGGAGATTGTTAACACCTGCTGGTCTGTGCTCTTCTGCTCTAGCATCCCATGTAGCAGGGGCACAGGAGTGGTTCAGGTATTTGCAGATGGTCTATTTGGCAAAACCAAAGTTTCCTAAAATTACAAATAATAAAGGGACAACTGTTTCTGATGACAAGCCAAAAGATGTATCCCCTTGCGCCCTGAGGCACTTTTCACTTTCTAGTCATGATGGGTTTGCAGTACTCTTCCAGCTCTCCTTGATCTGTGGGCTAAAGGGTTAAAGCCTCAGCTTCTTTAGATCAGTGCCTTGCTAACAGTGAAGGATGTGATACAAAGCATGTGATATGATTAAAGTAGACTACTAGCCTGTCTCTTCTGTTGTTCAGGGAAGATTACTTCACTCTAAAGCTTCAGAGTCATTTGGAACAACAAAGCCAGAGGCATCTTCTGTTTGCTTTGTGGTGGGTTTTGGGTTTGTTTGTTGTTTTTTTTCCTTTCTGCCACTTGAGACCATGTGCATGTACTACTCTAGGGAGAGAGGTCTTAGGGATAATCCTGGTGGCAGAAGACACTTCCATTCTCCAGTGGGCTGTCAGCTGCAAGGGACTTCATTGCTCTGGTGAGTCAGATAGTTTGGCAGGGTGTCTGAGCTCCTCTGGAGGTTTAACCTGAGAAGGACAAGGAAGTGCTCATTGCCCTATGCCCTTCTGAATAGGCAATCTCTAGTGTTTTGATTTGTAGAAGTGTCTGGCTTAAGCTATGAAATGAACTCCAGGAGAACCTGCAATTACTGGGAGCGATGCTGGGTGAGCTCAGCTTCCTTCCTATGCCAGGTGCTGGTGCCCAGGCTCTGCTCAGCCCCATCCACCTGTCTGTGGAGGTGTGTGGTCTGAAGACTCAATAAGCAAAGGGGAGGTGGAGAGAAGTTGTTTATTTAAGTGCTGTGCAAATTGCTAAGCTGTGGAAAACTTCCTGCCCTTGAAGTAAAACTACTTTCTTTGCTAATTCCTGAAAAGAACCAAGAGAGTAGGAAACCTCATTTCCCGGGTCAAGCAGATGCTGTAACTTCTCAGAAACATGTTTGTCATGGGTGTGCTGTATCTAATCACTCACTAGTTATTTGCCCTAGCATCTGAGAAAATGGAAGTAACTGAAAACTTTCCAGTTTGTTTGGAAAGGGAACTTACAGTAAAAAGTCCTTGACCTCTTGCATTTTATGGGAGGAGGAGGCAGGAGAGGTAAAAATCACTTCTACTACCTGGCTCCTACCTAAGTCTCACAATCTCTGTTGCTGTTTCATAAAATAGAAAAAGGGGCTTTCTTCCTGCCTGGATTGTGGTAACTTTTGGGAGCTCTGGCAGGCAGAAAAAGCTGCTGAATCTGAGGAAGGTATCTCCAAGCTGAAGGGTGTTGTGCAACTCCTTGGAGGAGATTTGTTGACCTCCAAGGCATTGCTTGCATGAGAGGGAAGGAAGGGGAGCCTGTCCCGTGCATGTACTTGCACCTGGGGTTTCCAGGCTGATGACTGGCACCGAGAAGCACTTTGAAGCATCCCCTGTGCTGCAGAACCGTGCTGGGGAGAAGGTTACCTGAGCACAAGCAGAATGCTCCTTGTCTGTGCTGGTCTCCCTGCTGCAGTTTGGAATGCGGGTCTTGCTTGCAGGTTTTGCTCCTCTGTGGGGAGATGTGGGGCAGACCAGAGCAGAGGGACTGCTTTTGACACACTGGTGCCACTGACAGCTGTGGGAGCTGGTGGGCACATCCATTTCAGAGGTTACGTTTGCAGCCTGGCAGCTCCAAGTGCAGTAAACAAAGCTGAGCTGGTTTCGTTGTTGAAGCGATTAAAGAGCCAATGTAGTCAAGTGACAGAGTTGCCCAACCAGTTTTGTGAAAACTCTGCATTTTTACTGCATTGTGTGCTGGCTTTAGTCAGTGTGGAGACCTCTTTCTGGACCTGACCTGCAGAACGTGTTGCACAACTAACGCTCTAATATGTGGTAATTAAAAAGAGAAAGTCCACTAAGCTGTACTTTTGGCTATTTCTTCTGTCTGCTATTTTTGGTAAGTCGATTAATTTCTTCTACCTTTTTTTTGTTTGTTTGTTTCTTTCAGGGGTAGAGGAGAATCAAATGACGTCTGAGACAGTGGGGTTTGGGGTTGGTTTTTTGCTCACGTTTTTTGGCAGATCTCTGGTCTTTATGTATGGAAAGTTTTGCTTAAATCGGAGAAATGCTGTCCTACAAACACTGTCATGCTGTGCAAGCATGAGTGTGTAGGCTGAAAATAGCAAAGAACTTTCTCAATTTGCCAGTTGTAGGGACTGAAGAACTACTTAAATGTTGGCTTTCAAACTGAAGTGTGAAGGCCAGATGTTCTCAAAATGTGTTACACTGCTTGTAAACATAGAGATTAAAACACACTTCTAAAACCTCTGCTGCTGTTTGATACTGAACTGTGGGCTTGGTTTCTTTTTAATGATAAGACAGTGGTTTATAAATATCTGATCATTTCCTGTTGAGCATCAGAAGTACATTTCTAAAATACGCATTTCCTTTTTACAAAATACACAACATGTGCTTGCTGTGATAAAACATACAGAAAAATCTGTGCCATTGTAGGAAGTCCTGGGGGTGCTTTCTAATCCAGGATCTTGCTGGAGAATGTAGTTGCTAGTCAGAAAATTCACACAACAGTACAGTAACTACAGAAGTCAGACAGAAAAGCTGAATGTCTTACCAGGTACACCAGGAACAAATCTACCTTTGCAATGTGAGCTGCTAAGTTCCCTCAGAAACTATTCCTGAGAAATCTGTTCTTTCCAGTGGTATTTCTGCAGTACTTGAAGCCAGCTGTTGCCTTGCTCTAGTCTGCTCCCTTTGCCCCAGGAGTAGCAAAATGCAGAGGGACTGCCTGCACATTTGAGTCTCTATCCTGCAGATGTCTTGCAGGTGCTGTTAGGGTCTCGTAGTACATGTATGTGCAGGTAATTCGAAGTTTGCAGGTAATTAAGTGTGAAGCTGCAGTTTGCAGGCTGATGTAGCTGTGCTTGTCTTCTCTTGAGGAGAAGACAATTACTTCTACTTAAGAAGAAACTGTCTCTCCTAGAAGATGGAATAAGATAGGGTCTGGTTTGTTCTGTTTTCAAGATTTGCAATATGCAGAAATACTTTTCTGCCTTCTACTGACACTTTCCTTCAAAAAGAAACTGTACCTGTATCACTGAGATACACACATATAAATATATATTAAAAATACATACTTATATATACCTTAATTTTTAACATCCAGCTTCTCCCTCAGTCCTTCCATTGTAACTTGTGAAGAGATGCTATTTGGACAACCTCCACGACAAACATAATCTTGTTTATGTTTTCAAGGTCGTTACACAGCTGGTATTATCTCAGTGAAGCTTAAAGGAAAGTTCAATGAATTCAGGCTTGGGTCATTCATCAGCTCTGTGGTTATTTGCTTGCCAGAGACAAGATGTACCTCCCAGGTGTACCGAAAGTCCAAGGCCTTTATATATTAACGTCAACAAGATGAACTCTTTAGGATATTCTTTATATGTTAATGGAGCTGTAACTTACAGTCCCTGCCCTGAGGACAGTGGTGTACCTGGTTAACAGGAGACTTAGTAACTCTGTCATTGTTCATTAACTGGTACTGTTGTGTGAAGCTGTCCTGTCTCATCAGTCACGATCAGGAGACTTTCTGACTGCCAAACGTCTGTTCTGCATGTGCATGGATAGAGAAGCAGCTGAGCTTTGGGCTGCAAGGGCTCAGAATCCTGCAAAGAATAACCTGTTTCCTCCTCTGCCCCACAACTTTCTGAGCTGTCCCTTCCCCAGTCTCTCCTGCATGGGGATGGCTGCATTGGAGCTGGAAAGTGGCCATTTAGTGAGCAACTTTCGTGTGCTGGCTTTGGTAGGTCTCTATGCAGCTGTATTTCCAATCTGCTTCTGGATTGGGATAATAGTGCAAAAAGTAACTACACTATCCTTCAAAATGGCCTCAGCCTCATGCAAATTACTGTGCAGATAAACATCTTTATGGAACCAGCAGCATGCTGATCCCTTCCTGGGGACACCTGCTAGTTACTTTGGGCAGAGGGAACCAGCTACACAACCAGAGTACAGAAGTGGGAGCACCTCCATCTCTGCCATTTCTCGGTCAATCTGTCTGCAAATGAACCCATCTGACTTTGGTCCATGTTGTGGTGTGAGAAAGAAAAGACAGGAGACCAGATCAGGGACAGCTTTAGATGTTTTAAGTGTCCAGCCTTGTGATATCGTGCGGGGAATGACCTGTTGCAATGTGTAAGACTTAGGTAAGTGAGGAAGGTGATGCTTGCTTTTTGTGTCAAGAAAACACCTGCAGTGCTTGAGATCAGCTGAGGCTGCATTGGAGGTTGCTTCAGTGGACCAGCTGGACTTTCAGCCAAAGATCCCACCTTCCACATCAGATGCAAGAGGTGAAGGAGGATCAGGAGCCTTAGGGTATGCTGCAGAACCTTAGTTCATGGTGCTGGCTGCTGCATCTCTGCATCTGTCAAACTGTAAGTTTCTCCTTGAGTAGGCAGGAGGGATAGTAGAACTGAGCCAGAGTTGGCAGCCTTAACAGGGCATTTGGGGTGTTTGTGGGGACAAGGGAAATAGCAACTTGTGAAAGCCAAATCTGATGCTGGTTTGACCTCATCCTAGCCTGATAGAAGCTGGTAGTAGTGGCATCCTATAGAGTCTGCCTTTGGTTTAGGTCCCTTGGTGTTAGAGCCTGAGGGATGGTTGTGGGGAGCAGCTGGTCAAAGTACACAGGAATAACCTGCAGCTTTTTTGTAACCAGTCATTTCCTGTCCTTAAGCAAGAGGACCTGGAGGAGAGGGGACAGCATCCTCAGGCTATGTCAATGCAGTCAAATGTGAGCCCTCTTTACCCGAGTTGGAGTATTGGGACTGACTTTCAGAGCTCAGTGCTCTTGGGAATGTGTGCTGTCCTTTAAGGGTTTGCATGAACTTTGCACTTCTTTATAAATCTACAGAGATGGTGATTTCCACAGCTGTTCTGCTCTGGTTTGTTTTGTGGTTCTTCCTTTTCTTTCACTGCACTCATAAATGAGCCCCTTATTTGTGCTGTGCAATAACTTGGCAGCTGAGGTGTTTCAGCTGCCAGAACTCATCAGGGAGAAACCTGCAGAGAAGGGCTGAGCCCTTCCCAGCAGAGCTGCGTGGCCCAGGCTTGTACAGCGCTAGCCTGGGCCAAATATCATAAACTTCAGTGAGCACCAAGCATGCAGTGCTTGCTGGGTGGAGGCAGTACAGGATCTAATTGGGTAGAGCAGAATTGCAATTAAAAATTAACTTAGCCTCTCTGCCCCTTGACTGATGTGGTTATAATGTCTCTGCATGAATTTTCCCCTTCCTGCCTATGTTCCCAGTGGTGGGGTTAGGAGGCAGAGGTATTCAGCTTTTCATGTTCACCTGTCCTTCTCTGGGGTCACCTTTTACACGAGGGGGACTGGGAGTTTCACAGGTTCCTGTGACAAAAATGAGTGAATCTCTGAGCTGTGATGGGACTCCTATGCAGTTGCTAACGAAGCAGGCCTCTGTCTGCATCTCCTCAGGCACATGTCCTGGATTTTATGTTCCTGCTCCACATACAGGTCTTGCTGTCAAGGCTGTTGCTGGGAGAACGACAGGCCTGAGAGCTGGATGTCATGGAGGGGGCAGGAAGCCATCCCCTGATGCCAGTCTAGCCTGTGAAGACCCGTTCCATCCCTTCCTGGTATGAAACCCCTGAGTTCTGAATCAGTTGATGCCTTCCTGGAATTATTTCTCCCTTCAGGTCCTGGGACTGAACGTGGGCTAAGAAACACCCTGGATGAACTACACAGCAACTGACCAGGCTGTGTTGGCAACACAGTTTTAATGGCAGTAGTGCCTCAAAGCAACACGCTGCATAAATAATCCTGCATATCTTTACAAGATGGAGAATGAGATATTGGAAGAAATGCCATTCTGCACACTGATGGTGTCTTATGAAATCCTCTGCTGAGCTGGCATCAGTCTGGAGAATGACAGGGAAAATTTGATGTGCACGTACAGGATTGTTGAAAAGAGTGGGAGTTGCTGCTTGGGGATGAAAATTCAAATGGTCAAAGCAATAGGAGTGTAGAGGGAGAGGAAAAAACAAATAATTGTGGACAACTAGTGGAATTTGAAATCTGCAGACTTCATGTATTTAACTTCTGCATGCATTGTTGCAAGACATTAAGGCTCAAAACTTGACCAACTTCAGAAGGCAAACTTCAGCTTTTACTACAGCACTAGCTATGATGCTTAAGTTGGCTTTTTGCTGCTGAGTGGCCTGTGGATATGCCTGGTTGTAATAACTCCAAGTTTATCTGCTTTCAAACCTGACCTATCTCAAATTTTGTAGAGCTTCTATTGTTTGACAGTGTTGCTAATCTTATGGCTGCAATTTCAGAAGATGCAGTTTTGAGGAATTTCATTGATGTAGTGGACAAAAGTAAGTTAATTTGCAAAGAATGGAAAATCTGTAATATTTCAGTGGAGCTCTAAAGTATCTTGAAAGCTCAAAGCAAAACCTTAAGACCCTTTTTCTCCTCTGACATGAAAACTGTACTTTGAATTACTTTATGGGTAGAAGCGATGAAAGAGATACATTGCCATGTGGCAAGGAGAGAATGGTGCATAATGCTGTAATGCACAGTTGGGGTTGTTTGTTTTGGGTTTGTTTTGTTTTTAATAAACTTTGAAGATGGTATGTCTTTAACGAATAGCTAGGCGTAGAAGAGTCCTGAAAGCACTATTTTACTCTTGTTACCTCAGGCATATCTTCCACAGTAAACTTGCCTTGCTGCTTAATTAGCTGAAATAACTTCTATAAAGATCCTAACAGCTTTTTAAATATGTTTTCCTGACAAATCAAAACAGTGTGGGCAGAGTTTAAATAGGCAGCATACAGCTTTTAGTGCTAGGAAGCAAGTCAGTGAGTACTGGGACTTGCCCCTCCGGTTTGAAAATTAGGAGGATTGCACCTGGGATCAGATGTCTTAAGGTAAGAAGTCCAGTGCATTGTGCAAGAAGTTGTTACCTAACTTAGTTCTGGGCTAGGTTAAAGAAAAGAAAAATATTTGTAACTCCCACAACAGAAATTCATCGTCACCTAGGGATCTGTCTGCCTTTGCATTCTGGTTAGATTGCCAGGCTCCAGTTTGTGATCCTGTTACGAGGAGATGTGTTTGTGGTGAAGCCAGGAAGCAAGTTCCCATCCCAGCTGGATGGGAACGTTTACATCTTAGTTATCCTCTCCAAGTGCAGCCTTAGGTGTTGGTACCTTCCAGGACTCGTGGCCTCAGAGGACGTTTCTCCTGCAGGGAAAGGAGGAATTCTGCTGACAGAGAGCCTTCATTCACTTTTCCTTGGTAGCGATGCAGCTGTTGTATAGTGCATCTTTTCTGGAACAGAACCAATTCATGGTGATGGCTGCACCTGGGGGTGCATCCTGAAAATGGGAATTCTGTGTGTTTGATAATTGATGTACATTTGGACCAGAAACTATTACAGGACTTTTCATGGCTCATTTGAAGGACCTACTTTTGGGTGCAGCTGGCTTTATGGCCTCTGACCTGAGGAGTAAAATGAAGAAAAACTAACTGAGATATTGCTGACCTGGCTGTGCAGTAAAGAGCTCCTTAGGTGCAATGACTGCTATACAGACAAGATTTGAGATCAGCCTGTAGCACAGCTGGCTGACATTTTATATCTCTGCTGCTTCCCATCTTAATAACATCTTGCTAGCTGCTGTGCAGTGATGGTCTTAGCAGAGTCTCTCGCCATGGCATTCCTTGAAGTTAGAGCAGCAACTTGAGACACAGAGTTCAGACTTGTGCTCTCTCCTGGTAGTTTGAGGGTGACAATTGCTTGTTGGGAAGGCTAGCCAGTTATAACAAGGCCCACATACCAGTTTAGCTCCAGAGTTAACCTAAATATTTAATAGGATTAAGCAAAAGCCTTTGATTGAAACAAAAGAACGGAGTGGGCTCTGGCGATCCTTGGTACACCCAGGCTGACAGCAGAGAACCTTGCTGACCTTGCTCTCTCTTGGGGCTATTTCTTCCCAGGCCAGCCTGGTGTATTGCTCTTCCTCTGGCTGGTGATTCTTAAAGTGGCATGGTGTGTTTGGAGCAAGGAGCTTGGTAGAAAAAAATTTTAAAGAAATTAAAAGTTCTCTGTTGTTTATGTGGGAAACAACCGAGTCTGGGGCAGGAAGGAGAAGCAGGAAAGCTGACAGAACCACAGAATGGGTCAGGTTGGAAGAGACCACAGTGGTCATCTGGTCCAACCTCCCTGTTCAAGCAGGGTCATCCAAGAGCATATGACACAGGATTGCATCTAGATGGTTCTTGAATATCTCCAGTGAGGGAGGCTCCACACCCTCTCTGGGAAAATCTGTTCTGGTGTGTGGTCACATGCACAGGGAAGAAGTTCTTCCTCATGTTCAGGTGGAACTTTCTGTGCATCAATTTCTGCCTGTTGACTCTTGTCCTGTTGCTTGGCACTGCAGGCAAGCTCTGATGCCTGTGGTGCAAAGGCTGCATCCTGGCTTCATCCTCTGACGCCTCCCTTCAGATACTGGTAGACATTGATGAGGTCCTCTCAGTCATCTCTTCTCTAGGATGAACAGGTCTTACTCTCACAGCCTGTCCTTATATGAGAGATGCTCCAGCCCCTTAGTAACTTCTGTTGCCTTTAATAAGCTGTGGTGCTCCAGAAGCTCCATACATCTCTTTTACTGCTGTCAGGGAATTGAGTAGCTTGCATCACTGTTCACCACCAGGAGTAGTAGCTAGGGTTGGTATTTTGGTTGATGCTACTACTGCAAAGTCCATATAAATAGTGATGGAATTAGCAGTGCATTTGTGATTAAATCTCTTCTGTAACTGCTGATAGGTCTGTGCCACTCTCCAGGAGATCTTGGCAGCAGTGACTGTACTGTGGTGTGGATGTCCTGTTTTACTGTCTTGAAAAAGCAATTCTGGTATTCTGTGCTGTCTGTGCATGTGCTCTGAGGCCTACCAGATGATCCAGAGCTCTGCACAGGGTAAGGCTGTTGCTCTGAAGCTGCCCAGAGGACCTGTCTGCAACATAACTCATTGTCTGTCTGCTTTCCCCTTAGGTCCTGTAAGTGAAAGAAAATGGGGTCTGGCTGCCTAAAAGTCACCAAGTACTTCCTCTTCCTTTTCAATCTCCTGTTCCTTGTAAGTATTTTGGGCATCTGTGGAGTAAGAAGGAAGGTCTGGACCAAAGTTAGCTAGAAGATTTTTTATTTTTTTTTTCCTGGGTGTTGGCCCAGGGTGTTCATTCAATAAAATGGCCACAGTTTCGGAAGGAGGGAGGGGACCCCTGAAGTGAAGGGATGTCAGAGCTGCTGTGTGTATCTCAGGTATGCCAAGCAGCTCCACTCCCAGTAGCCACCTGCTGCCTCCAGTGCACACAGCTCCATTCCTGCATTGGGAATGGAAAGCAGGAATTACAGGTTCTTTCTAGAAGGAGAGTAGTTGTAACTACTTTCTCTGACACATCTGGAGCAGCAGCTGAACTGTCCCTGAGCAGCAAAGCTACGAAACCTGCCAAGTAATGCCAGTGCCCTCCTAAATAGGCCAGCCAGGCTTCAAAGAGCAACTCTAATTTTGTTTGAGTCCCAACGGCTGGTTTTGATTTGTGACAAGATGAATTAGTCCAAGTCCCCTGTTTGAAATGGAGTTGGGAGGTGGGGGAGACTGGGACAGGCTTGTCTGGGGAAATAAAAGAGCCCACTGGGTGCAGTTATTTTCAAGTATAAGCAAGTAGCAAAGGATGAACTCCTTTTGGAACAGATTGGATGTGGGTGGGCCAAACACATTCTTTCTGATGCCTAGATATTGTGTGCCCTGTGGGTAGTGATGGTACTGTTGGTGATGCCTTGCAATGGAATGGTGTAGTGGGGAAGTGCAAGCTTTCAGCTTTCCACATGTCAGCAAGAAAGTAGCCTGTCTGATATCGTTATCCTTTGTGCAGTATGTAAGGAAAAGGAAGGGTCAGGCTGGGAGAGAAGGGAGGGAAGTGAATCATGATAAGGTGAGCACTGCTTTCTGGTCTCTGTCCCTGCACACAGCTTCACTCCTGCTTCCTGCATGGCTGTACTGTGCTGGTAGCACACAGGATGAACCTGAGGTGCATCTGGATCTGGTTTCCCTTGGCTTACTGTGTTTGCTTTTTGCTCTCTGTATTTACTTCCATCCTAAGCATAGTTAACTGTAGTCTAATGGTCTGAAGTCAGGGTGCTCAGAGCACCCATGGGGAAGGTTCTCGGGAGGGAGAGGAGAGGTATTTCAAATGCCACTAGGTCTTTCTGAGTATGATTTTAGTCCTTTAAAGAGAGGAAAAAATCACCTGAGTTCAGGCCTGTCTTCCTACTAGTGCAGGACTCCTCTGCGGATATCAGCATCCAGTCTCTCTCCTCTCTTGAAGGACTGATAAATTTTAAGCAGCATATAACAAACAGTCCTTGCCCTGGGAAGCAGAGCTGTCTTTATTAAGACAGTGTTTGAGTCTTGCTGAGTTTTCCTTAATGTCCGAACCTTGGTCTGGGTTCATTAGCTAACCTCTGTGTAGCGAAAGTTGTCTTCAAGAAAGCCAGCCTAGCATAGCCTCCTAGGAAAGGAGGAAGATGACAGCCTGAAACGCTGCAGAACCTTACAATACTGTCACTGTTTTTGCTGTATACTGTCAGTGGTCATTGCAGCATCTTTATTCCACGTTGTCTTTCTCTCCCTGCTCTGCTCATCCAGTCATGGTTGCAGGCAGCCTGTGGGGATAGATGTGCTCTCGGGAGGCAGAGTTGAACTGCTTTCTTGGGCTGACCCACATCCACGTATGCACTTTCCCATATTTACAAGACTGTGAGGATGGCAGGCTCTGAATCCCTCTCTGGGCTCTGGAGGGGTTTGAGAGCTCCTGTCTGGGTGGCAAATGGTTTGAAGTAGCTATTCTTTCTCTTGTGCACACCCTGCTCCAAGCCAACTCCTCTGGTGTAGCACCCAGCCCCCCTCCCTCTTGTGGAAGGCTGATCTGGGATGTATTGTGAGAAGGTCTGTGCTGACTAAAGGGAGAAGCTGCTTTAAATGAGCTCTTTAACCCTGCTGTGCAGCACAGGCATTGTCCTCCCCTCAGACTTCTCTGTCAAAGTGAGGTCTCCAAACCCACTGTGTTCTGGCTGAGCTTGATACTTCTCTGGGGTGAAGATTTTGAGTGTGCTTCTGTCTTGACTGAGGGCAGGCTTTTTGCACATGCCAGATGTTGAGGAAGGTGGTGTACATTACTTGCTCCTTCTCATAGGAAGTAGTTGACCTGAGACGTTTTTCCGTTCTTGTTTTTCAAGGTTGGAATTGGGGAGGGTAGTTGGCAATTCTTGAGCTTACACAGTGTGATAGAGCTGTATTAATCTAGCAGAGGAACTGCTTGTCTTGAGTTGCTGTGAGCTGTCAGCACAGACAGGTTTTGAATGCCTTGCACTGGTTTCCTGAAGCTGCTGAGCTTTGTGAGGAGAGTGCTTGAGCAAAGGTGAGCACCAATACCGCTGACAGAGCCCGGTGTCTCCTCTGGACCTTGAGTGAGCCTATGTGACTGCACCCCATGCAGGCCAGCCCTTGCTGGCTAAAGCATCAGCTGGCCTTGCTGATGATTGAAGCCTTTAGAGACTGGTTACTCTCTTTAGAAGTTAGTCATTGAAATAGCACCTCTCTACAGTTCGAGGTCTGTGAGAAGGTCACTTGCTGTAGCTGAAGTAGTTCAGGGACTTAGTGGTATTTTGTAGTCTTGGAGCTTTACTTCAGGGAAGGGTTTGACCTGCTTTGGTTAAAGGGAAGAAGGTTACTTGGACTGCCTGCCTGCTTGCTAGAAAAGATACCAGATAAGCTTGGAGTATAATCTTAGTTTCCTAATCAGAATTTAACATGTCTGCCTTCTTGGTTAGCAGACACGTGCTGCAGCACATGCTTCTCCTTAAAGGGAAAAGAGCTTTGCAAGGCAAGTTTAACAGTCTCTGGAAACTATTTGTTTGGAACATATAACTGTCTGTCCTGCTTCTAACGCTTCAGTAAATGCAGCCAGGAGGCTGCTACCTCAAGCAAAGCCTGGAGTTTTAGAGCCTTTCTGTTGGCCCCTGTGCCAGCAGGTTCAGTGTTACATCACACAGTCTGAGCATGAAGGAAAGCAGTGCTGGGAAGGAAAGCTGGGAACCCCCAGGTGTTCTTTCCAGCAAGATGAGTCAGCTTAGTTTTTCCAAGCCCCTCTTGACTAGCTCTGTGTGGGAAACTGCTGGCCCTGTATTGAGGGATCTGCAGCCTTCTGGCTTGTGTGTAGAAGGACATTTTGCTGAAACTGGGGGTGAAACCTCCACCCCCTGGGGAGGAGGGGAGACATCTGTTCCCCACTTCAGGAGTTTACAGCAGCGGAGCAGAGGAATTAAACTCCATGGAAAGCAGATGTGATTTCTTCTCTGGAGAGTCTGAAGCCAAGCCAGTGGCAGAAGCAGCCTTGCTATGCGATGCAAACTCCTGAAGATGCTGAGCAGAACTACTATCCTGCTAGGAAGTAAATACACTCCTGTTAATGGGACAGTGTTTTCTCCCTGCCTGTAGTTATTGTCTCCCTGCCTTCCCCTTGTAGTGTTTTCCACAACAGCTCTTGGCAAATGCACAAGCTGTGGACTGGAGCAAAGATCAGAGTGAAAACAGGCCTTGGATAGTCTGAGCACCTCATAACAAATAACTTCCCAGGAACTCCGCTCAGCAGCCCTTCTGTGTTTTGTCAGCAACAGCAAAACTTAGGTGACATTTCAGGGTCAGTGAGCCAAAAGGGATGTCACGTACAGCCCGGTTTGCATCTTTGCTTCCACAAATGTTTATTAAAACTATAGTTTAAACTTGAGACTTAAATTGTTAATTCAACAATTCTTGATACTACCAGGTTTGAGAGGAATTTTTTAGGTGTCCCAGCTGTTGCATGTTCAAGGGGCCTTTCTAGCTTGATCAGCAGACTGAGCATTGTGGGTGCAGCATGTTGGGACATAAGGCAAGGGGGAATTCTTTTTTTCTGCAATACAACAGCTACATGCTTTCTGAAGCTGAGTCAGTATGCTTCATAGGTGGGAACTTTCTTGATGACTTTCTGATGCTGTCACCAGAGCTAACTACATGATGCACCTTCTGCCAAGAGAGGGATGCTTGCTTATTTCAGACTGTGCCTTTATCTTTGTTCAGAAAAGCTTCTTTGTATGAGAAGCTGAAGCCTAGCATAAACTTTCAAAGTGTGGAGCCAATGCCTGTCTCTACAACCCTCTCTGCCAGCTTGCCAGGGTGACGGTTTGGCATTTTCCATGTCTCTCAAGTATTAAAACATTATCTAATGAAGCACAGAATTGCAATGTCTCTTTAGCGCTGTTAGTTTATTTCACTTCATCCTGTCTTGAAATCCTGCTGATGTAAGAACAGCTGCTTGCAGTTCACTTGCAGTTCTTGTCCACTCCTTGTTTCTTCAAAGCCTGTTTTGGACCTTTGCACAAGTGTTTTCCAGTCCTAGTTGGCCGAACAGCACAAGTTTTAGCTTCTTATCAAACCTGAAGACTTGCTGATATGTGAAGACTAAAACAGAGCATGCTTCCCCCCACCCTTTAAAAGTGAGATGGGAAAATGTATGTGTTTCTTGGCTACTGAATTCAGTGGCTGGATTCAGCTGAGTCCTCACTGGGATGTATTGCTCTACTAATCCTTGCCCTACATAAGACTGTGTGGTGGGTGAGCAAGGCAGAGGCCACAGCTAATGTTTCATAACTCTTGTTGGGGCTCAGGTATTCTGCCATAAAGTAGGGGCCAAGCCAAAATGCCTAGGCTTGGCTTTGGAAGGGGTGAAGCACTTTGCTCAAGGGAAACTGCTGCTGAATTTTTGTCTTTGTGATTTGAAGCCATAACATTGTAACAGAGCCTGACAAGCCAAAGATTTCCTGCCTGGAGAGGTTCCAGCTGCCAGATACCTAATCCTTTGTCAGCTATCTTCCAGCCTTGCCCTTATAGTCATGGGTTTCTCTATTTAATGAAAAATATTTAAAATCGTGTGTTTGTCTTTCCTAGGTTCTTTACAGAAGCAGTGCATTTACCTTTCGCTTCTGACAACAGTGTTCTAGCAGCAGGGTGTCTCTTCCTCAGACTGTTTTGAATGGTCCTCCTATACAACATTATGTGCTATTAAAATACTGTGTGAAAAACTGCCAGGCAGATCTTGGGGCTCCTGTGCAGTTGGCTGAGGCATTCTTCCTGGAGTTGTGCTAATCCTGTTTACTGTGGGAGGGGTACCGTAGGGGAGATGGGTGGGAACAGCAAAGGAATGATTGTTTTTAAACTGGAAGTATGGAAAATAGTGGCTGCCTCTTCTTATTTATCTAAGCTTATAACTTACACAAGTTGTGTATGTTTTGTTCTTGCTCTTTCAGATTCTGGGTGCTGTGATCCTGGGGTTTGGAATATGGATTCTGGCCGACAAAACAAGTTTCATTGCAGTTCTACGTAAGACTGTGTTTCTTCATCTTCCTTCTTTTTCTAAATTGACTCTGTTCTGGGGCTGTGTTTGACCATGGTGTAATCTAGGAATAGCAATACTTTTGTGCATAGTCTGTGGCCTGAGTAGTAACATGTTGTTTAGCAAGATGGGATTGTTATCAGGGACACGGTGAAAGGGAACAACCCTGGAGACACAGCATTCCTCTTAGTCTTGTGGATTGAAACACCAGGGCCAGACTGAGTGAGACTACTGCTTCTTCAACCAACAATCCAAATGTGCCATCTTAAACACAGGGGCTAGTATTTCATCCTATTTTCATTGCATGCTCTGTGTCTGCACAATGATTTCCTAATTACCATCATGTGCAAAGGCCCCCAGTGCCTTAATGCAGTTTTGCTGTGCGAGTTCTCCACTGCTTTCTTCCTGTAATGATCTATTTCAATTTAAATGGTTTAAATGCCAAGGAGAGTAAGTACCTGGTTTTATTGATGCTTCATTTACTTTGGAAGGAGATGGTATGTTTGTTCCTAAGCAGTAGAGGATGCAGATTTGGGGGCTGTAGGTGTGTGAAATGCTTTGACTTCTAAAACATACTCTTGTATACACTTGATGAGACTTACCCTGGGTGTCAGAGGTGTTCTGTATTGTGCAAGGGACTTAGCTTCCTTTCCCTAAAGCCAGCCACAAACTTTGGCTTGAGTCTTAACAGAAGGTCTGCTTTCTGCAAAAAACAAAAAAAATGAGCTGTCTTAGTAGAGTCTGAGCTTCAGAGGACTATAAGTGGACTTTGATCAAATGAGTATCTCAGTTCCATCTTTCACAAGCTCTACTTCCTTTGAGCTTTTTCTTAGAACCATTTCAAACTTTTCTGCTTGCTGGCTCTGGTTGTCACTACCTCCAGAATTGCTGGGTTGGGCACCAGCCTCAGACAGTGCAGGAGGGCTGTGTGCATGTGGGGAATGAACACTAATGTTCCCAGCTACGCTGATTCTGCAAAGGGCTTTATCTCACAAGTCCTGCTGAGCACTCTGGCCTGGTTTGAAAGGTGCTGGATGGCGAAGACAGCCCTGCTAATACCACACATGCAGATGCTGCTCCTTACTCTGCTTTTGTGCTTACTACTGCAGTACTAGAAGGTCAAGAAGCGCAGCAAGGGATGTTGGTTAATAAGGTGGGGGCATGAGCAGAAACAATACAATAAAAGGAGCCTGTCATGGCCTGGCTGTTTGCAATACCCCTCACAGTCTGAGGTGTGCTTGAGTACCTGTGGGTCAGCAGCTGATTCCCTCAGGTTGATGGGTGTTAAAGCCACTTTTGGCAGGAGAACTTGGCTCTGCTTCTTCCCATTTACTTGGAATCTCTTCTAACAGAGCATTTAAGAACTTAATTTCCTTCCTGGAGATTTCCAGTATCAGCTCTCTCCCTGCCCCCTCACTTCCTTTCCCATGCCTTGCCCCTCTTTCCCTCTGCTTTAGTAACCTAGGCATCAGGGAGGGCACCCCAGCTGCTGCCAAAGGAGCCTGTTGTACTTGCTTGGCTGCCTGCCCAGCGCAGGGAAAAACACGGAGTGACGGCAAACAAGGAGGAGTTGAATGCCCTCAGAGCCTTCTCTTGCAAGACAACACTATTGCAGATGAGAACTGCAAGTGTGGCTGCTGTCCTCTGACACTGTCAGTTCTCCAAGGGGCTTTTGAGTTGGAAGTACCTTTTTCTTTCTTCTGATGGGAATTTGATGATGCAACTGCTTTCTGGCACTGTGGAGGTGCTGCAGCCTGAGCACTCGAGCACTGACTTGCATGATAGCTGAGCTGATCTTGAGGGAGGGAGTAGGGTAGATTTGTGGAGATCATTCCTGTAAGGCTGCTGCTTCAGTAAATGCTTGGCAGTATCAGCACGTAACCTGCACAGCAAGAGTCACAGGACTGGTGAGGAAGCAGGATCCTGGGGTTTGTGGCATGTGTCCAGTCAGGGAGAGTCTGGCCTGGAAATTAATCAAGGCTGAAGTGACCTGTGTGGCAAATGGACCTGCTTCACTTCTTGATAATTGAACTTTCCCTCTGTTCAGCATGGTTTAGGGAAAAAAGTTTGGAAGCTGGTGGCTTGTGCCAGGTATCAGAAGCAGGGGGAAGTATATATTAGTGGGGAGAGTATCAGTCTGGGCTTGATTATTCTCTTTAACATATTTCAGAAGGAGCTCAGAGGAAGTTTGCCTCCTGAGACTTGCTTAGCTCAGGAAACTAAATCCAGAGCTCTAAAAATGTTATTTTCATTAATCGCTGGACATCCAGAATTCCCCTACAGTCTGTTGCTAGCAGATATAGGAATGTCTCTTAATGATAAATGAGGTTTCTAGTTATTGTTTCTAGATAGAGTATCTCTTCAATTTTTGTGCTGTAATGATTGCCCTCTCCAATCCTATTCTGCAAGAAATAGTCTGCTGACCAACTCAAATGTAAGAATTTTAATTCTGTTGCTTGCAGTACTGAATGCTATGGGGAGAGGGCTGACATCACCAGCATGTCTGAAATAATCTGACCTAAACTTGGTTGAAAAACTGTTGAGCATTCAAAAGTGCAGACATTAAAGACAATAAAAGGGGAGATCTAGGAAGATTTGTAAAAGTAGCTTTTTGGGTATTATATCTTTTTTTTTATGGAATAGCATCTGTTTGCAGGGGGTGGGTGGGTGCTGCAACAGCCTGTGGTAAGTGCCTGGCCACAAGCCATTCAATGCAGACTTGCTGAGTAACCTGCCACATCATCTGTGCTCAACACTAGCTGTAGCTTGTTGCATGTTTCACTCCACAGAGTTAGTTTGTCCCAGTGTTGACTGTAAGTGGATAAGTGAAAACAGAATGGTTACATCAAGGAATATTGCATTAAAGTGAAAAGGCTATCCAAAAAGGGGGTTTAGACTTGGCAGAAAGCTTTCCTGAAGAAACAAAGGAAATTGAAGTAAATAGACAGTAGTTATCGAGTAGATCATCTTTTATATTACTGTTACTTGAAGTACATTCATGAGGGAGTAAAATTCCAGTAAGGAGATAACTTTCTCCAAACAAGGTTTGTTTGTTTGGAGTCACCTTGAGTCCTTCAGACTCTGGAGACCTGCAGGATGGCTTTTAAGTCTGCCTTCATCAAAAGACAACCAGAAGCACCTATCTGTGGCCATCTTCGGCACACATCTGTGCAGTCCCTTTGGAGCAGACAAAGACAATTATCAGTAGATATGGGGACAGCTCTATAAATGGTGATGGCAGACATATTTTTTTGTCAGTAGCTAATGTTGTTCCCTCTGCTGGCTCCTACAGAGATGTCATCTCCCTCCCTGAAGACTGGTGCATACATCCTCATTGGTGTTGGGGCGCTCACCATGCTAATGGGGTTCCTGGGCTGTCTTGGAGCCGTCAATGAAATCCGATGTCTCTTGGGTCTGGTGAGAGTATTCATGCCTGTTTTGGAGCCAACCTTTAATACCTCTCCTGCAAAATATCTGTTGGATTGTAGATGGGGCTTTGGTCTCCTGGGGGTATTATTTCTGCTAGGTCAACTTAGATCTAGTTCTTAATTTGTACACATTAAATTCTCCAGCAGTCAGCAGACTGCAGCAGAGCTCCTCAGACATTACTGATAATGAGCTCAGA
Source organism: Pseudopodoces humilis (assembly GCF_049639895.1). Classification (NCBI taxonomy): domain Eukaryota; kingdom Metazoa; phylum Chordata; class Aves; order Passeriformes; family Paridae; genus Pseudopodoces; species Pseudopodoces humilis. Next base: position 22,645,082 of record NC_142206.1, read on the forward strand.
ACTGTGAATGAGAGAGGATGTCATGGACACTTTCTGCACACAGTGGGTCAAGGACTGCCAACTGAGAGGTGTACCCTGTCCCCCTCACCCTGACTTCCCAGTTGGTACTGTGCTCCCAGTGGTGGAAGAGCAAGTTCCAAGGGCAGAGAAAGAAAAGAGTGTGACAGTGTCCTGTTACGTCACATCTGTGGAAAGTGCAAGAGTCGAGGGAGACCCAGCTAGGAATGTCCTATACGTCAGGACCTCTCTTCAGACAATTCATCTATAGGAAGCTTTCTGTCCATGATGGGTGAGATGATACCAGCTTCATATACCTCAGCCTGCTACTTGACTCTATCTTATTCAGAACACATATGTATTGGAAACCAAACATGGCACGCATTGTGTGTCCTGGTATTAGGAGCATCTCCTCATCTAGCAGTAGTAGCTGCAACCATTTAAAAGTAACCTCAGCAGTTTTCTGGTGAATCTTAAATTTAGATCCTCAAACAAATTAAATAGAATTTTTTAAAAAGGTAATTGATTAAAAAAAATAAATTAAAAATTAGGTTTGTAAAATTGACTACTTTTTCTGTTGAGACTAGGGGTAGGCAGAGTCCAACCGATTGACTGAGGCCAGAATGGTCTGGGAATGGATGTTGGGGAGAGAGTCCCATTTGGGACAACACATGCAGAGAGTGCTTGTAAACCTTTTTCCCCCTGAAGTCTTTCAGATGGCCTAATGGAAGAATTGCTGAGGTGCACTGGTCTGATGTTGGTCCCAGCCTTTTCCTGGGAAAGCATTGTTGATAGCAGAGTTTGTCTGCAGGCAAAAAGATGTTAGCTCAACATTGTGATTTCTCTTGTATATGAAATTTTATTAACTTTTATGTACTGACCTTTCTAAAGACTGATCACCCATTGTTTTTTGTTTCCAGTACTTCACCTGCCTGATGATAATCCTCATAGCTCAGATTGCTGCTGCACTGGTCATCTACTTCCAGAAAGAAACGGTATGTCTTTATTACTGCGTGTCTTTTCCTTGGTCTTGGCTTGGGAGAAGAGTGGTACTTAGAAATTCTTTCTTCCAAACTGAGCTATACTGTTAGCAGGCATAATTCAATTCTCCTTTTCTCTACCCAAGCTCAATAGCTTTGCTGTTTGATTTTTCTGTATCTGCCTCAATAGTGCTGCTTTCTCTAGGATTATGAAGCTTTATTTGGTATGCAGGCTTTATTTTTGGGTAATGGGAACAGCGAAAAATCCTAAAATGCTTTAGACCACACCTGCTCTTGATCCTGCTGTAGATAGCTATTTGGGCATGTGGTAGTGGTGGTTACTATCATGTTGCCATCACTGGTGCCTTGGGGAGTTACCAGCCTGAGAGCTTTTCTGACTGGTCTTCCTCCTTGTGCTATCTTGTTCTGTCCTTTCAGTCTTTCTGCATCTGTGTGTAGAACTCTTCTTGGAAGAGCTGTCTTCCTTCCCCAGGGGCAAGCCCGAGTATCTGATGGTTCCTGTTCTGCAGCTGGAGTTTAAAGCCAAGTGGTTGAATATTTTGAAGTGGATCCCTTTGTCAGGAAGGCAGTTTCACAGTGCGTGCTTCTAGAGCTCCTCATGCTTTGTAGTGTACAAGGGAATAATTTTTGAGCTACTTAAGTGCACTGCAACAGTTGATCATGGCTATAGGTTCCCTGGCCAAGGCAGTGCCTAATCAGGCACTAATTGACAGCTAAACTGGGAGCCACATTTATGCAGTGGGAACAAGTTATAGCTGTGGGGTCACTACTGGCTTCTGGTACAAGTTGTGGGTAACCCTGTCCTTTGCTGCATGACTGTATGTACCACTGTATGGCTGTGCTCGCCTCTCCTAAGCCAACTCTTTAGCTAGATGGCTACAGAAAGCAGAAACGTTGAGGAAGCTATGGATGGAGGCTGGTAGAGAAGTCTGGGGGCAGGGGGAAGGTGCCTGCCACCAGCATAACTGATGTGAGCTTTGTGCTGTGGTGACTGTGAGCAGCTGTTGGCTGGGTTCCTTACCAAATGTGGTGGGACTGTAGCTTGCAGAACCTGAAGGAGAAACTAAAACAGTGACTAAAACTGGTATGTAAAGATGATTCTCAACAAAGAGCTCTGACTAATGCAGATAGAGAGGTGTGGGGATGGGCATTCCCCTGCGATGGGGAAATGTGACTTCAGATCAGGAAATTCTGTACCTCTGTAAGCATTTCTCCTCCAGCTGCCAATTTACTCTAGCTTTTAAGCTGTAGCTTTTCATTTAAACCTCATCAGACCAGGGAGAGTTTAAAAGTGCTGGGGGTTGTTTTGCACAGCTGCTGGAGCCGGTGTGACTGAGATCATCACTTTTAGATATCTGGGAGAATGGTCAGGGAAGCTGGGCTTTGAGCAGATGCTCCTGTTCAGTCCCTAATGAACAAAATTAATGGAAAAACTCTTCTAGAACCATTCTGTTTCAGGGATCCTCCAAAGTACCTGCCCTAGAGCACAAAGAAAAACTGTTTGAGGAAGGTCTTGGCTGAAACCTCCAGCACAGTGGTTTGGGGCTGCACTTCAGTGCTGCTGTGCAAGTCGCTCTGCTTCGCTGGCTGTACGTCATCCCAGGGCAGCCTGGAGCACAGTGAGGCACACTGAAACTGCTCAACAGCCAGTCCCTAGATATCTATTGTGTTCTTTGTGTTTATTTCTTTCTGACTTCAGGAACTTGGTTAGATATAAAACAAGGAATAACAAGAGTGAAGGAAAGGATTTTGCATCCAGAATGTAGCAAGGTGATACTCACTCCTTCACTTGTAACTGAAGTATTTATTTCTTGAAGTTGTTGTTGGATATCTGTTCCTTTCTGGTGTCAAAATCCTCCCCCACACTGACAAATGGAAGTATACTGAAATAGTTAGTATAACTGGAATGGGCTGAGCCTCTGACAGGAAGGCTGCTGCTTTGCCTCTCCCATGGGCATTGTTAGAGGAATGCCCCTTCAGACTGGAATTGCCCAGTACTTTCTGGGAGGATGTTGATGCAACATTCGTTTCCCTACATTTGTTGGTGTCTGAAACTGTGGGGTGGGTTTTTTTATGGACAACAAAATAATACCACAAATGCTACAAATGATATTCTGCTTTGTGAACTGAATGTTCATTAACCTACATCTAGTGGATCACAAGCCCCTAAAAATGTGAGAGCCTGGGCAAGTTCGCTCTTGGCCTAGTTCACACAGTTCTGTGCAGCTTGGCTCTAAAGTGCCTTGAATAAAGGAGAATGGTGGTGTTTTGGGAATAGCCCTACTTGCTAGCTATTGTTTGCAGCAAACAGGCCTGTGTGATTGCGTGCAGTGACTTGTCTGGGCTATGGACTATGCATTAGTTGCAGAATCTGAAGTGACAAGGCAGAGGAGAGCTCCCTCCTAATTTTTTGAGCCCGCTTTTGTGTGCAGGCTAGATGTTAAGAAATGCTGAGGGAAGGATCTAGCTTGCGTCTGACATGGACAGGATAGATGACAGACAGTGTCTGATAGGGGAAGAAGCCTGCACAATCCACTGTGTGATCAAAGACCTGCTCTTGCCTCTGGCATTCAGCTTTCCCCATCTCCCTTTTCAGTGGCCCATGTGATGGGGAGAGTGACAGCCTTGCTGGCACTGAGATGTGGCTTTGGTGCCTGGGATCTAAGTGCCCCTGCTTTGAGGTGGTGGGATTGTGCCTTCTGACTCTGGGCTTGCTAGAGCTGGGAAGGAGCAAGAAGCCCTGAAAGCAAGGGTCTCAATTTCCTGAAGCATTCATGTCTCACACAGTACTAAGTCCTGATAGCTTTAAATGGGTGAAGATGGTTAGGATGTTGAAAGCCTACTTGTTCCGTGTGCCTTTCTAGCTTGTTGCTCTTTCAGTTTTCCTCTGCCAGCTGCTTAAGGGTGAGCAGTTGCAGATGCCTGTGTTTTCCCTTTGGGCTGCTCTGTGGGTTAAACCCACAAGCAAGCTGCCTGTGTGGCTCCAGAGCTGTGCCACTGTTTGTATAATATTCCCCCATTCTCAGATTGCTTGCTGAAACACCTAGGAATGCCTGATTTTTTTTCCTTTAATTTGAAACGCCTCACTTTTTGAAACAATAACTGTTTGCAAGACTTCTTGCCTATTCTTTTGTAAGAATAAGGGCAGAGCAGATATACAGTTACCCTATGTAGCTGATTTGGGACATCAGGTTCGGGTCCTGTCTGCTTGTGGTGGGATCCTGGGATTCTTGCAGAAGTGACACTAGGCTCCATCTGACCCAATAGCTAAGGGGCTAGATGGGCCCAGGTAGGAAAACAAACCCAGCTCTCCTTGCCTCCCTCTGCATGTGGAGCAGCAGTGTGCAGGAGGGGTCAGGGTGGGAACACAGAGGTTCAGTAACTGATAAGGCTTATGGCAGCAGCCAAGGCCAATCTCATTAGTGAGAACCAGGTCAGGTTGCCTTGATTTGAAGGGAAGGAAAAGGGGAAGTGAAGTAATTAAAAGGGGAAGAGATAGACATCATGAGAAGAAAGATCATGCAGCTCCCATCTGTCTGGCCTGACATAGCTGATCCCAGTGAACTTAGCTGCAGTTTTCCTAGGAAGAAGAGTTGCTGATGTAGAGAAGCTTCTCTCAACAGGAGTCAATGCTTCCCCTTGCTGAGTGTCCTGGTATTTGCCGTGGTCATTGAAAGTGCTTGATAGGAGTAGAAAAGAGAAAACCCATTTCCACTGATTTGAAATATGCTGTAGCACCACAGTCAAAAAGGTAATATGTGGGATGGGAACATCCTAGTGCTTAGGCTGATGTATCTCTATCCTATCCCTCAGGCAGTCTGATGGCACTTTTCTCCAATCTCTTGTGAATCTGGGTCTGTCCTTAGCAGTCCTCATGTATAGGCTGGTTAAGAAGAGCTTTTGAAGGAGGTGGGAGGAAGAGGGTGAAGGAGTCTGCCAGGTGGTAGCTTGCACCTCTCATCAAACTGAAGGGTGTTGTAAATATCTCTGGAAAAGGAACGGTGGTGAAGGGATGATTTGATACACCTGAACTTTGTGATAAGACTGTTAATGAGCAGTTTAGGTAATTAGCAGTTGTAATACTTCCTGTTTTAATATAGAAAAAGCAGTTGTGGGAGTTTGGGGAGAGGTAGATCAACACCTTGTGAAAAAGGTAAGTTTCCATCTGCTGTATATCAGAAAACCCGTCTGCATTCATGAGCAGAGTGGCTCACATATTCCCTGAGCAGTGGAGATCTGCAGTGGCAGAGGTTCTGGACCAGGGTCTCACCTGCAGTACCAAGTTAGAAACATGTAACCTGTGAGTTCTTAAGGCAATATTATTCTTCAGCTTGCACTTACCTTGCACATCTGACTTGTCTGGGACAGGCAGTTAGCTGTCCAGCCTGTGTCTTAGCAGGATAACCATATCCAGTTCTGTTTCCTTATTTCTCATCAGGTTTGTAGGCTTTCCCTGTGTCTGGGCAGGGACTTGCTGGTGCTTTGGCTGTTGCATCAGCAAAGCTGCTGTCCTTATTTGTAGTTCTTAACTGTTTGCAGTCAGCTTTTATGAGAGACTGTAGTTTTATATATGTATCTGAAACACCAAAGAGAAGGCTACAGGAATTGACAATCTAACTCTCCTGCCTTTTTTTTTCTTGACAGTTGAAGGTTGAGTTGTCTGACATAGTTGTAGGTCTGATTGAAAATTATGACCCTTCGGATGAAGATAAGAGGAACTTGCAAGATGCATGGGACTATGTGCAGACACAGGTGAGTTGTGGGGGGCAACAAGAGGCAGATGGTGCTGTTTGTCAATGCAGTCAATGACCTTTAAAGCTAGACTGAGAACAGAGAAACAGCTATTGCACATCGATCTGGCTGATCTACAGAGTGACCTGTGAGGTTTGGTGCCTGCAGATTAGAAAATGGTCTTGCTTGCTGCTTCTACATTGGACCCTGAACCATTCCTGCATGCTGGGTGTTAGAACTAGCTAGTGTTGGTTACATGGCCTAATGTATCCAGCCTATCAAATGGCACTCAAACACTTCTCTTTGTCTGTTGGGCCTCCTGAATACTAACATGTGTGAAAAACATTTTGCACATGATTTTTGTAGTAAAAAGTCCCTAGTTTATTGCCAGACAAGTCAGCAGCACCATCTGCCTTACTGCTGGGTGCATGTTGCTTGCTTATTGTGATGGTTCTTCTGCAAGTATCAGTGTTCTTGGGAGCCATCCAACTGCCCATGGTTTCTGTTTTAGCATCAGGGTCAGCACTTGAGCAGCTAGAGAATATTCAAGCACACTGGAGTCATGACAGTTGTTTTCTGCCAAACCACAAGCTTGAGAGCTGGCTGGCTGTTGTGGTTAAATACATGCCCTGCATGGGACTGATGTGTAGTAAGTACAAGTAACAGCATTTGTCTTCTGTCTGTTCTTTGGTCTGCAGAACACTGACCTGCAGTATTTCTCCTCCTTGGAGAATGATTTATGTATGTTTTGTCACTCTAGTTGTGACTCCTTGGTAGTGAACTCAAGCCTAATCCTGTTGTGGAGAGAGGCTACTGCTTGAGCCCTTCTTTTATGTAGGGATAGAAGAAAAAGATTTTGCAGAGCTGGAGAAATTGAGTGTTAGGAGTCTACTTCATCTCACACACTGGAGTTAGCGTTTGAAAGAGGGTGGGGTTCTGTAAACGGAGTTAAAGTCCAAACCTCTTGTGAGGGAGATGTAGTTCCTTCTGGAGCTTGTGTCTTCACAGCACTCTTTTGGAAGCCAAATGCTTGTCCTGATGTGGATGTTCAGCTGTTTGTAGCTCCTGTCTATTATAGCAGAAACATTACTTTTCCTTTCTGAGCAGAGACGGATTTTCCCTAAACTTCGACCTTGACATAGACAGCCTTTCTGCTCTGTACTTCTGGGCAAGCACTGGGATCCATGCTTAGGCTCTTACTCCTTGCTAGACTTCCCGATGTGCTTTTCCCTTCAGCAAATACAGTTTTATCACGTGGCACTATAGGAATGTAAACGTTTCTTTGGATGGAAAATTTTCCCTATCCCGTGTTCCGGCTGGTCCGTGCTGCACCCAGGCGGGCGCTGGCACGCAGTGGTGCGCTGGGGCTTGGTGGCATGGGGACGCCACCGTGCGGTGACTGCTGCTGTCCCTGGGGCCACAGCTGGCATCCAGGGCCCTTTAACTCCTTGTTTTGCTAGCAGAGTGGCTCTTTAGTAGGAAATAATGTCCCTGTCTTCTGGACAGCTCTATCCGTAAGTAACCAGGGTGGTGTTTAGTGTGGGTAATTCACGCAAACTGTATGGCCTGACTGTTGTTGATGCACAGAAACCACCTGAGTACTTCTACCTGCCTATTTTCATGTGCAGTTATCTTGACAGTGCAAAGTGTAAGAATGTAATGATCTCTCTCCCATTATTAGATTGCCTGCTGTGGCTGGACTGGAGCAAAGGAATGGGAAAATAATGAGATTCTTAGGAACAAAAGCAATACTGAGTATCCGTGCTCCTGCTCCAATAGGACTAAGGACTTAGTGGAAGGAAGAGGTTTCTGTAATCTGGAAGAGCCTGTCAATGGCACTGCAACATATGCTGACTGGCCTGTTCATGAGCAGGTGAGTGGGCATGTTTGGGCCCTGTGAAGCCTCCACTGAAGCTGCCTTGTCTTTGTTCCCCTGAAAATTTAGAGCAGTTCTTTCACGTCCTTATTGCTTGAAGTACCTGTGGAATTTGGGGCAAGGGGGGACAGGGTGACAGGGATCCTGCCCTTTTCTGCAAAAGCTTCCATGAAACATGGTAGGGCATGTACCTGTGATAATTCCTGCATGCAAAGATATGATACAGGTTTTCAGTTTTGAGATACTTAGATACATGCTTCACTTCTTTGTGGCCATATTGTCTCTTTAGGGATGCATGGATGGTGTAGAGCAGTGGCTGAAGGACAACCTGGGTATCATTCTTGGGGTTTGCACTGGTGTTGCTGTTATAGAGGTAAGTAATTTCCTGACATGAACCTATACTTTCTTATCACAGAGACTTTTTTTAAAGGCAAAGCTGTTTTCTCAAGTAATAGACACCTGGCTTAATGGCAGTGCACTTCTAGGTCTTGGTTGTGTCTGCCTGGACCTTTGAATTGTGGCTTTTGTTGATGGGCTTAAAAATCAAACAAAGCCTTGTCTACTTGAGGTTCTGCCTGCTGTATCTGACTTTTGGCAATTCCATCACCAGAATAGTGAGGCAAGCCAAGTCCCTCTTTAATGAAATCCCACTTGTTGCCTTAAAAAGCTCATAACATAGTTTCCAGATGAAGTTACATCTTTATGAAGATAAATTTTTTATCATTTCAGTTACTGAATTTGCCTTGCATTGTGGACTAACTCTGTTCACCTGTATGGTGTCATTAAAAGATGTTCACTGTATTCTGCTCCCCTGTATCACTTGTTCTTCCCACCTTATCTATCTGGTTGCTGATTTTGTTCCCATTCTTCATACTTATTCCAGCTGCTGGGGATGATACTGGCCATTTCGCTTTGCAAGAACATACACAGCGAAGACTACACCAAAGTGCCCAAGTCTTGAGTTGGCTGACTCCAGAGTTACGGCACCACAGAGAAAGGAGCAAACAGAACATTCCTGCCTCATACCCAGACTGTCCAACCATTGACCATTATTCCTGTGACATCCCATTTCTGATACCACTCTGCTAAGAACTGTTAGAGCTGCAACACAGCCTGATCTTCTGACAATAGGGCCCTTGGGCCACCTGCATCCTGCCTCTGGATTATTTCTACTTCAAGAAACAGAACTTAAACTGTCTCGTGTCACATGAGACACTGATTAACCTGAGGGGACAATGCTTTTGCTGCCTGCTCCATGTTAAACAATACTATTCATATCTTCAGTCTACAACCCACTGGGCCTAACGTACAATAAGTTTTCTCCTCGTTCTTCTGCACAGCTTTTCACCTCCCCCTCTGAAGTCCCATGAGCCATGCATTCTGTTGAGATTCCAGTGCTTTGGTAGCTTCGCTGACTTGTGGTGGTAACTAGTCATGCTTTATAGGCCTTCTCATCCCTTGCAGTTAACCTGATTCAGCTCTTACTATGCATCTTCCAGCCTTGGCTCTCATCTGAAATGCAGAGTACTGCTGTCACATTTGCTTCTCCTGTTTTTGGAGTCAGCTATGCCTTGCCTTCAGTGGAGCTCTTCCCTTTGAGCATGATGAGAAGCCACCAGGAGGGAGCCAAGCCTACCTATTTATTCCTAGTGTGGCCTGGCAGATTGTGGTGTTGGTGCTTGGCTGCTTCTGGAATGGATCCCTTGGGTTTTGGATTTGACACTTACATGTTTCTCCCATTTGCCTCTTTCTTTTCCTCTCCCCCTAGCTCTGCTTTGCTGGCTCCTGTCAGCTTCGAGGTTACTTCAGAGACTGCTGCATACTGTGGACTCAGCCCCAGGCTGGCTCTGCTGTTTGCATTCTTGAGTTGCCAACTTCATAGAGGTCACGATTAATTTGATTCTTCCCCTGCTCCTTTATGAACACAAAATTTGTTAGCTGTGGATTTAGATATGAGTATGGAGGGATCTGACTGGATTGCTGATGCTGTGTATTGGGAATATCACTGCTATCAGTGCCCAGTGTAGGTTCTGTAGCTGGGATGCAAAGATAAGTTGCTTTTATTTCAGTTGTCCATTCTTCTGGCTCCACTGTGATCTGGAGCCATGGCTGAATCCTGAGTTCTGCCTCAAGTGCCATCACTGCAGCAGATAAGTAGCAGGTTCTGCAGTTGTTGCAATTCGGAGGTTTTCTCCCAAATTTGCCCTGAACCAGGACAGCAGGCTGCAGGTTTCTGTGCTAATGGCTAGGCTGTTTGCACTGTTGAGCCAGTGGTGTAGACCAGAAGAAGGTAGGAAATGCACATGAAAACGCTGCCCCAACTGCTTACATAAGAGAGCTGGGTGCAGATCCTCACTTTTAGAGGTGTCTTGGGCACAGCAGATTTCCTGCTGTTACACATGGCACAGTGACTGTGACATCAGGAAGCTGTATGGGAGGTAAGTGGATGGTCCTTGCCAGGGACCCCTTACAAGGTACTTGGTGAGAGAGCCTTTGCCTTACAGAGGTGGTTCCAGGACTGTCTCCTGTCAGGGGTGGGGCAGGTAGTAATAACCCCACTAGGATGGGGTAACCCCAAGGGATGGTTTCACTACCTACTTGTTTTTCCTTCTGGGAAGAAAGGCTGGTGCAGGGGATGAGGGCCCCAGCAGTGGGTTCCTGCTTTGTTCTCATCTTTGGACAGAGCAATGACTGTGGAGAGTGACTGGGCAACTGGTTTTTATGGAGGTCTCATAAGGCTTTTCAATTTTGAGATATCTGCCCCTTCCTGCACAGATCCTTCAAGCTGACCTTTGCTATAGCAGAAGGCACTCTTAGCAGTAAAGCTTGCTGGCTTTTGTAACACAAAGTCTATTCTCTAATGTGTTCTTCTAAGATCATTGTTCGGTTACAGATGCCAATGCTGAGCAGCAAGTAAAAAGGAGCCCATTCTGGATTTCCTTTTTTGTTTTTGTCTGTTTTTAGCAACATCTTCCTACTGGAAGAAATGCATGTACAGATATAAAAGTTTAGAGGGTGAATATTTCTGTAATAAAGACTTTGCTAAAAAATATATATCTCTGCCTATGACTTGTGCATTGAAGTGTTTTCCCCTTGCTTCCTCTCCACCCCTTTCTGCTTTACATGCAGATCACTCAGTGTTCATTCAAAGTATCAAAAGGTCTGAGACACATATGTGAGATCAGTGTGGACTGAAAAAATCCTGCCCGGCAGGGGGAGGTGACAATTTTTCTGGGCTGTATTTTAAAGTAAACCTTGTCTTGTTTTATGAAGTAGGTCTCTTTTGAGCTGAGCTTGACTGAGTGGTAGTTCTTGAATTACTTGCTATCTCCTAAGCTAAGTATTTGAAGATGTTGCTTCAAATCTGCGCAGTCTGCACTGTTTGAAGTCATAAGCCTTGGGGACTAATTCTGATAAAATACAAGCTTGCTGATATGCCCAAAGTGCATACAGCTCTTGCAAGCTCAAGTCTATCATTTTTCCTACTCTCCTTCAGTAGGTTTCCTTAGCCCCTGCCCTGCCACTGTGAGAAGGAAGAAAGCTAGATGGTAATTTTTTGTAGTTTATGTCACCACATGCTGGCCTTGATTGAAAAGCTCTTCAGAAGTAGATAGATCAAATATATAAATCTTCTTGCTTTTCTCAGCTAAGCAGCTGAGAAGTGAATATGAGCTAGGTCTCAAAATTCCTTCAGATCCTGCACCATATTGGTGCACCTGGACATTTGAAATGGCTTAGAAGAACCTGAGGCAGTGTGCTCATGAATTTTATCACTCTTGCTTTAGGAAGTAATAAGCATGACCTAAGTCCTCATACACGTTTGAAGAAACAGAATGAAGTTTGCAGAGAAGGTACTGGGATGCTACCAGCAAACACTGGTGGCAACTGGTCTAAGTCAAGATTTCAGGAGCCCTGACCAGATGAGTGCAGAGCAAGAGGGGCTTTAAATGGATCCTGGAGCCACAGCAGGCTGCAGTGACCTGTCTCACCGGTGAGTATGACTTGTTCCTTTAGGCTGCCCCGGGCTTTGCTTGAGGACAGCTTGATTCTTGGTCATATGGAGTCTCCCCTTCCTGGCTGGTTTCCCAGAGCACCCTGCTTTAATCGGGTGGTATTTCTTTCCCAGGACTCCACGATTCAGAGGGCTACACTTCCTGGCAAAACTGCCAACCCTGACCAGATGGCTCCTGGGTGGGGAAGGGCGCTGCTGGTTTCCATTCAGCCTGCTGTGGAGCTGGGAAGAGAAAGGACAATTGCTTGTCCCCAGCTCGGGTCCCCAGCTGCCCGAGCTCTGTGGAAACCACTTGCCTTTGACCACTGGAGGGAGGTGTTCCACCAAGAAAACCCAGCCCGGGCTGGTCCCAAGGGAATGAGAAGATGGCACTGATCGCTTCCTTCTGCTCCCAGTTATTCCTGGCGGCAGGGTAGCTAAATTAACTTGTAATTACAAATGTATTCTCCTCCTAAACGATTTGTTCTATATGCTTGGCATTTCTTCGGATAATTTTCCCTTCTATTTCTTGGAGAAGCACACAGTTGGATATTTTGTTGCATGTCTTCCACTACTGTGAGAGTTGTTTCCTTCTTGTGTTGCTGCTCTACCTAGCTCGGGAAGTTAAGCATGAGGACATTCCCATGCTTCTTGTCCCCATTTTTTTCCTGTTTCCCTCCATCCTCAGTTCCTTTGAGTTGACAGTCTGCAGGGAAGGAGAGAGCATTGAACACTTATAAATTTGATCTAAAAAAGATTCCAGGAAGAAAGTCCTCTGACCTTCAGAGATTAAGAAATCTGCTGTTGCTCCTTGGGCCAGGCTCCCAGCTCCTCTCCAGAGGTGAAGGTTTGCTGCTGGAACTAGAAATCAGACTAGAAGTCTGAGCCTAGCACTCAGACTCCTTGGGAGCTGCAGTGTTTGTCTAGCAAAGCCCACAGCGCCAGCCTCTGCAGAAGCTCAGCACATGGAAGCATTTTGTGCATAGCCAATAAGCGGCTCTGTAGCTGTCCCAGGCCAATAATTAATATTGCAAGAGCAGAGTTGTGACCACCCTGTGGCCTGAAGCAAGGCCCCTAGTAATGAACTGGTGATGTTTCTTGTTCTGTGTGATCATGAAGCACTCACGAGCTGCTAAAATTCTTTCCATGAGGTGTTTTTTTCTTCTGGAGAGGGAAGAGGAATTGCATTAGTTAGAGTGGCTATGGGTAAGTGTATAGGTTGCAATGCATCTTGTTTTCTGTATGGCACATACTCAAATTTAACATGTGGCAGCTGTTCTTTTCCCTATAATTCTCCCATGTGTGGTGGTGTGGCTGGTCCCTGCCAGCTTTGTTCAGGATTTAGGCTGAATGTGGTAGACTTCAGAAAAGCCTGGTTTCTGGCTGCCAAAGGACAGACTGCAAGTGGTGGTGTCAGACTGTGTGACATTGTTGTGGAAAGTGAGGAGCAGGCAGCCACAGGGGCTCGCTGCTGAAAAGCCAAAGGACCCTGGGATTGCCACAAATGCTACCACTCAATGCCATAAATGGAGAACATAGCCTCAATTATTCATGGGCTGGCTCTATCCCATTAGCCTCTGAGACTCTGCCCTAGCCTTGGCCTTTTATTACTTATAAACCTCAGTGAGCAGCCAGGATTTCTGAATGAGATCTTAAACCAGGTTGATACTAAAAGCTTGTCAGAATAAAAATCTACTAGCATGGAAGTCTTCAAACACTTGTAAACTGGCAAAAGGCCCTTAGCAAAAAATGTGCAATTAGTGAACCAAAGCTATTAGTAAAACATTGCTAGTAAACCTACTAAGTGTGCTTTAGACATTATAAACAATTTCTAGCAGGTGTGTGCTGGCAGAGTTTGTGCAAGTTTTTTGCCTTGTAGCAGGAATCTTCTCTGCCAAATATGGGAAATTACCTTCTCCTTAGTAAATTCTGTAACCCTGGCCACGAATTCTTTCTTCTCACAGGTATAAATTGTCTGGTTTCTCTCCTCTAAGGTCCTAATAATACAATTGACTGGGGTTTGCGTGCTGGTTTGGCTTTTGTGGGGAGGGTTTAGGGGAATACTGGATGCTGTGTACCTGGAGAAAAGATATTCTCAGCTCTCCAGGCAAAAATATTACTTCCATCTAAAATAGGGGCTTAAGAGAAGGATTATGCTCCAAGTGGTATATAGATGCTTATGAGCTATGGGATCTGAGGGGGAAAATCCTCCTTTAGGCCCCAAGGATGGTATTTTCATGTATTCAGTTACATTTCTCTCTGGTATCTGCTTTCCTATAACTCTCTCACTGATGAGTGGCATCATGGAGTAGTTCCTGTCCTCAACAGTCCAGAGTTTAGGAGAAAGTATGGAAACCTACTTCTGTAACTACAGCAGGCCCTATCTGCAGGAAACAAGAGAGCATTTTCCTTCCCGCCTGTAAGGTCCAGGTGTTAGTAACTCCCATTCCTTTACAATGGTTCTTTGAAAAATGGCAGCAGCTCAGGGATTATCCTGATATTGCTATTTGTTCTGGGTGTTTAGGAACTATACTGACATCAGACCTAGGCCTCCTGCAGGACCCCAGATCCTCACTGTGTCACCAGAATGCCAGACCTTTTCCATCATGTGTCTCTGGCCAGTGATATCTGCTATTCATAACTTTAAATCTTCTCCATGTTGTCTCTTCTTGTCCGAACAATTTTCCTGGAGGTCGTAGGTCTGCAGTTCTTCTGAAATGTCTGCCACCATCAGGTCACCAGCTCCAAAGCAACAGCTGTGACAGTGCAGGAGATCACAGGATTGTGCACCAGACTAACCCGTTCCTTCTTTTTGCCCTCCTTAGAGTTACAGACTGGACATATGGAAGTTCTTCAGAGACAGCAAGAATCCCAGAGCATGTGATCATCTGAATGGCTTACCCAGCGTGCTTCCTGGGTATTTTCTGCATAGCACTTCTGGAAACTATTTAGGGTTTACTAGAGTGGAAATGTGAGGTCCTGTCGTGTTATAGTACAGGCATGTGCTTTGTGCACTGAACTTGCAAAATGATGTCAGAATAGTATAACTCATGCAGTGATGTCTGCAGACAGCCTGGAACAATAACCCAGCACAGTGCAGACCTTTAATTTTGGCAGAGGTTTTTTCATTATACTCTTAAGTATTCAAAAAGAAGTTGTTCTTTTAATATGATATTGTAATTAACTCCGGTAAGCACTGATTGGGAATTCTTTTGGCAAAACCATTTTTCCCTAGAGGGTGTAAGTTCCTATAAAACAAAGTGTGTTTTTGTTGGTTTTTTTTTTCCTTCTGCATAAACAGACTAAAAATAATTGAGTAACTACTGATTGAGGTATTTCTTCTGCTTTCTCAGTGGTTACCTCATAGTAAACATTATGTAAAAGACTTGGAATTGAACAAAATAGGATTATAAAGCTATATTCTAAACTTGTGACCTATAACCAGGGTGTATTGGTCTTCTGAGGTGGGATAGATTCAGGAATGTTTGCCAACCCTTTTAGTGAAGGATTTTTGCTAGTATTCAATCTAATCCCCATTCTTCCCCACTCCTCAGTGCTACTTGAGGCTGTTTCCTCTCATTCTGTCATTTTTCACTTGGGCAAAGAGCCTGACACCTGAGCACTTTGTATTTTGGAGAGGCTTCTCTAGACCGCTCTGGGCAAGTCTTCAGAGCTGCAGAACAAGGCAGGGCAGAGCAGAAGTGGGGTGGGCTCCATGTGATGTATGAGAGAAGCCACCTGGAGAAATCAATGGATGCCTTTCCTCAAAACCAGTTCATTCCCAGTCACCTGGGAGCTGAGTACAGTTTTGCACAGGATTTGACTTCAGTGCCTGTATGACAGCAGGTGTGTCACTGGTGTCACCTCGGTGGAAGCTAATGTGTCTCCTTGCATGCTGTGAGGCTGGGGAGAGACTGGTGGCAAAACTGAAATGATGCAGCCACTGCTCCTGTTGTGTGTGGTTTGGTGGGGTTTTTTGAAGTTTAGTTTTTGGTTTTTATTTTTGTCTTAAGTGGAAATATGTGAGTACCAGGTCTCTATGAACCTGTGGAAGTGATTCTACTGGAAGGTGGGCTGAGGCGGTGTGGGAGCCTCTGGAAGGTGAGATGTACTCATGGGAAGAAACTGCCAGAGGAGGAGGGGGAGGCCTTGGCGCATGGTCTGGAGGTGAGGGAGGTGTCTGGGACAGAGAGTGGTGGTGTGGTGTTTGGCATGACAAGGCAAGGACAGGAATGGCCCCCACAGAGCAGTGCCCTGCCCTGAGGAGCTAGCTAGTATGGCCAGGTAGATTGGTTTGCCGAGCAATTGCCAAACTGTGGTCTGGCCATGAAGGGCAGCAGGACGAGTTGCAGCCAGCCATGGGGGCAGTGCAGGAAAAAAATTTCTCTGGAAGAGTTGTTCTCGGGAGACTGGGACTTACAAGACAGCTAGGGCAGCAGGTGGCTGTATTTCAGCTGAAGTTTACCACACTGGTTTTTGCCAGCAGTGTGAGATGAACGAGCAGAACTTCCGTGCCTGAGCGTGAGCACTCCAGTGCAGGGCTGCTCTTGTGGAAGTTGTCAGCAGGGAATGCAGAAACCACAGCACCTTTATCCTTAAGCGACTCCATTGCCTTTCCCATTAACTTCAGGATCAGTTTGAAACCAATTGTTTATAAAACAATCTGAGAGGTTGCCAGAGTTGCCTTTTGAGTAGTTCCAAGTATTGGCAGTCTGTCTATTTCTTTATACACTCTCACCACAGATGTTATGAAAACAGTCTCCTGCCTCCTGTAACACCGAGATTGAACATTCTTTCTCACGCTTGCTGGCTCTTCCTGGAGTCCCCAGCAATTCCTGCTTTGGCTAATGAATACCAAAACTTGATGAGAAAGTTTGGCTGCAGAATGCTGTGGGGTCCAGGCTCTTGGCTGCGAGGAATCTCCTCACACTGGCGAGCTGTAAGCAGAAGTGGGAAGATGTCCTACCAGGGACCAAGGCTCCAGAGCAGAGGTATGTCTGGGATTTGGGAACCCTCTCTTGTTTTCTCTTAGATTTCCCTCAGTATCCCTGTGGTCATTAGTGAAGAGCACTTGCACTTTGTTAGAGTAGGGAAGCTGGTTACACCAGCTTTTATGTGATGAGAAGATGCAAAGAGCACATCACAGTTCCGATGGCTATCATAAAATAAAGTTGGCAATTTCATGCCTGGCTATAGTGAAAGCTAATTAGCTCAAGTCTTTCTCATCTGAGCAAGGCAACAGCAGGATTATATTGTCTTCCTATTAGGCAATAGTCTTGCCTGACATGAAATGAGATGTCTGGCGATTCTCATAATTGCATACAGCTATTTATTTTTTACCACAGCTTGACTGTCTCACTCTAATAGGCAGCAAAATGGTAATGAGATCTTCTCCTCTTCTCTTGAATTCCTCACAAGCTATGCTGAGGATTCCTGTGCTCCAGTAGCAAATGGGAGGGTAAAGCAGCAGTAGAGGAGAAAGCAGACTCTTTGTCTCTACCCTGAAATCAGCTTGGTGGGAAAGGGTAGCCTGCTAGCTTCTGACTTAATGATGGAATCTCCTGAGTAACTGTTTCATGCTCAACCCTTTATTGTCCCAGACTAAGAGAACTTCTGTCATATCCTCCTGTTATTGCCAGCAGGACCTTATAAGAGTTTTGCTAACTGTTGTTTGCAGGAAGAGGACTACAGCAGCCCATGTAATTGGTTTATAATATGCAGAGATGTTTCCTGTAAGGATAAAAGCTGAGGACCAGAAGGTTGAGAGTGTGGCATATTTCAGGATACTGGAAGGCTTACAGCTACTGTTGTCAGATTCCATCAGTAAAGGAAAGCCTGCCTCACTGACAGTGGAAGATTATGATCTGTGCAAGGACAAATTAAAGTTTATTAAAAGTGTAAAACTCACTTGTTTATAGCAGACTGATTGGTAGCAGAAGCAGAGAATGTCTCGATAGTGTGGTTGGGGGATTAGGAGGAGTATGTTTCATAGAATTATCATAGAGTATTTTAGATTGGTGGTCCACTACCTCCAATCCCTTTCAGTGAGCAGGGACATCTTCATCCAGATCACGTTGCTCAAAGCCCCATCCAACCTGGCCTAGAATGTTTCTAGTAAAGGTATATCTACCACCCTGCTGGCCAACCTGTTCCAGTGTTTCAACACTAGAATTGTAAAAATGTTTTTTCCTTACATGTGATCTGAATCTACCCTCATTCAGTTTAAAGCCATTACTCCTGTTCTATTGCAAAGGGCTCTAGTAGAAGGTTTGTCCCCATTTTTCTCATAAGAGCCAGTGTTTGTGGTGTTGAGGCTAAGGCTGCCCAGACAGCAGGGCTGCTATCAGATGTGCCAAGGGGACCAGCCTGACATGCTGCATCAGGTTCGGGTTATCCAGAATTTTTAAGTGCATAGTGTACAGTAATGAATATAAAGTGTGAATGAAATTCTAACAGCCCTAGGGTTTTTTCTGCAGTTACTTACAAGTACAGTGAGGGCTGGAACTAGAAATTCTGAAGCTGGTGTTTGCCCTTTACTCAGGAATAAATGAAGGCTGGTGTTGGTAGAATTCTTTGGCTTCAGTAACGTCTTGCTCATTGGAATAAAATGAGACATGAGTTAGGAATGAAGGGTGAATAGCTATACTAGAAGGTTCTAGTTTAGGAAAACTTCTGGCACTGGAAATTCTTATTAATACATGGCTAAACTTGTTAGGTGTGAGATGGAGCAGATTTGAGAACACCTCTTACTGCTGCATTCTGAAAAACTAACACTGGAAAAAGAAACAATGATTGTGTGGTGAGATGAGTTGAGAAGGTCAACCTGTTGACTGGCTTAGGTTTAGACAGTAAATAAACTGTAAATAAAACATTCTGGTGCCAGTTGGGCAGAAGGTTCTAGAAGAGTCTTTGTGATCTTAGCACCCATGGCACAGCAGTGCTCCAGGACTGTGCCTGGAAAGCCAGCAGCTGTGCTCAGCCTGCTACCAGTACTTTGTTGCTTGGTCAGGGAGAAGTTCAGGCTGATTCCTTCCTAAGCCTAGGCTTTATCACAGCGTGGTGTTAGTGGAGTACCTGCAAACTACAGGATCCTCCTGAACATAGTTCTGTCTACAATCCATGGAAGTCTTTTGTTATAAAAATGACTCACATTCTCCTCATTTTTCTTGCAAACTCTGATGCTACACCTTAACTGCTGAGACCTTATGTCATCTAAATAATGCCCTTGAATGTTGCTGTTTTCCTGTTCTATTGCAAGCTTTGAGGGCATGATAAGAACTAGTCATGGCCTGTACTTCTTTTCCAAAAGTCTAACCCCAGCTATACATCCAGTGTTCAAAAGAGTTTGGTGTTGCAAGCTCAAATAAATCACAAGTCTGGGGGCCCTATCTGCCTGCTTGTACAACTTTCTGGGATTCGTGAACAAAAAGAGCTTCAGTTACTTCCTATTCATAATCCTAATTTTAGCTGAAGGCTGTGAGGCACTGTTTTCCTCGAAGTAATCATGGCTTGGGAGGAGCTTTCTGGCATGCTAGCTTGGGAGGAGCTTTCTGGCATGCTAACACTTTTGGAGACCTGCATGTAGGAGTCCAGCTGAAACTCTTTGATGCTTATATTTTGAACAAGAATTATAAATCCAGCCTGAACCCTGGAATTCACTTAGCTCTGCAGAAGGTCTCTGTGCAAGTTCAGCCGGGTGTTTGTCACAACAGCCTCATCATGTTTGCAAGCTCTCTGGCATTGCAGTAAAAACTGTTTATTGCAACCTCCCAGTGCTGGTCTTAACAGTAGTCTGCTGAAGTCTGGAGGTCTCAGAGAAGGGGTAATTTCTATGATGTTACTGATGGCTGCCCATTAAAATGAGTTTATGAATACAAGTTAGTGTGGAGCAACTTTATTCCTAACTCCAGCATTTAGAGAGAACACAGAGTTAGTTGTAAGGCTGCTTTGAATTTTGGCACAGGTGACAGAACTGCTTGGTGTCTTTCCACCAGAGAGGCAGCCAGGATTTGGGCTGGGACTAAGATATTTATCATTCTGTTCTGCCTTCCCTTGCCTACAGGGTGAGAATGAGGACTGGTTCCAAGAAGGGCCATGGATTTAGCCTTAGGTGAGGCTAGGCTTAGGAAGCATTCAGGAGAGCTTGGGGACTAAAAAGGGTTTTGTGGATTTATTCAGGGTTTGTAGTTTGAAAAGAGAGGTTGGTGAAGGTTTTGGTAAAGGCATGAGTCTTGATGTGGCAAGTGGTTGCTGGACTGGATTTAAAACTAAGACCAGGAAAAAAAAGTTTGGCCTGGTCTAAGGCTTTATTTCAGCCACAAACTGATCTGATCTTGATGTGGAAATCTCACCCCAGAAGCTTATATGGGGAGATGACTCTGCAGAGTCATCAGCTGATGGTCTTGTCACCATTATCCTACAGTTTCAAGTTGAAACTCTTTTTCTATGAGTCACACAACATATCAGAGGGCTGATTCTACTCCTTGGAAATCAAGAGTCAAGTTATGTAATAAATCAGAAATATTTGATCCTGCCTAACTCCAATTATACAATTATATTTAATTTCAGTTTTCTGTCATCTGAAATGTCATTGCATTGTCCATTAGCAGTTTTTCTCCTTTCAGTACTTTTTTTCCCTCCCTCAACTCCCACTGTTCTAACCCTTTTTAAACTAGGGACCTGAGGAAAAAGGAGTGTGAAGGCATGTTTTTAATGGGATAAAGTATCCCATTTTATCCCATATTTAGTTGCAGAACTAGCAGCTTGAAACATTTTGATCTCTTAAAAATCCAGGGAGTGGGACTCATTGGCAGAAATTTATCTTTTCTCGTTCTTTGAAGGTTTCCAGCTCCATTAGGCCTTGGAATGGACTTTGAAGGCCCTTGAGCAAGTTGCTTTGATATGAAAAGGGCTAAAGTTCCTGTGATCTGTGTGTATGAGGAATTCTTTCTTGGAAGCAGTTCCTCAGACTCATGTTGCAGAAAGCCTTGTCATCTTAGTGCACTTTCCAAAATGCTCTGAGGGGGTATGTTTTGTTTAAGGGAAAGAGGAGGCAGAGAAGGAAGTTTCCCTTTTGCTTGCCAAGGTAAGAGGCAAACTTCTTCTGGAGCTATTGCCATCCCTTGTTACCCTCAGGGGCTTCTTCACTTGCTATTACCAGAGAGTTTATGAACTTTCTCAATGGCTCATTTCAAACTAAAGTGTCCATGTTCCTTCTAGAGCCTGCTGCTTACCAGCTCCATCCCAAATTCATGGGCATGGGAGGGATTCTCAGAGCTTCTAACTTTTAGCTGTAAGCTCTCAGCATACTGCATTAAATGCTGCCACCAGCTTCAGTCAGGGAATGCAGGGTGCCTCTCAGCGAGAGAAGATGAGGAGCTGGTTTAATTGGGACATTCAAAGATGTGGACTTAATTAGGCAATTTTCTTCACCTTGCCTGGGGACAGGAGGAATCACTGCAAGTAGCCAGTGGAAAGGTTTATGAGAACAGTTAAATATCTGCTGCATCTTCTTGTTCTTTCCCATGCAGGCTGGAGCTCCTCAAACTACTTTCAACTGATGTCAGGATTTTTTATCATTTACAAGTGGTTCTCCCATCACCCTTTCAGCAGCTTTGTTCTACTTGGCTATTTCCCCACTGGGACTGTGCATTCTCCATCTGTGATCCATAGGGGAGAGCAGCAAACCACTGTTTGGGTCAGATACTTCATCTAAGGATGAGGTGATTCCCAAACTCTTCTCATCCCAGAAAAACTCTGGTTATATCATCTTCCAAAGAGATAAAGAGGTTTGCTTTCCTTTGTGATTTCCACTTTCTGGCAAAAATCTGTGATTGCTTTTTTGTTTAAAAGAAGCTATAGGTTTTTATTCATGTTGAAATGCCTACAGATTTTTCAGTGAAAATTAATAAAATCTGGAATTAAAAGAACAAAGGGGATGTGCACTTTTTGTGCATATTTGTTCTATTTTTCAGTAAATGAAAAATCTTTAAAAAAAATCTGTTACACATTGCTTTTTGTGTCTAGAAAAAACAATTTCTTGTCTAGCCCCTGTGTGTATGTAAAACACCTTGCCCTTTCCCCTCTCTAATTTTAAGATTTATAGCCTTCCTTTCCAACTGCTAGGCTTTCCTCCACTGAAGAAAAATAAAAACAGCAATAAATTTCCAAATTCAGTTGCCAAAACTAATCCATCATTTGAACATTGGCACCAGCTCTGATAAGATATGGACCTGCATCATTCAGCCTATTCCATGAATTTTTGTTTAGTTACTGCTCTTACTCCGCTGGGAAAAAAAGTTCTGCTGAAGCCAAAAAATGGGTGGGTATTTTCCATCTAACAATTCCATATGTTACCTGCTGGGCCCCCATGTGACAGAGTTGTGGCTATTTGGGAGTACTGTTCTGTTGTTCTGTATTTAGTTCCAGTCTCAGTACTGGGTATATAAAATTGAAATGTGTTTCTCCTTTCTGCTCCCTTTTCATTTATAGCTTTATAAAAATCCCTAGCCAATATCCCAAGTCCCACTAAATCTTTAGCTGTCTTTTAAACCAAATACATAAACCTTGGTAATAAATAAAATAACACATTTATATAAAAACTATCTCATTCTCCTAATAGATCTCCCTAAATTAACATATGTCATCCGTGATATATTAGTACATACATCTGTATTCCTGATTTTATGTAATATCTTCTCAGGAATTTTAAAGATAAAAGTCTCCAAGTATATCAAACTTATTTTTCCTAAATCTCTCTATGAAACATAGAAGTATAACTTTGATTTTTAGAAGAATTGTATGAGCATGAAAATTATGTCCCACAGTAACCCTCTTGCTGTATTTAATTTATTTTTTTTTTTGTTTGTTTGCTAAAAACATTTAGCTTCCTTATTTCTTATCTGACATTACCTGACACGGTATTCACTCTTCAGCAACCATCTGTCTTGGCACACTTTGGATTTAGCTAAGTGAGGAGACATTTTCTTTCATGCTCAGAATGTTTCTGTGAAAATTGGTAAGCCAATCCAGTGGTAGTGGGCAGAGAGGCAGAAGTAGAGGCAAGAAAGGAAGGAGCCATAAAATTCAAAGAACCTTCTTTCAAAGCCAAGTGCTCCCCAAAGCACACTTCATCTCTCTAAGGTTGGGAACACACCTGGGGTGCCTAAATTGGCATCCTAGTCACAGCTGAAAACCTAATCTGAGCCAGGAGGTGAGCCCTTCAGTGGCTGCTGAAGGGAGGCTCAGACTATAGATCAGAGCCATTACCGCAGGGCATTGGTCTCTCCCTGCCCCTTCTCCGTGGAAGCTGAGCATGGGTGACTCCCTTAAACTCGACACACACCATTACCCTGCCCTTTGGTTAATCTCAGACTTGGCTTGTTCTTTCAAGTTTCAGCTCTTGAGTAAGATCTGGAATGTCTCTTAGGCTATACTTGTGGCAAACATATGTTGGGGTGTAGACCACATGTGTGGTGGTGATGGGGTGAAAAAAATAGTATGTGGAAACTTCTCTCTCTCCCCTCCACCCTCTTTGTCACCAATCCATTTCCATGGTTTAACATTTGTGATCTGAAGAATCTGTTCCACAGGCCCTATTTCTGGCTCACTCTGCAAGTTATTCCATTTAACAGGCCTTGCCAAAAGTGGTTGATGATAGCATGAGGGAGAAGTCTAATGGCTTTCAGCTACACAGTTCACATGAAACCCCTGCTACAGAGCTGACATTAAGTGAAATTACTGCTGAACTAGAACCTTCTCATGTCATTCAGTGGAACCTGTTCTTTCTGAGGTGTGACATCCTTCCCCGTGGCAGTGCATGCCATTAAACTGTTGAAGGTCTGCAGATCTTCCTGATTTACAGGATTATCTGGCAAATGTTTTTGCTTTGCTGAATGTACTAGAGATGTGCTCTTTCCACTTCACTGAACTAACTAGATCTTAGGCTTCTAGTTTGGAGGTTTTCTTGTTGGTTTTTTTTTTTTTTTTTTTTGCACTGGTAGCTTGGATCTAGGAACCTCGGGTAAAACATCACTCATATTGTCTGTGATACCTAACATGAGGTGAAAAAGACTATTTCCAGCAGCATCAAAAAATTATTGTAAGGAGACTCCAGAATTTCTTGAGGAAAGCAGGCTGTTGGCAATGCTGTGATGTTGGAAATCTGCTTAGAAGGTCATGAGAATTCATTGCTGGGAAGAAGAAAGGTAGGAATGGGGACAAGGTGACATAAGCACTGCCAATGCCTCATGCCCCTGGCTCCTGAAAGCTTAGATGCTCCTGTTGGAACTCCAAGGGGCAACCCTATGACCAAGGAGAGCAATTCTGCTGCTCTGGTAGGATGTAGATCTAATCTTCTCACTGCTGACCCATGAAAGGGCAGAAAATTGGAGTTTTTCTTCTGAGATCCTTACCAGACTGCAATTCTGATTAGTTGTGGCTGGGCAAGAATGCCAGGCTTCATTAGAAATTTCATCCTTTTGAAATTCCCCAGGAGCCAAGCAAGGATAAAAAGAGCATCTACTGACCAGGGACAATAATGAACATGTAGGCTGCTGGCATGCAGAGTGAGGTACATCCTGGTGCTGCTCCCTAATATTCTCCTTTAACAGCCCACAGGCATCCTGGGGAAGGAAATACAGCAGACCAAAGGCCAGGGAACAGACAAAACAGGAAAGGTACAAGCATTCAAGACCCCTCGCAAATGAATCTGATGTATTAAAATGTATCCCACCTTCAGTCAGAAGCTTTATCAGGTGCCCTCCTGACCCTTTGTCCTTCTGTCTCTCTGCTTCAAGCCTGTTGCCTAGCTGGGAGTTCTGACTTGGCATTAGTAACCATCTTATTTTATCAAAATTGCTTGTTGTTGACTAGATCGTTTTCTCATGTCCCTTCAATTTGAGCTAGCTGAATATTGCTTGCTCTCCAGTAACTATTTCTTTTTCTGCTGTCAGTAGGTATGTGAATGGAGGAGTCTGCCTTCTTTCTGTCATTTCTCTAACTCCTTCCAAGCAGCTGGAATTTATTTTAATAAAGTTCATTTCAATGGAGCCTGGAGCCATAATACATGAGGCTGTGATCTCAGACAGGCTCATAAATTAAGCAGGGTCAGCTCTGGTCGCTGCATGCATAGGAGACCTCCAAGGACACCCTGTGTGCTGCTCAGGCTGTGCCAAGGATGCAGCGACTGCCAGACTGTGCCTGCCCAGGAGGCTGTCTCCTTTGGCATGCTGTCCCTGGCCACTGCCAAATGCTTCAGAGGGAGATACACGATCCCTGCGTTGGGTGAGTTATTCTTAACCGATCTTAAGATCCTCCTAGACCTTTGTGGCATGAAACTGCTGGTCTGCTGTCTCACGTGTGCAAGGGTAGCTGGGGGCACTGGGCTCACACAGTGCCTGGGCCACGTGCTGACAGTCATACAAAAGGTGCTCCTGCAGGCTGCTCTGCCACCAGCCCCATCCCAAACCTCACTGTCTGTCCTGAAGGCTGAATAAACCACAGGGGTATCTGGACTTTGTGAGGAAAGGAGCCAACTTGAACATACCCTTTGCAGTTTTCCCCCTGAAGCTAGATAGTAAGTATGTGTTCTTAAAAGATAGATAGTCATAAAGACTCCAAAAGACAGTGACCTCTGCTGTAGTAATTCTGCCTTCTCAGGAATTAAAGCTTATTTAAATAAGAAAGAACTTTTCTTGTTGTACTTAAAACTCTTGGTTCACATTATGTCTCTGACAGAAAAACTGAAATGCCTGTCTGCTTTCCCCCTCCGCTTATTAAATGCTTTTCTGTGTGTAAATCCCTATATTCAGCAATTATGTCACCTCTAAAACTTCTCTTCTGTAGGCTGAATTAATTGAATGGAATAAGCCTTACATTTGAAGTCTTGTTTTTCAGTTCTTGTGGTCCATACTACTACAGATAGCCCTGCTCAGTGATAAAGCCTGTGTGCTTTGATATCCAGCAGTGTGTTTTTAATTCAGACTACAATAAAATCCACTGATTAGAGGTAAAATAATCCTTTAGGCTATGTTCAACAGTGGTTCTTCTTCACCAGTGAACTTATTAATTTAACCTTTCCCCTCCCAAGCAGAGGAAACTCCCAAACATACTAAACATTTTTTCCTGTTAACATTTAACAGTTTTTCTAATACTCTGATCTTAGTGTTTAAAGCAACTGTGAGACGTGGTCTCTGTTTTCTGGAATAGCACGATGTGGAAAGAGAGGCCCTCAAAGAGCAGGAAGGCCTCCAGGTCAGGAACTTTCAAAAGCTGTCCTGTGACCTTCCCACTAGAGAGGGATGTACCAACCTCAGGAGAAGCCTCTTCTCATTTTTTATAGTCTCTGGTGGTGTTGAGTGAGATAGGACTATTTGTTTTCCTTCTCTTGTTTTTCTGGCCCCCTTTCCTCTTGCCATAGTGTGCTGCTTCACCAGCCGTGGAATCAGAGTTTGCACAGAGATTTATTCACCAAAAGTTTAAATTCGTAGCACCGCTGTGCTTCCCACTTCTCTTTCTTGATGCTTTTTCTTTTGCATAGTTTCAAGATTATCTCAAAATTTCAGAAGAAACAAACGCTGTTTGAGCAGGCATGAGGTGGGTTTTTCCACTGACAAAACTGATAACACTTCTCATTTCTGACCAGAGATTAATTTTGTGACTCCCTTCAGGTTTTTTTCTCAGCTTAGAAATCTGCTATCAGTCTGGAGTGCTGAGTGTTTCAGTTTTTATTGGTCTGAATGTGAAACACATCAATAACAGCCTCTATATAACAGACAGTCAGATGCTAATCTCCAAGTCTCACTTGACTTTGTTTGGTATCTGAATCTAAGTCTGCAGAGGGACTGTGACAAAAGAGTGTTAATGCTTGTTACTAATTAGTTTCCTCATCTTCTCAGTGTCTGTCTGTGCCATCACCTGAGAAATATTGCCTGCATGGTGTTATAGGAGTGTCAGATATTCTGGATTTGGATACCAGTGCTGATGTACTCTCCTGAAATTCTGTCTGGGCAATGACAAGGACTCAGCCAGGTGGTTTTGCTTGAGAATGACTGGGTATACTCTGTAAGAGCTGTGTTTTGTTTTCATTCTGCAGCAAAGATACTCTTCAGCATCCAGCCTGCATTTAGTTATAATTTGCTCCCAGGGTTAGTGTCCAGGGTGTATTGCAATGTCTCTTGTATTTTGTGGTGTCTGTCTGTCCCTGATTTCAGATATGCTACAGGTGTGCTACAGGAGTTTTCTTAGTAGCTATCAGGTGTCCTGGATGAGTGGGCTGAAGTGTCAGAGGCTGCTTAAATGGTTGATGCAGGAGAAAGGGATACTGAGTCGAGTCGAACCAAATGGAGAGTAGAAGGAAGTTGAGTCAGAGGTTCTAAATGTGCATCAAGAAGGAAACTTCAAACATTTTTCTCTTTTGCAGAAACAAATAGAATTCTGTAATGACCTCAGATGTGTTGTGTGAATGGGTGTGGATGTGGGTGACTCTGTGAGTGTCTCTATAACATGCTACAGATGTTTTTCTGTTTGCTTGCTTGTTCTGGACATTTTGTTCAGTTCAGCTTTGTATTGTTTTCCAGACCATTATAAAATAGCTCATCTCCAGGCACTGGGCACTACTTGGTGGAGGTATAGCATCCACTGATTAAACATTTACCATCTCTTGAGATTAGGAAGAGCTGCCTTCCTTTTCCAGAGTGCACCAACAGGCTCTGCAACATTCCCTGCCTGCAGCAAAGGTTTTGTCTGCCTGTGCCCAGGAGCAGGTCTGCTGTGTGCAGCTGTAACCTGGGGTGAGACGCTGTGAAACAAGCTGTGTGAGATCTGCGTGGAGCCTTGGCAGGGTTCCCCCTGGAGAGACCTGGGAGAGTGGTGAGAGCTGCTGCTAAGCTCAGGCCCTTTGTCCTTACTGCAGCTATGTTGCAGATATGCCTGACCACGTTCCTACCCCCTGGTCCCTGAGCCAGTGACTGGAATTCATAGCCTGACTCGAGAGCTGCCTTGCCTTTGAGGACTTGTCTGGCAACTGCTGGACTGAGCCCAACCCTGATTAGAGCCATGGACATGCTCTGCTCCTGCCCTGCACTCATGGGTGGGAGCACTGCCCTGCCTCCCCTGCCCTTGCAGAGCCCTTGCAGAAGCCTCAGCCCTTGCAGAGCAGCCCTCTCCTGCTGCTGTGACACCCTGCATCTGGCAAAGCTACAGCTGAGATATGCAGGGCATCCCAAGCTTGTACTAATAAAACCTTTACAACATCCCTCACCACAATGTGTTTCTGAAATGCATCCAAGAGGTTAAAGCCTTGATTTGGAATACTAATCACCACCTTTCTATTAAGCCAAGCTTTTTTTGGTGGTGTTCAAGCTTCCAGGGAAAGGAAAAGCCTACATCAGAGATGGAGGGAGACATTTGAAAGACAAGATCCGCTTTTCATACATAATGCCACAACTTCAAAGTCCATTAGCTAGCACCAGTAGCACATGATTTATTTCAAAATAGTTCCATGTGATACAGTATTTTGAGAGGTCATCTGTGCCTTTTGTGGGGTTGTTTAAATATATCACGTTTATGGAAAGTCAGTTAACAGCAGTTTCAGCCTCAATGCATTAATGAGTGATACAAACTGTACAATAGGTACAGCATCTCAAAGTCCTCTGCACATGTATTCACAGGGTTCTACACACAGAGTGTTTTTAAAATAGGACCTCCTTATAGTTTTTATTTCCAAATAACACTGGCAGCACTTTGTAGATCTTGCAGTTCATATGAGAGAAGACTTCCAGCAAAAAATAGGAATTGCTCTGGTTGTCTTCCATGAACTTACTTTACCACAGCCTTTAGGAAAGTATTTTCCAGCTGCTCCTTTTTTCTGAACAAAGAAACTGAAAACAGAGGCTGAAACAAAAGCATCTTGCAGGCCACTGGAGGAGATAGGAGGCCATGTGAGGAGGGGGTTTCTGGCTGTGATTCCCTTTCTTGCTTCCAAAGGCCTTGTCATATTCTGCATTCCACCTAATCCCCCAGATTTAGATGCTAGCACCACTGGGACAATCTGTGTGTCCTTTTCCAATCAGCAAATGGAGTAGCTGGCTAGCTGGGGATGACTGACTCCTACTGCCCAGAGATTCTCTTGACTGCCAACACTTTGCACCACCCTGACTTAATGGACTTTGCTTGGAGTAACAGGACCTGACTCCTAAGATGAACCAGGTAAGGGAGGACAAATACAGCAACTGAACTGATTCCTGACTTTCCAACATGTAAGTATTCTAAACTGTGGGGAAAAACTCATCCACACTTCTTGAAGTCTTCACAATCTCTTCTTTGTGTCCTCTTTCAGGGCAGAGCTGACAGGAACCGAGACAACAATCAGCCTGTATACTTAATTAGTGCAATTTCCCTTGAGTGGCCTGCTGCTTTTAGGCATAGATACAATCTGCTGTGCATGACATCCATAACTTAGATATTTGGAATAAAAGGTGGGAAAATATCTCCTTTTTATGTGTGCAATCTCATCCATTCCTCTTTGGTCACTGGGGGTGTCCTCTAGAGTCAAAACAGGACTGGGGGAAAGTACTGGTGGGAATTCAAAGGCACAGCTTAATGTATCTTGCCAAAATAAGTACTCGGGGAAAGGCAGAGAACTACTTCTGTCTCTGTATCGCCCATTCCATGCAGCAGAATCTGGGTGAGGGGTTCTGCATGACTGCAATTATAAGGTCCATGCCTGTATCTACAAAGGAAGTTCTAAATATCAAGAACATGAGCCTGGGAGAAGTTTGAAGTTCCATACAGATGCAGCAGGACTCAAGAAACAGAAGTGACAATTGCATTTGTTTAACACTGCAAACAGACACTTAGTATGAAATCAGGCACTTGAGCCAGTTCCCAGTTCACCAAAGCCACTTGTTTTAATGTACCAACACTGCTACAGACCCTCAGCTATCCCTCTGGGCAGCAGTTGAACTCAGCAGTGTGTGGACATGGGTGTTCCCTGCCTGGTGCCTCCTTGCTGTGGCCTTGCAACATAGGACTACATAGCAAAGGCCTTGGGTATTTCCTTGCTTTTTCCTGGTTCCTCCTGAACTTTGCCCAGTGACTGCACTACACAGCTATAACTTGTTTTCTGATAATCTCCCTCTTAGCCATTTGGACAATTTAAGAGTGGAGTCATCTACCTGTGGTCCAATATTCTACACACTTCAAGAGTGAACTTGTTTGGATAAGGCCCTGAGCCTTATCCACAACCTGGGAGGTGTCCATGCCCATGGCAGGGCAGGTGAGACGAGATGATCTTTAATGTCCATTCCAGCCTCCTAACACACTGTGATTCTATGATTGTTAAAACTATTTCCCCATGCCATGGTCTGGTCTCTTTCTACGGGACAATCACACCAAGCTTTGTCATCTTCGAGTCTGGGGGTCTAGGATCAAAGCAGCTGAGATTGATCCTGCTCCCATGAATTAGCTCTTTTGACCAATGCTCAGGAGAGTCTAGTTCACACAGTTTAGCTGCATTTGGACATGGGGAGGTGAGGAAGTAGCTCAGCTCATCCTGACTCAAATGTGAGTGCAGTTTGTCATAGTTCTACACATCCAGCTACTACTGTCAGCAATGGCTAATTCTATAATATGGTGTCAGTTGTTCCACTTATTTTCTTATCTAGTTCCTTTGTTCCTAGCCATATTTCAATAACACAGTTTCTTAAACTCTGCTCCCACTTCTCAGTTATTGCCATTCCTGTTCCAGGGAGCAGCCTGTGTTGTCATAAGGAGCTGTTAAAAACTCCAGGGGAAGCTTAATCACAACATTCATTTAGAAAACAGTAAAATATGAGTGATAGTATTGCTTCCCCTGGAGATGAGGAAGAGTTAACAGTTTGTAGACAGTCAAACACTGGTTCTGAATGGGGCTGCAGCCCTTTCAGAATCAACTGTTCTTTTTTGATAGGTTTTTGAAAGGGAGGACTTAAAGAGGCTTCTAAGTAGCAATTTGGAGGGTAAGTAATAACTAATGGTTGATACTTTATTACAGTGCTAGAGGGCACTGTACTGTTGAAGGTACTGTTTATGGATCAAATATAATAGCTAGGAGCTAGACAGTTTAATGGCTTGAGATTCCTTTGCACGTTTTGTTAAAGAGACATGTTAATCCTGACAGTGTTGTAACTCGTAATAATTGCCCTCCCCCTGTCACAGACATTCTCTCTGTTTAGTTCTTTGTTGTCCTGACCCTGTGGACTCTTTTCTTCTGAAGATGTGCAAGAAAATATAAAGTGCTGCCATTCTGGATAGAAAAACATTCTGCATGCAGTTTGCAGTGGTGCAAATGTCTGTGTGTGGTTCAGGCCACATGAAATCTGAATTTACTTGTCTGAAGTACAGCTGTGGGCAGCAGCCCTCCATGAAAATGTCTTCTATCCAGTTAGATCATCTTTAGAGTTGATAGATAACAATGAAATGTACTTCTAACTGCTGTCAGTTCAGATAAACACAACTTAAAGCCCTTTCTACAGAATGCCACTCATTGTCTTACAACACTATCAGAAAGCTGATAGTGTCCATCACTGTGTCCCTAAACAATTCTCACCTTGTGTGCTTCCGTGTTAAGTGTTTCTCTGGGGAAAACTGTTTTATCTCTGCTGCTGGACTTTTAAATTGAAAATAGGAAATAGTGACACTCTCTGAAAATTCATACCTTGTCTACAAAGTTCTTTATGGAAGTTTATTCACACTTTTTCCCCCTAAGATGTGGTTTCATACATCATTCATTCATTGGTCTAAACAAAACATTCATACATTAGTCTAAAGTATTAAAATAGTTTTTTTTTTAGATTAGAATTCAATATCAAAGTTAAACATGAATATTCACTTTTTAAAGTTTGTCTGTTTTTTCTCTTATTCTCACTTTAATTTTTTCTTATTAGGAAGACAAAAAAAGGAAGTTGCGGATTTTACTTTTTTTTAGAAATATTTGTAAATATCAAATTTCCTACAAGTATTTCTTTTCTTTATAAAGTTTTGAAAACCTAATTTCTATGTTTTCACTTAGAAATTTCTTTTAAAGTAACTTGACTACTTCTCTTTCTGAACTTCAGTCAGTGTTATCGTGTAAGTTCTTCCTGTATAATCAAAACATGAGGAGAAGTATGTTCTTGCTGTTTCTGGCCATCACCAAAAATATCAGTCCCAGACAGTGATATCATGACAGCAAAGCAAACCTTGAATGATGAACAGTCTGTGCTTTTACATGGTCCCAAATAGAAATGCACACAGCTAGCAGACCCATGAAATCTACTGTCTGGAAGATTTGTTGCAGTGGGTGAAAGTGTCTTCGGGAAGAGTTTTCTGGCAGCAAGCGTGTTGTGGGTTTGGACTTGGGTCACTGCCCAAGTGCACTGAAGGGACAGCATGCAACTGAAGGTCAGGGAGACCCAAAACTGTGAGGGTAAGCACCAAGAGGGTAGATGTTCCTATAAAAATAATAACTTTTATTGCCAGTTTCTTTTACTGCAATTTTCCTTTTCCAAGTTGTGTGAATTAAGTCTGAAGAATGATCCTACTGAACACCTGAATTGTCTTCAGTGGCCTTTCCTACCTTTCAGAATATGACTTCTTTCTTCACCTCGCATGGCTGTGCCTGCAAATCCCATCTTGCACATTCCCAGGCACCGGTTTCCAGAGCAATTTTTGCTTGGCAGTGAACTGCTATTTTTCCTGCTTCCCCTCCCATCCCCCAGTTCATGTTCTAAGCAGCTGTGAGGTGGGCTGATCCTTCTCAGAAAAAAATCTAGCTGTTGGCCTGTCACAGGAAGAGAATTAGCTCTCTTCACTGCTTTGCATCCCATGGTCCTTTCTTCTTCTTTCCTTTCCCCTTTGCCTTTTCCCTTTCATCTCAGCTTGCCTTTTTATTTCCCTGCTGCTGCCTTAGAAACTATGGTGCCCTGTCATTTTGTTCCCCCCACACCGACCTTCATGGATTGAAGACATCAGAATCACAAAGGAAATTTTTCCAAGTCCATAGAGTTGGTTTGAGGGGTGGCTGGTAATTTTTCACATATTGGGTGTTTCTAAGGAGATACTTTACAAGTATGCTGGGTTTGATTAAAATGGCAGCTCATATCAGAAAAGTGAGAAAGACACCAGTACTGTCTGATGTTCACCTGGAAGGTAGACAAGGAACTTGAGGGTGGATTTATAACATTTCAGGAAGTTTCTTCCAAGCCGTATGAATCTCCCTCTCTAAAATACAAGAAATGTTAATGATTCCCACATACTAGAAAATGGTTTCCTTACTAGTTGTTCCACATCTGTGATTAGTTTATAAGGGTTTCATTTTGGTCTTAGCTCCTTATCCTACAGTACACTGAAGTATTTGAGTTGTTCTGTTTTGTGACACTGCCAGTGGCTATAATCTTTATCCACAAAATCTTTCTTGTAGGAGTTCTCATCGTTCTGTTTTGCAGTGGATGGCACAGTCTTGGGTGCTACAAGAACTTGCAAAACTACTGGACTGAGACAAAGAAGACGAAGATTGGTGCTCATTAGAAAGCCTCAGGTAGCAGTGACTGCAATGCTCCTCATTAAGGAATGTGTTCCTGGTTTTCTGGCTTACTCAGCCCCCTTACAGCACACTTGTGTGCTCCTGGGTGCCATTTCAGTCCTATGACTTACCCTTTTCTCAAAATGTAGATTAATAATGGGATGCTGGCCAGCACACAGGGAAGCAGGCTAATGGCTAAGAGCGGGAAATAGCCAATTAAAGGATCAAAGTCAGGGAAATTAAGCCTTGAGAGGAAAAGACACAAATAGGGTGGGGTTGGGAAGAGTAGGGTAGTAGTAGCCCTCAGGGGACACAGCAGAGTAGGAAATGGGACCAGAATCAAAGCAGCTGAGGGCAAAATGCAACTGCTATCCCATGTGGGAATTGTCTTAGAAGGGAGAGAAGCAGCACAAGAAGAGAGAAATGGAAAAATTGTGTGGTATGTACCCCGATTTTGAGAGTTGTTTAGCCACTGTACCCTCAGGGCCGCCTCCGGTGAGCTGGGCTGAGCACACAGAGCTTCCCACGAGGTTCAGCACCTGCAGTAGGTGCCTGCAAGCTCCTGCTTCCCTTCTTGGCACCTCTCCACTGCCCCTTACTCTCCTTCCTCCCTGGATCCCTCCCTCACATGGCTCCTCCCATGCCCCTGTCATCTTGTCTCCGCTTTTGAAGCTATGCTTACTAAGACCCTTACTGATATCCCCTGCTTTTGACAAGCTAGTTCCTTCATTTCAATGCCTTAAGTGCACGTAGATGTGACCCTGCTTAACCAAACCAGCTATTTGGAACTTGGTGCAGCATGGCAGTGAGAGCATTCCTACTTTGGAGTAGAGGGAGCCTGCACTCACCCAGCTGAAGCCAACACGAGGTGACTTGAACAGCACTGAAATAGGACATTCCAAAGAATGTGCTCGTGTTGTGTGCTGAGTGAAGTTACCCAAGAGACACTTCTGTTGTAGAAGGGTTTTTATGGTAAATTCGATGTTTACAAAACAGGGAAAGTACTGAAATATTTGTTTGGGTTGATTTTCCTCCTCTGAATCATTTAAATGGCAATATGCAAAGCAAAGTAATTTTTCTTGTATGTCACACTGTTTCATTAAGGCACTAACAGGAGACACTTGATCTAGAAATTAAGATAAGTTGCTTCAATCAGTACTAAGTAGCAGGTGCCCTTAGTGATTAAATGTAATAGAGTATTTCCATTATTCTATTAAGCTTTATGTCAGCAGTTGTCATAGTTCCTCTCATATCCTGAAATACTGTGAAAACACGTTCAGAACAACATTTCAGGATCTTGGAATGAATGCTTTCTGAGAGTGTAGACGAATACAATTTTCTTAGCATGGAAAATTTACAAAATTTGTGTTGGGTCTATAGCAGATTAAAAACCAGGAACTGATATGTTTTCCTATGAAGGATGAAGTATTAGGTTTAATAATACAGTATATTTCTGACACAGTGTAGAAGTTGTTCTGCTTCTTTATTTACTATATTATTTGTGAAAAGCACAGAAGTACCTTTCTCTGAGGAATGTGCTCTGTACCTTTCTCAGGGTAGTGTGCTCTTTCCCTGCTGTTTGGTGCTTCTCACATGTATTGAGGGTGTTGGGGATAAAACTAAATCTATTACACAGTAAGATACTTTATTATTTAAGTTGGAAAAGACCTCTAAGACAACCAAGTCCAACCCAGCCCTACCAAATCCACTACTAAGCCATGTCCTTTAGTGCTACTCCTGCTAAATGCCTCCAGGGATGGAAACTCAGCCACTTCACTGGGCAGCCTGTTCTAGTGCTCGATAACCCATCAGAGAAGAATTTTTTCTTGCTGTTCTATCTAATCTGAGTTCACGGGGACAACCACTGTCCTGTCCTGCTGGCCACACTGCTCCTGATATAGGCCAGGATGCCTTTGGCCTTCTTGGCCACCTGGGCACTGCTGGCTCATGTTCAGCTGCTGTTGACCACCTTTCCTAGGTCCTACTCTGCTGTGCAGCTTTCCAGCCCCACTTCCCCCAGCCTGTAGCGCTACGTGGGGTTGTTGTGATCCAAGGGCAGGACCTCGCACTGTGACTCGTTGAGACGCACACAGCTGGTCTCGGTCCATCGATCCAGCCTACCCTGACCCCTCTGCAGAGCCTTCCTATCCTCTGGCACGCTCCCACATAACTTGGTGTGGTTTGTGAACCGAGGGTACACTCAATGCCCTTATCCAGGTACTTGATAGGCATTAAACATGACTGTTTCATCACTGAGCCCTGGGAACACCATTGTGACAGGCTACCAGCTGGATGTAACTCCAGTCACCACCTCTCTGTGGGTCTGGCCATCCTAAGAGACTTTTACCCAGTGAACAGTGCACCCATCCCAGCCATAAGCAGCCAGTTTCTCCAGGAAAATGCTGTGGGAAATGGTGTCAAAGGCTTTACTGAAGTCCAGGTAGACAACATCCACAGTCTTTGCCTCTCCTCTTAGAGGGTCACCTTAGAAGACCAAGTCAAGCAGGACCTGCCTTAGAGCAGCAGATAGAGACAGAGAAAAGCAATAGAATAAATGCTTGAAGGATGATTAGGTCAGTACCCTGGGCTTTTAGCTGCCATTTAAATTTAAATATGCACTGCAATGAAGTAAATAGGCCAAATGAGTCTACAGAGTGCTTTGGTGATGTGCAGTCTGAGACATTCATAGCAAATGACTATGTGATGGCTTCCTGTGGTCAGCTACTGGGAGTGAGTGGCCTCCATCACACACTCCTCTATAATGCATTGTGTGGAACAAAACACAGCTGTAAACAGTGCCTTGAGCTGGGTTGTCGAGGCAACACCAAGGGGTTCATACCTGGTGCACTGATCTCCCTCGGCCCTGATTCACATCATAGCTATATTTAGTCTTCACAATATCTTTCCAGGATATATATTATGTTACAGAACCTGACAACTGTAGAATTCCAAGTCTGACAATCTTGTAAGTTAATAATGAACTTTTTTTTCTCAAAGTAACAGGAAGGGAGGCATATAACTTATCCACTTAATTGAAATCGGAGGAGTTCTGGTTTTATTTCTGTCAGCACAATCCCAGGGAAGTCAATCATATGGAACCAAGTGTGCAATTTAATTCTAAAGTGTTTGTTATATTCAAGATGCCTGTGTCCACATGGGGTGGGATCCTACCAATCCAAACTGAAACAATTCAGTTTCTTTCTCAGCTGAACTTTTACTGATTTAAGAAAACCACATATTTTTCCAAACAACTGGTGCAAGACAGGTGAGGCAGCAATTGTGTGGGAAACAGGGGCAGGATTCATACACTCTCCCACAGCCTCCCTGAGAAGTGGGAGAGAAGGGGGAAAAGGCTTGTGATAACACATCAAACTCCTTTTGTTTCATCTGCTATCAAAACAGTAATGTGATTCTGTTAATTTAGATAAATATCTAAGGGCTGGTTCTACTCTGGCTTACATCAACTGTTTATTATACTAATGTGTAATATATACGTGGCCAATTCTGAGATAACAGCTGTAGTTCAGTGTCCATTCTGGCTGCATTACTGCTTAGAGAGACATGCTATTTTCTCAGAAATGTTACTGAAAAAAGAAATCCACAGGCCAGGAAAAATGGGATATTTTTGAAAATGTTTCCCGTATCTCCATCTAGGCCCATGCTGACTGAATTCAAATAGACTGATGGGATCCTTACTGCTGTTCCACATATTCAAAACAAAAAGGCAAATTCAGCAGTCATTTGATGGCAGGAATAAGTCCAGCTCCTTATGTATTGTCTAGTTCCCTTTGAGAAGGCTTGCCCACCTGCTGTCAAGAAATGCCTGACTGGGTTAAGCAATTCCCTGGCTGTGGTCAGGACAGATATCATCGACTGAAATATAGACACCTAACTGCTGGTTTTGTGTGGGATTATCTTGTATCAGCTGAAGGACTTTGAGTTTGTCTTTCTTGAAAGTCCAACGAGTTCCTCTCAATTCATTGTTCTGGCTTGCCAGTGCCCCTTTGAATAATAACCCTGTCCTGTAACACTGAGATTTGGTACCATCCACAAACTAGCTGAGGTGCACTCTGTCCCAAAGTCCAGCTTATTAATACAGACAGCACCTGATATCAAAAAGCATTGTCCCCTGTATTGATCCCTAGGGAGAACCAGTCACCAGGCACAACCTTTTAAACCCAGACATTCCTTGTTTTTTCTCTTCACAGTCTACCTATTCAAACTAAATGTCATCAGTTTGACTATGAGGCTACCATGGACACCATGCCAAAGATATTTCTGTACTTAAAGTAAAACAATATTCACCACTGTTCTCTCATCCACAAGTAATCCATACAATTTGCTAGAATAGTGGTCCTTTCATGACAAAATCCAGTCCTTGGGGAGAAGCAGTGCTGAGCATGTTCCCAGTGTTCCCTGGCTTCTGCCTTCTCTCCAAAGATCTTCCATGTATGAGATCAGTTCCAGCACATAACTTCATTCTTCCAGTGCCCAAAGCTATACACGAGTTTCCCATGCAGAACTCTGATTCCACATGCTTTCCTTCTCTTATTAACAGGAAGGAAAGATGCCAAGAACATGGGAACGTGTGTCCCAAACCACAGCCTCATGTAGGAAGTCTGCTTTTGGCCTCACTTGATAGCATTTTCTTTCCATTGAGTCTCTGTGCACAGTGTGAAGATGATAATGTTTCAGTGAGCAAAGCATAAATGCTCTGTGCCAACCTGATAATCCCATCTTATTTTGCACACTCAACTAGGGATGTTCCTTTCCTTCCCTCCCTTCCTTCCTCTGTCTCCTAGCATCCTGTTAAGTGTCTCTCCCACTTTTCTCTGACATGCTAATCAGTGTGATCTTTACAGAACACATTCAATTATTGTTATTACTGAGGTGTCTGGATGTGCTGATGAAGTTCATGATGCTGCTATAGCAGGTGGTAACCAAGCATACTTTAGCCAAAGGTTTTTTAGCCAAGTATGACAAAGGCAAGACAAAATCAGAGCAGTGAAGCAATTTGAATGATATTGTTTAAATCAGGAGCAGAACCAGGACCCACAGATTTAAAATCTGTTTGATCATCTGCTAAACCACAGTTTCTGTAAATCCACTGTGGTGGTTGTCCACATGCCTGGGTTGCAGGTCCTGGTGACAGAATGCTTTTTATATTCCTTTAATCCTATGTCTGTGCTCCAAAGTTATTCAGCTCTTCCCGACATCGTACAAACATGAGGTCATATAATTCACCTCAGAAGAACACAGGACTTGTGTAAGTAAATCTTAATCCCCGTTCCTCCAGCAATATCTAGAACCCAGGTCCTATGCATACCAAGTTTTACCTCTGAGTCCTTTTGTTTCCCTTCTCAGACTTCTGTGTTATGATTCAGTGCCATGAATCTCTATGCTATAAATACCATATTTGTCCCCTGGTCTCAAGAAAAGCTGATGTGTATGGAGCCTCTGATGTTTGGGAGATGAATTCCTCCACTACCTGCAGAAGAATGATTTCTCTTGTTGGTCTTGTCACTAAGTTTTTCTTCCCTTCAGGAATTTAAATTACCGTATTCTGCCAAAATTTCCTTCAAGGAAAATTGAAACTATTCTTGGTACAGTGTGATTATTCACTGGAGCATTTTACTGAGGTGTGCCCTCTGGATATCTTCCTATTTTCCCTACAAAATCACCCTGGATGTGGCAATAAATGCAGCCTGCATTCAGCCACTGAATTAGTGTCCATGGAACCCTGAGTAAGGAGAGCTGGAGTGCTGGAAGTGCATGTTTACTCTGAGTCGTGGGCTTGGCTTCTGTAGGAGCTGGAGGTGGATCCCAGCTGAAGGAAAAACAACCCAAGACCGTGTCTCTGCTGCTGCCACAACCTTAATGGGCAGGAAAACAAAAGCAAGCAGGAGACCAAACTGGCCTTGAAATGCTGAGTGGGGCTTTTGGAAGGAAAGGAGAGGATAAGGTGCTTGGATTGTTTAAACAGCTGCAATGAATCAGCAGCTCTCTTTCCCCAGTCCTCCCCTTGCTGCACAGCAGCCCCCTCTATGCCAAGGAAAACAAAGAAATCCCAAAAAGTGCAATCTACCACAGCGCAGCCGAAGCACACTGCAGGACAGAACCAGCACTTAAACTAGGCAGTAAGGAAAGAGATGGTTTCAGATGAGGCCTAACAAGAGCTGCAAAGACTTGTTCCAGGAGCAAAGGAGAACAGGAGGAAAAATGGAGAGGAAAACACTGAAAAGGAGAGGGCCAGACTTGGCTTTGCTGTAAGTAGAGCCAGCTGGGCTAATCACAATGAAAGTTCCTTTCAGCTGTGGCAGGATGAGATATGCTGCTGCTGCCACCTGCAACCTGTGGCTCCTGTCATAGCTGCTCAGCACCACCAGCTAACAAAGCTGCTGCTAACCAACGTGGCAGCTTCTGTGTCCCCAGCCAGTACAGCTCTCTGGGAACTTTGAGCCTGTGGAACCATATTCCGGCCACAGCCAAAAAGTTTGGAACCTCGTAAGAGCCACGTACCTTACGGAGAGCGCTTGGGGGGTGCTGTCACGTGTGGATCAAAGCAGTGTTTTGAGGACAGCCCCAAATACGAGGGGTCCGTAGGACATCTGCAGAGAAACAGGTGAGTGAGGATTGCTAAGGCTCAATCTGCAGTAGCACTCAGGTTATTGGTACATGGCCTGCAATCCTCACCCCGCTCCCCTCGGCAGCCGCTGGGCTCAGCTCTTTGCCTGGCTGCTGCTGGATCTGTTGGGCCAGTGCCTGTTTAAGGATAGTTATTGCAGGGCGTGCAGTTACAGACTTTGTAATTGCTCAGCTGATGCTGTAATGGTCTCTCTGAGGATTCAGCCCAGCAACGGTAATGATACAGCTGGCCTGTCTTGCCTGATGGGATCATTTCCACTTTATTATAGCTGTGATTTTCAGCTCAATAATTCCAGAGTATTTTTAGGCCCTTTGAGATGAAAAAAAATGTGCTGAATTTACAATGTTGGCTTTTTTGTTTTGTTTATTTTGCTTTGTTTTTTTGTTTCCTCTTAACTGGTGACCAGAAGAAAAATAATTTTCCAAGGAACGTCAGGGAGGGGTTGCCCAATTGAGCTTTCTTCCTGCTCCCTTTCCAGAAAAGAAGGGAACACTCAGTAAGCTTTGGAAAGAGGTCAGTGGAAGGGATCAGTATGTTTTTTGGGATGAACTGGGGGCCAAAGCATAAAATGAAGAGGACCACCTTCCTAAGCTAAGACCACCTTCCATTCTGTCGTCTTATGGAATCTTCCACAGAGAAGTGAGGTGAACTTCACTTGTCCATTTAAAACTGGACCATAAGACCCTCTAGCCAGGTAACAGTAGGAGACAACAGAGAGACAACAAATTGTCAGCAGCAGCACCCATCCTTGTCAGCCTCCAGTTGCTAGAATCACAATTGCTGTGTCCTTCCTCCAGGCCATTTGTCTCCCATGAGTCTCCAAAAGAAAAAGTGAGCTGTTGTCCTTTGGCAGCTCCCAGGTGACACTTCTTCCTTCTGGCACACATCAGTGCACCACAGCTCTAAATTGTTTTTCTTGCACCTGCTCGACATGGGATAAAGCCATGCCCTGTTACATCTCGGGCGGGGGATACAGCTGTGGGAGCTGCTTCTCCTTTGTTATGTATAGATCAGCGAGGGATATCCTGTCAATTGTCATTTCTGTGTACGTCTGCTTCGTGTTCTGGTATTAAAGCCCAGAGCCTCAGGCATTTATTGGATTTTGTTTAAATGCTTTATTGGATTTTATGAACCTCAGATACACCAGACAGACCGTAGGAGACATGTCGTGGTGATATCCACAATAACCAATTAAAATCCCAGCCATGTTTTAACTCCATTTTCAATAAACTATGGAGACACAACCCTCTTTTCTATAGGGTGAACAGAGATCTCATTAACTACATTTAATTGAGAGTGGCAGCTAGTGGATTTTATACATTAGGGAGCACTTCTGTAGACATTGCATCTTTCAAATGCATACACTGAAAAATTATAATGAATCCCATGATCGATACAGAATCATCTTTCTTGTTTCCAGTGTGGTTTCAGTTCCAAGGTTACTTGAATAGATGAGTTTCAGTTAATAAAATTCACATTTTCTTCACCTTACAATATTTTTCACAAACTGGCTCCTATTCCTGTCTTTTGACATCATCTTTATTAGCTGAGCCTTCAAAATAGCTGAAAAAAAATCCTCTTTCTCATCTGCTTCATTTTGAGGATTTCAAAGCTCTCAGGATCTGGAGACAAGATTCTTTTCAAGTGTCTGACATGTATGATATTGTGTCTATGTTAAAGAAAGATGAAGGGAAAGTGAGGTTAGGTGTTTCCCTGTGTGGCACACACAAGGGCAGTGGTTAAGCTGTAAACTGAGCCCTGAAGCCCCAGGATTTAAGAGTGTAGCACTAATAATGAAACATCTTTCCTACATAATTCATTAGAGATTCCAGAGAAGGTGTGTGAGCTTCTTCGGGTTATGGGAACTGGGAGAACACAGCAAGAATGTCCTTTGAGGTCAATAACCCACTGAATGCAATGAAAAAGTTGCAGGAAGAGCAGCCATATGGCATGTGTGCTTGTATGCAGACATACACACACCCCCCATACACCCACTGAAGTGCTTTCCCCCTACCTAACTGTGACTCAGACACAGCAATTCCTTGCATAACCTTCCCTTGAAAAATAGGTGAATGGGAATGATATAAGAAGAGAGGATATTGGAGACTATTTAGGGTGGTGGCAGCCTTTCTTCAATGGGCTGTGCTAACCCACTTAATTCTGTGAGAGGCAAGCATTGCTTCGGTCACTTCATACACGGTCTTTAGAGTATCCTATTCATCATTGTAGGTCAGCTTCACCCTGTGGATTATCTCTTCTTATGGATGTTAATCCTCTTTTGAAGGTGATAGCTTTGTAAAGGTAGTTACACACTTCCTTCAGGACTTTCTAAGCCCCATTTAGATGTATGTGCAGAGTTTTTTAAACATCTGCTTTTTGACTGAAATGCTTCAGGCTTGGTGTCTGTTTGAAGCTTAATTGTTTTGGAAAGTTTGAAGAAATTCTTTTCTTCTGGTCTTTTTTGTTGTTGTTTTTGGTTTTGGGTTTTTTTAGGTCATGAGAAAATGAATGTCTGTTTGAGAGTCTAGTAAGAGTAATAACAGTATTCCACTGGGGCTTTGCAGGTAGCAGATTCCCTCTAGCAGGGGAAGGATTGGGAGCAGGAGAGCCAAGTTACCCCTTCTGTGTCTCTTCCTGGTCTTCTGTGTCCTCACTGACTTCCCACCTCAGAGCAGTGACAGAAGGTGCAGTCTGTGCTTAGGAAAGCTGGGGCCAGAGGGGCTCCCTGGCAGGAGAGAGGTGTGAAGTAGCTGCCAGGCTTTCATGCCATCAGCTCAGTGGCTAATTGCATAGCTTTGCCTTTCCCAGTGATCTTCCCCGTGTCCTGTGTTCCTCATGTGGTTTCCATTAAGGTCAGAGTGTGGGGGAAGGGAAGCATGTGAATTACTTCAGTATTTATTCTCACTTATCATTCCAAAGCCCCGCTGCACGGAGCTATGGACAATGCACAAAGGCAGTGTTTGGGTGTTGGTAACTGCACGGATTGAAAGGCAGGAATCTCCCTCTTCCATCCCTTCAAAAGGCCCTGACCATCTCCTTTTCTTATTGCAAGCTGCACAGCAATGACTCTAAAGTGCATGAGAACTAGATCCCCCATCCAGCTGAAAGGAACATGACAATCTGAACAAATAATCCATTAAGTAAGGCTACAATTTCCAGGTGGGACGAATTGAGATGCCAGCAGTACTGCCATGAACTCATCCAAAACAGCTCTGATCTCCCTGTCTCCCCTTTGTGTGTGCTCTGGGGCTGGCCCAAGGACCAAACTTCTCAGTGGACTTCTTCCTGAGAGATGACTTTTCTGGCAGTCGGGACACCTCTCAGAGTATCTCAGTTGTCACTTGGTCCCATCTTTTGCATAATATTGAGAAGGTCTTTCAAGCCTTCTCACATAAAATTACTTTCAGGTAGCTCAAGTAGGTTTTCTTTCCCCTCCTTTTCCCTTTCTCCTTCCCATGGGTGAGTATTCCTTGCCTTTAGTGCCAGTGGAATGGGTCACTGGCAAAGCAAATTGACAGCTGGCACTGTGGGCCTGCTGGTTGGTCACTGCCTTTTTGCTGGAGGTGGGAGGATAGTCCTCTCTTAGGACGGGGTCTGATGATCCTCTTCTCATATGTGGCTCCCACCCATGTGCCTCTCCAGGTATTTTGAATACTCTTTTGCTAAGCAGAGTTCAGATTAGAAAGGGTACTGGATATAGGTCAGGGACGCAGAGCAGCTTGGTACTGACAGATGTTAAGAAGACAAAAGCTTGAAAGGGAGATGGTTATAGCCTGGCAGATCCTGGCTGCATTCACCTAGACAAACTACCCATCCTTCTCATATTTAATCTTTACTTTGATGGATGAAGGGGCAACATTACATGTATGAAGCAATTTTCTTTCTCTTATGGGGGTTTCTTTTTATGGGGGAGGTTCAACAACTTGCAGGAAAGAAAATCTGCCCAGAGTAAAGATGGCAACAAGGAGGGAGACGTAGATCAAGTTGGAGCTCTTCCCTTTGACAGAGACACCTGAAGAAGTCTCTGTGTATGTTACAAGCCTCTAACACAGAGGGGCTGTTCCTAAAGAGCAGGCATTGTGTCTTCCTCCAGCCTTCTTGGGCAGTGGTTTACAATGGAGCAATTCATAAACTGGCCTATCTCTGCATAGGCCAGGAAGAAGAGGGAACAAAAATCAAGGAGTGGAAGGCAGAAAAGTTCAATTTCTAGTATCTGTACAGACTAGAAATGAATCATGAGGCAGACACAGCTCCAGCAGTGGCTGATGCATTGACTGCTTTTTATCATGAACTTCACCTTGTGGTGGCAGGAATATCATGACATTTCCTCTGGAACAGTTATGGAAGCCTTCACACTCTAGGGCTAGAGTGATGCAGTGTTCTTTGTACAAAGATTAACATAGAAACTATTCACAAAAATGGCAGCAAGCCCAGAGCAAATTGTTGCTGTGGGTCTGGAGTGCATCTGAGACTTGGCACATCAGTGCTTGTGTCTGTGAAATAGTTGTGTGCCAGGGTACCACTAGTGCTGGGGTCACAAGTGGGTGCTGGGACTAGATTGTACCTGTAGGTGTCAAAGCCAGCTGGAAGCTGAAATGAACTATCAGTGTTTTCAGCCTGTTCATGGTGTTAGTTTCCAACTGGACTGATTTCATGTTCTGAACATTTTCAGCAGAACTATGATCCTCACTGCAATAGCACCCACATGTCCTTTTATGTTCTGTGAAAATGACTGCATGTGTCAAAAACAATCAGTTGTAAAAAACATTAGCTGTGAAGGAATGCAGGTGGGTCTCCCACAGGCAGA
Source organism: Pseudopodoces humilis (assembly GCF_049639895.1). NCBI lineage: Eukaryota > Metazoa > Chordata > Aves > Passeriformes > Paridae > Pseudopodoces > Pseudopodoces humilis. Next base: position 22,689,672 of record NC_142206.1, read on the forward strand.
AAGGACAGTACAGGGTGCTAGAAGGGTCGAAGCAAGGATGTCTAGGTCCCAGTCTCAGATCTGATTGTGCTATTTCTCTGGTTTTTTCAAATAAAGATGCCTACATGCTTCTCTAATAGTCTAAGAACATCAGTCATACAAAAAATATTGCTAAAAATACATTGTTCAGTGAAAATCTGGTTTTAGTTAACATTACAGCTCTGCAAAACAGTCTAATAAAAAAACCCCTAATAGCCACATTGGGCTAGTGATGCCTGGCTTTCTGCAATTCTCTCAAGATTGACAAGGTTCTCTGATGTGTGATAACAGGTAAGTAGCTTTCAAAGGTGTTCTCGTGGTGGGAGCATTTACAACAATGTTCTCTCCCACCGTGTCTCTGGTATCTCCTAAATCCCAAGCTCACACTGCAGTTTTACTTCAGCACAGGAGAGATGCACTTAGCAGGGTTTCTCTCCTATACCCAGCCAATGATTTTTTTATCCTGAACTTCTATAAGCTACATAGTATGGGGACAAAACCCTCTCTTCAATTTAGCATTAACTGGCCAACAGAATCAAAGTTTTGCTGGGATGGTAAATGGACAAAAGGAGAACTATGGTTCTTAATCTTTGTTTCCTTAGCAAACCAGGCTAAAAACAACTTTGAATGAAAAATTCCAACCAGCTCCAGTCACTACTTGGCATATCATCAAAAGTTGTTCTGCTGTGGAGAAACACCATGGCTTCATGAAGCTTAAAGAATACACTGAAGCCATTACTCTTGTATAAACTATATTGTCTCAGTTTCATATTTTTCAGGGTCACCAACAGTAGAATAAAAAGACAATACCTGATAACAGGCTTTTCTGGGAAAATTTCTGAGTCTTTATTAGTGTGCTGGGATGAAGGTGGGAAGGGATGAAGGGTGCAATTTTATGGTTTTTAATATTCCTGGATATGTAGAAAAACACCTGCAATTTGTTAGCAAGTCAGTAAAGGTAAACTAGAAGTTTTGACATTTTCAGTAAGGTTAGGAGTGAAACCCATAACTAACCACAGCTTGTGGGGAGGATGTGGTGATGGTTTGTCATGGACTGGGCCTGTGTCTTTCAGTGTGAGATTCTGCAGCAACCCCAAATTCCAGCAGCAAAGCCTTGTGTGTGTCTCACACATGGTGCGTTTTCCTCTCAGGTCTCCTGATGAAGATTTGCTTGGTAAAGGAGCATAGAGCATACAGAGGTAAGATGTTTGCTTGCAGGTCCAAGCTTTCATAGGAAAGAGCTACTTGCACATCATTAATTTGTGGTGAGCTGAGTGAGCTAAGCCTCATGGCATCCCAATCCTTGTCCAGGAACCACTTGATACAAAGATGGGATCATTTTGCTATTCACCAAAGATTTTTGTATGCCTTCTTGCAAGTGAAGGCAGACTCAGTGCCCCTTAAGGGACAGTCTGGCACTATCCCAAGACTAGGCACCCTGACTAAATGCTGATTTGGCTAGGAGGGGCCCTCAGGAGGAGGTGGATGTTTTGGAGAGTGCATTGCAGCCTCTTCCCAATAGCTCTGAGCAGCACCAGACAGACTGAGATTTCTGCCTTGCTGAGAATCAATGACATGCACTCATAGTTACTGTTTGCAGGTGGTAGGCATGCTTGGAAAGATCCTACAACATATTCCTACTTAAGAAGAATAAAAAGGCTTAAAAGGCTTTATACTTAGATGATTCTGTGGCTGACCATTGATTTCTGAAGGAAACCCTTCAGTTGTTCCTCACTAAGTCTTTTGTCTGCTGTGGGTGCTGAAATTTTCAAGGGTAGTGAACCTTTCAGTGAATTTAGAAATCATCATTATAAGAGATAGATCTGTGTAGCATACTTTGCTATACAAAAGATATACAGTCTGCAAGTAGAGGAAAGGCAGGTTTCTCACAACCCAACCTTCACATGCTGCACGGAATTTTGTGTGACTCCTGTCAGGTGTTGAAAGTTGAATCAACTGTTCTGGGTCACTCAAAATTTGGGAGACTTTTCAGTATGTTTTAGTGGTAGTTTTTAAAGCTTTTAATGTTTTTATAGAATTGGGAAATCTATCCACATTTTTTTGTTTAAGGGACTCCTACCTGACTAATTCATCCAGTAGGACTAAGAGTCCAATTATCCTGGGAAGAAAGGCTAACTATTTTATTCATTCCTTTTTTGGAAGAAATGCACTCTCACTGGAATTCAGTCTATATGCAATTTCTCTGAATCATGATTTGGGAATTTTCTTGTGTGAGGTGACTGTATGATAAGTTTGCTTCAAAAAGAAACACGGATTAAATATAGCCCCAGAGAATTAAAGACTTTGGACAGAGACAAATATTATTTTTTCTCTGAATTTACAAGGTGTTCCTGAAAGCATTTCAAGCCTTTCAAATGCAACTTTAATCTGTCTGTCTAGGAGAAATACAGTAGTTTGGTCAAAAGCTGCCCTATACATTGTTCAGAGCAAAGGTGACTGTGTCTTTCTCTGTGCTTTAGAGACACTGCATATGGGCTGAAGCAGGGTCTGAATTCACCAGCCAACAGGAAGGGAAGTTTTAAGCCTCCTGTTTCCAAACCAAAGATGCCATGAAAGTTCAGCAACCAGGGAGGTAGTGGAAGTGTGAAATAGCATTTCACCTCTGCAGCTTTGGGATTAGGCTTTGACAAGTTCATGGCAGGAGAGTTTGTTTATTTGATACTCTCAAAATGTCCTGCTGGTGCAGACTCCCCTACAGACTTACTCACACTGTTTTGCTACAGTCAGTAACTTTTAGTCCACTGAGATTTGGACTGGAACAGAAACAAAAGGGCTCAGGGCTGAATCTTGAACAAGACGAGACAGGACTGGGGTAGCAGGAAGTGCAGTCAAGAACAGGGTCAGTCTGTGAGCACCGGCTGAGCTGAGGCACAGGGTGCTGTGGGCTCTGAGCTAGAGCAGGGAATGTTGTAAGGACCTAAGCTGAGCTGCAGAACAGAACTGGTCTCTGATTCAGCTGGGCACCACATTGAATCCACCTCTCATTCATTTTCCATGATGCAAGGTTTTTAACTGAGTGCATGGTGCCTCAGCTCCTGGATGGACTTAGAGCAGACAATGGCTCAACCTCTGCATGTGATTTACAGTACTCTGGGCCAAGAAACATAGCTGGTTTTCTGTTTGGATGTTAATCTGAAGTCTTGGTCGTTTGAGGGGTTCATAGTTGCCTGCAAGGCTCACAGTCTTTAAGCTATGGCCACAACTTGTACAGCCACTGCCATCTTTCCTTCAGGAGGTTCAGCTCCCTGCTGTTTCCTCCAAGCCTCCTTCAGAAATCCTGTGGGATTACCACAGTCAATTTCATTGCTCCCAGCCTATTTTTCTCCATTAGAATAAATATTCCTCTAAAGGCACTTCCTTCAGAGGAGCCTTCTCCTCTGTAGTTGCCCTCATCACACTTACTCACAGGACTTCCTTTTCTATAATTTCCTTTATTTGGGGGAACACCTGGATAACTCCAGCTGTTTTCCTCCATAAGCACTTTGGGAAATGAGGATAACCTCAGCCCTTCTTGAGCCTTGAGGTTAGCTGGGGGAAGGCTGCAGGTTAACAGTTGGTAAAATATTTGAGGTTAAGGGAAGAGCTTGAGAACCAGTGACATTTTCCATCTCACCTGGGCTGTGTCCCTTTCCCCTGTGCTGCTTGTCAAGGCTCAAGGGAGCACAGCTTGCCTACATTTTCCAATTATTTTAATCCTTTGGTAGTGTTAATAGGGGAAGCTTCTAATTAAAACTGGGGCCTTGCACCTGAATTATCCTTCCAGGGCCAGCAGGATGCAATGTCAGGGGGGAAGGCATTACTGAGAGATGATCTTGCTCAAGTGTAAGGCCTCTGGATTTCTCTTAGAGCACCAGTACTAAGGAAAGGATCTGCAGGGTTACTTAGGATATGCAAGTTAAAAGAAGTTTCCTTCCCTGTATATGTCCAAAGTGAAAATAACGTGCATCTGATCCACACTTAGAAAAGACAAAGAGCAGTCAGCAGCCCAGATTAAGGCATTGGGCCTTCTGCTTAGACTCTTCTTTTGTATGCTAAGAGGTAGGGATTAGCACAATTCAAAGACAATCATGATGAGGGTGAAATAAGTCGTTTTGGAAGACACCTTTTATATATCTAAGATGTCACCAAAAGCAGAGGAAGGTGAGTTATTGTATGCTTTGTAGTTTCTGGCAGCTGTGAGAAATGTATTTAATCTTCTGGAAGTGTAAGGTGTAGCATCATCCTGCAGCTCTGCAGTATGCAGTGTCATTTCTGGAGTGATGTGAGGTCTGGAAGATGTCTTGTATGACCTAATGCTCTGCCCCCTTTTAAGGCCATGACCACTGTTCCACTGCTGTCAGGGGGCAGACACTGTGGCAGCATTTTATTATCCTTGATGCCCTGAGCAGTAGCCACCCCATCTGTGCAGGCTGTTTTGGGATCCAGCCTCCACATGACTAGTGCTGTCAAGAATCTGCCTGGAGCAACATCAGACAAGCCGAAAGTGGCCTGCTTTCTCCGGGACTAAGGACATATGTGAGGGAAGACTACTCTGGTTACTTGTCAAGAAAAGGCTTAACAGGTGGCAGCATCAAATGTCCTTTATGAGTGCAGTGAAGATGTGACAGCGGTTTTCTTGTGGGCTGTCTGTCATCGGGTTGTTACTTTTAAATGGTCAGTGAAAGCTAACTGAGAAAACAAACCGCCTGACTGGCACTTGCTATGTAGGGAAATTAGATAGCAGGCTGCAAATTAAAATTTCCTTTTCTTTGGCTTTCTGGATTGTTCCTCAATAAACATTAAGGGGAGAATAAGTCTGTCTGTCATAGCATCCCATTTACTCAATTTTTTGAGAATCTGGGGTAAATATTTGTGTTCAGAAAACAGAAGAATGAGGGCTTAGGAGTGGTGCCAGCCATGATCATGTGGAACTGCAACACACTACTGCTGAATGCCCCCCATAAGAATCTGAAACAGTTTATGAGAGTATGAGTTGTTAATGGCCCTATGACTAGGAGCCTGCCTTTGTGTTCAAGCATCAATTGTTTATTTGCAACTGGAGGTTCCCAAGGTGTTGGTTGCCACAGACATGAGAGAAAGATGCAGGCTGGTGAATCCAGGCCCACAAAAAATGGGAGCAGAGAGGGTTTTACTGAATCATTGAGAAAGATCCTGCCTTAACTGATGACACCACTTCTTTCAGGCCGGCATTATCATTATAAGGATGCAGTCCAGTCCATATTTTTGCCATTGATATAAGAATTTGTTAATAAGGGCTATCAGCAGGAGGCAGGACAGCAGAGGAGATGGGGAAGTTTTTAATCTGTAACTTGCCATTTCAAATCCAGTTCAGCTCAGCAGTGATGGGTGGTTATTAGTGTCTTATATTTCTTGGTAGGCCCTGTATGAAATAAATTAGCAAATCCTTCATTCAGTTGCCCCTCAGAAAAACATCATCCATTACTGGCACTAATTAGGCACCTCATTGGCAGTCTTGCAGGGAGAGCAAAAACTGACAGGGACCTCTCTCATTTTCCCTCGAGTTATCAGCACCTTCAGGCATACAGTCCTTGCAGGTCAGGCTGGTGTAGAATGGTAGAGTAGCCTGGAAGAGTTTATCCTGATGTAGAGTTAAATGAGATTTTGATTTCCTGCACTGCAAGGAGACTATCATTGCTTGTAATGCACCAAGGGTTATGTTTGGCTAGAGAGCTGGCAAGAGGTGCAGCCCCCTACTACTGGTGCCAGCTCTCTGGGAGTCTGAACTCTTCATCCAAGAGTAAGTATGTAGATGGTGAGCATCTCTTTCTTCTCCAGGAACCCAGCTGGCTCAAAGTCTCAGCCAGACCACACGGCCACTAAGTATTTTTTCCATGAATGGCAGTTACACAATTTCCAAAGGAGATGAGGAATTTCTATCAGAGCACATGAGTACAGACTCAGAGGCTGATAAGAATGTTGCCAGGTTTTGGTTCTTGGAGCTTACTCGATGAAGCGTGGGAGAGTTCTCCACCTTATAACCAAAAAGATGGAAGTTTGGAATCAGCTACCAGCAAGTGAAGACCATCCTTTTGGTTTCTTACAGGCACATTCCTCCTCCTGCTTTAGCTTGGTGGCTTTCTTACTTCTTTAGTGCCTTTACTATTGTAGGATCCTTTGGAAAGTGTCCCATTTACACACCTTTCCCCTAGGATATGAGTCCCTGGGGGAGGCTTCCTGTAGACTGTTTGCTTAGACACCTGTGCACTATAATGTATGTCTAATTGAAATTGCATTAATGGTATGATTCCATTACAGCCGAGCAAGATGCTTGCTGCAAGAACACTCCCAGCGGGCCTTGAATCAGCTGCAATAGATAATTTATAAAGTGCTGTGGATCCGCTCAAAGCTCCAGTGTTAAGTACAGGAGACACAGGGCTATTCATTATTAACACGACATTATGCTTTTTGCTCGGGAAAAAGTGCTCAGTGTGGGTCTGGGTTGAGCTAGGCTCTATCAAAGGTGAGATTTGGGACTGTCAGTTTGACCAAACTATTCCTCAGACACTGCCTCTAAGTCTGTGACAGCTTTTGAACTCTCTTTGAAAGGTAACACATCTCTGTTCTGTCATGGTACTCTAAGAATTTTGTAGGTGCTCTTTAGATTTTCTTGCTTTGCATTGTAATTTCTATGAAAAGGCTGGGGGTGAAAAGAGCTGGCAGGTGCTTTGAGGTAGGCCTGATGCACAGCAGCACATCAGGCTGCTCTGAAGGCTGCAGTCTCCAGCTACCACAATCCTGACTTTATCTCCTCACTTCCACATTTCTGCATGTATTTCCTAGTCTGAGTCTTCCAGAAGCTTTTTGTGTCTCAAACATAGACTACCACTGCTCTTACTGCAAGAAAAGGGTGGAGAGAGGCATGTTTTTTTTGCCATGACAGTCGGGTAGTGAAAGGGTATTTACCCTAGCAGTGGCTATCCGGGCTAAACTGTCCAAGTGGGAGGAGGGGAGAAGAAGAGGTGAAAGAAAGAGGGCACCATCTGCTCCTGAGTCTTCAGCTTCCTGTTCCTCTTGCTGTCATTCTTTCTCCCCAGAGCCTGATGTCATCCATGCCTGGACAGCTCTGCTCTCTTTGGCAGCTCCCCTCTCCGAAGCAAAGCCCCAGCTTCCCTCTGTGGGAAGTTCCAAAACACAGACACAGGCAGCACTTGCTAAAGAATCAAAGAGCATGAAAGGGAGAGAGATGAAATAAGAACACTAGAGGCAAATTTGCCTCTGTGTCTTGCATCCTTTCTCTCCAGAGCTCTGTAAATGTGCCTGTTCCCCTGCATTTTCTGTATTATTCATTCTAGCGTCCTGTTCTTCAAGACGGCACTGGCAGGAGCTCCTCAAATGGATGTACTTTATTGAAGTGTATAAAGGCGTATTAGCAACAAGAGCTGCTTCAATTTGGAAATTAAAGCAAAAATCTGTGAAAAAAATGAAGACTTTCCAAAAAAGCTTTGCCTGTCTTTGTAAGGATGTTCTCGGTTATTTACCCTCTTCTTGATAGACTGTAGAAAACATTGCATGTTTTAATCTTCTAAAGACAAGAGCATTCTTTGCAAAATTCTCACCCTCTTGACCTCTTTGTAATTAGCTGTACTAGCAAGTCATTAGCAATTGTTTTTACAAGAAGACTTGGAGTCAGAAGTGGAGAATCAATATGACCTTCTGATTCTCCATTCATCTTTCTCCACTCCACATGTGTAGTCAGAGCTACCACCAATGTTTTTAGCAATATTTTAATTTTAACTGTGTGTTTGTGAGGAAAAGAGGGGAGGTTCTTCTGGCATTGAATGTTCCAAGTCTACACAGAGCGTTGGGTATCTTGGCAGGGAGATGTGCATTTTTAAGGGGTCATAGATTGAAATTGTCAGCAGACAATTTGCCCTCTAAAAGGAGAAACTTAGTAAAAGTTTTGAGGCGTTTAAAATGACTGTTTCTTTATAAATAGAATGAAAGTACAGGCTTCAGAGCTTGAGAACAGAGATCAGACACACACCAGGAAGCATGGCCTTTTCAGTTATTTATTGAGTTGCGTTTTTCATTTGTAGTGCTTT